>NC_140579.1:837964684-837974684 GCF_964204655.1 Triturus cristatus | reverse complement strand
GACAGAGGGAGGGAGAGAGGGAGGGAGGGAGGGAGACAGAGGGAGGGAGGGGGAGGGAGACAGAGGGGGGAGGGAGGCGGGAGGGAGGAGAGGGAGGGAGACAGAGGGGGGAGGGATAGGGAGGGAGACAGGGAGGGAGACAGACGGAGGGAGGGAGGGAGGGAGGGAGGCAGAGGGAGGGAGGGAGGGAGGGAGGGAGGGAGGGGGAGGGAGATGGGAGGGAGAGGGAGGGAGGGAGAGGGAGGGAGGGAGGGAGAGGGAGGGAGGGAGGGAGAGGGAGGGAGAGGGAGGGAGGGAGGGAGACAGAGGGAGGGAGGGAGAGAGGGAGGGAGACAGAGGGAGGGAGGGAGGGAGACAGACAGAGGGAGGGAGGGAGACAGAGGGAGGGAGAGAGGGAGGGAGACAGACAGAGGGAGGGAGGGAGACAGAGGGAGGGAGAGAGGGAGGGAGAGAGACAGAGGGAGGGAGGGAGGGAGACAGAGGGAGGGAGGGAGGGAGGGAGACAGGGAGGGAGGGAGGGGGAGGGAGGGAGACAGAGAGAGGGAGGGAGGGAGGGAGACAGGGAGGGGGAGGGAGGGAGACAGAGGGAGGGAGAGAGACAGAGGGAGGGAGGGAGAGAGAGAGAGAGGGAGGGAGGGAGAGAGGGAGGGAGAGACAGGGAGGGAGGGAGACAGAGAGAGGGAGGGAGACAGAGGGAGGGAGGGAGACAGAGGGAGGGAGGGGGAGGAAGGGAGACAGAGGGAGGGAGGGGGAGGGAGGGAGACAGAGGGAGGGAGGGGGAGGGAGGGAGGGAGAGAGGACGGAGGGAGGGAGGGAGAGAGACAGAGGGAGGGAGGGAGACAGAGGGAGGGAGGGAGGGAGAGAGACAGAGGGAGGGAGGGAGGGAGAGAGGGAGAGAGGGAGGGAGAGGGAGGGAGGGAGACAGAGGGAGGGAGGGAGACAGAGGGAGGGGGGGACACAGAGGGAGGGGGGGAGACAGAGGGAGGGAGGGAGGGAGGGAGGGAGACAGAGGGAGGGAGGGAGACAGAGGGAGGGAGGGGGAGGGAGGGAGACAGAGGGAGGGAGGGGGAGGGAGGGAGACAGGGGGAGGTAGGGAGACAGAGGGAGGGAGGGGGAGGGAGGGAGGGAGAGAGACGGAGGGAGGGAGGGAGAGAGACAGAGGGAGGGAGGGAGACAGAGGGAGGGAGGGAGGGAGAGAGACAGAGGGAGGGAGGGAGGGAGAGAGGGGAGAGAGGGAGGGAGAGGGAGGGAGGGAGGGAGGGAGACAGAGGGAGGGAGGGAGACAGAGGGAGACAGAGGGAGGGAGGGAGACAGAGGGAGGGGGGAGACAGAGGGAGGGGGGGAGACAGAGGGAGGGAGGGAGGGAGAGGGAGGGAGGGAGACAGAGGGAGGGAGACAGAGGGAGGGAGGGGGAGGGAGGGAGACAGAGGGAGGGAGACAGAGGGAGGGAGGGAGACAGAGGGAGGGAGGGAGGGAGACAGAGGGAGGGAGAGAGGGAGGGAGGGAGGGAGACAGAGGGAGTGAGGGGGAGGGAGACAGAGAGAGGGAGGGAGGGAGACAGAGGGAGGGAAGGAGAGAGACAGAGGGAGGGAGGGAGGGAGGGAGACAGAGGGAGGGAGGGAGGGAGGCAGAGGGATGGAGGGAGAGGGAGGGAGGCAGAGGGGGAGGGAGAGGGAGGGAGACAGGGAGGGAGACAGAGGGAGGGAGGGAGGCAGGGGGAGGGAGGGAGACAGAGGGAGGGAGGGGGAGGGAGGGCGGGAGGGAGGGAGACAGAGGGAGGGAGGGAGACAGAGGGAGGGAGGGAGACAGAGGGAGGGAGACAGAGGGAGGGAGAGAGGGAGGGAGGGAGGGAGACAGAGGGAGTGAGGGGGAGGGAGACAGAGGGGGGAGGGAGACGGGAGGGAGGGAGAGGGAGGGAGACAGAGGGGGAGGGATAGGGAGGGAGACAGGGAGGGAGACAGACGGAGGGAGGGAGGGAGGGAGGGAGGCAGAGGGAGGGAGGGAGGGAGGGAGGGAGGGAGGGGGAGGGAGATGGGAGGGAGGGAGAGGGAGGGAGGGAGAGGGAGGGAGGGAGAGGGAGGGAGGGAGGGAGGGAGGGAGAGGGAGGGAGAGGGAGGGAGGGAGACAGAGGGAGGGAGGGAGAGAGGGAGGGAGACAGAGGGAGGGAGGGAGGGAGACAGACAGAGGGAGGGAGGGAGACAGAGGGAGGGAGAGAGGGAGGGAGACAGACAGAGGGAGGGAGGGAGACAGAGGGAGGGAGAGAGGGAGGGAGAGAGACAGAGGGAGGGAGGGAGGGAGACAGAGGGAGGGAGACAGGGAGGAGACAGGGAGGGAGGGAGGGGGAGGGAGGGAGACAGAGAGAGGGAGGGAGGGGAGGGGGAGGGAGGGAGACAGAGGGAGGGAGGGGAGGGAGGGCGGGAGGGAGGGAGACAGAGGGAGGGAGGAGACAGAGGGAGGGAGGGAGACAGAGGGAGGGAGACAGAGGGAGGGAGAGAGGGAGGGAGGGAGGGAGACAGAGGGAGTGAGGGGGAGGGAGACAGAGGGGGGAGGGAGACGGGAGGGAGGGAGAGGGAGGGAGACAGAGGGGGAGGGATAGGGAGGGAGACAGGGAGGGAGACAGACAGACGGAGGGAGGGAGGGAGGGAGGGAGGCAGAGGGAGGGAGGGAGGGAGGGAGGGAGGGAGGGAGGGAGGGGGAGGGAGATGGGAGGGAGGGAGAGGGAGGGAGGGAGAGGGAGGGAGGGAGAGGGAGGGAGGGAGGGAGGGAGGGAGAGGGAGGGAGGGAGGGAGAGGGAGGGAGAGGGAGGGAGGGAGACAGAGGGAGGGAGGGAGAGAGGGAGGGAGACAGAGGGAGGGAGGGAGGGAGACAGACAGAGGGAGGGAGGGAGACAGAGGGAGGGAGAGAGGGAGGGAGACAGACAGAGGGAGGGAGGGAGACAGAGGGAGGGAGAGAGGGAGGGAGAGAGACAGAGGGAGGGAGGGAGGGAGACAGAGGGAGGGAGACAGGGAGGGAGACAGGGAGGGAGGGAGGGGGAGGGAGGGAGACAGAGAGAGGGAGGGAGGGAGGGAGACAGGGAGGGGGAGAGAGGGAGACAGAGGGAGGGAGGGAGAGAGACAGAGGGAGGGAGGGAGAGAGAGAGAGAGGGAGGGAGGGAGAGAGGGAGGGAGAGGGAGGGAGGGAGACAGAGAGAGGGAGGGAGACAGAGGGAGGGAGGGAGACAGAGGGAGGGAGGGGGAGGGAGGGAGACAGAGGGAGGGAGGGGGAGGGAGGGAGGGAGAGAGACGGAGGGAGGGAGGGAGAGAGACAGAGGGAGGGAGGGAGACAGAGGGAGGGAGGGAGGGAGAGAGACAGAGGGAGGGAGGGAGGGAGAGAGGGGAGAGAGGGAGGGAGAGGGAGGGAGGGAGACAGAGGGAGGGAGGGAGACAGAGGGAGGGGGGGAGACAGAGGGAGGGGGGGAGACAGAGGGAGGGAGGGAGGGAGACAGAGGGAGGGAGGGAGACAGAGGGAGGGAGGGAGACAGAGGGAGGGAGGGGGAGGGAGGGAGACAGAGGGAGGGAGGGGGAGGGAGGGAGACAGAGGGAGGGAGGGGGAGGGAGGGAGGGAGAGAGACGGAGGGAGGGAGAGAGACAGAGGGAGGGAGGGAGACAGAGGGAGGGAGGGAGGGAGAGAGACAGAGGGAGGGAGGGAGGGAGAGAGGGAGAGAGGGAGGGAGAGGGAGGAAGGGAGGGAGGGAGACAGAGGGAGGGAGGGAGACAGAGGGAGACAGAGGGAGGGAGGGAGACAGAGGGAGGGGGGGAGACAGAGGGAGGGGGGGAGACAGAGGGAGGGAGGGAGACAGAGGGAGGGAGGGAGACAGAGGGAGGGAGACGGAGGGAGGGAGGGGGAGGGAGGGAGACAGAGGGAGGGAGACAGAGGGAGGGAGGGAGACAGAGGGAGGGAGGGAGGGAGACAGAGGGAGGGAGACAGAGGGAGGGAGGGAGGGAGACAGAGGGAGGGAGACAGAGGGAGGGAGGGAGGGAGACAGAGAGAGGGAGGGAGGGAGACAGAGGGAGGGAGGGAGGGAGGCAGAGGGATGGAGGGAGAGGGAGGGAGGCAGAGGGGGGAGGGAGAGGGAGGGAGACAGGGAGGGAGACAGAGGGAGGGAGGGAGGCAGGGGGAGGGAGGGAGACAGAGGGAGGGAGGGGGAGGGAGGGCGGGAGAGAGACGGAGGGAGGGAGGGAGAGAGACAGAGGGAGGGAGGGAGACAGAGGGAGGGAGGGAGGGAGAGAGACAGAGGGAGGGAGGGAGGGAGAGAGGGAGAGAGGGAGGGAGAGGGAGGGAGGGAGGGAGACAGAGGGAGGGAGGGAGACAGAGGGAGGGAGGGAGACAGAGGGAGGGGGGAGACAGAGGGAGGGAGGGAGACAAAGGGAGGGAGGGAGACAGAGAGAGGGAGGGAGGGAGACAGAGGGAGGGAGGGAGGGAGACAGAGGGAGGGAGGGAGGGAGGGAGACAGGGAGGGGGAGGGAGGGAGACAGAGAGAGGGAGGGAGACAGAGGGAGGGAGGGAGAGAGACAGAGGGAGGGAGGGAGAGAGAAAGAGGGAGGGAGGGAGACAGAGGGAGGGAGGGAGACAGAGGGGGGAGGGAGACGGGAGGGAGGGAGAGGGAGGGAGACAGAGGAGGGAGGGAGACAGGGAGGGAGACAGAGGGAGGGAGGGAGGGAGACAGACAGAGGGAGGGAGGGAGACAGAGGGAGGGAGAGAGGGAGGGAGACAGACAGAGGGAGGGAGGGAGACAGAGGGAGGGAGAGAGGGAGGGAGAGAGACAGAGGGAGGGAGGGAGGGAGACAGAGGGAGGGAGGGAGGGAGGGAGACAGGGAGGGAGGGAGGGGGAGGGAGGGAGACAGAGAGAGGGAGGGAGGGAGGGAGACAGGGAGGGGGAGGGAGGGAGACAGAGGGAGGGAGGGAGAGAGACAGAGGGAGGGAGGGAGAGAGAGAGAGAGGGAGGGAGGGAGAGAGGGAGGGAGAGGGAGGGAGGGAGACAGAGAGAGGGAGGGAGACAGAGGGAGGGAGGGAGACAGAGGGAGGGAGGGGGAGGAAGGGAGACAGAGGGAGGGAGGGGGAGGGAGGGAGACAGAGGGAGGGAGGGGGAGGGAGGGAGGGAGAGAGACGGAGGGAGGGAGGGAGAGAGACAGAGGGAGGGAGGGAGACAGAGGGAGGGAGGGAGGGAGAGAGACAGAGGGAGGGAGGGAGGGAGGGAGGGAGAGAGGGAGAGAGGGAGGGAGAGGGAGGGAGGGAGACAGAGGGAGGGAGGGAGACAGAGGGAGGGGGGGAGACAGAGGGAGGGGGGAGACAGAGGGAGGGGAGGGAGGGAGGGAGACAGAGGGAGGGAGGGAGACAGAGGGAGGGAGGGGGAGGGAGGGAGACAGAGGGAGGGAGGGGGAGGGAGGGAGACAGGGGGAGGTAGGGAGACAGAGGGAGGGAGGGGGAGGGAGGGAGGGAGAGAGACGGAGGGAGGGAGGGAGAGAGACAGAGGGAGGGAGGGAGACAGAGGGAGGGAGGGAGGGAGAGAGACAGAGGGAGGGAGGGAGGGAGAGAGGGAGAGAGGGAGGGAGAGGGAGGGAGGGAGGGAGGGAGACAGAGGGAGGGAGGGAGACAGAGGGAGACAGAGGGAGGGAGGGAGACAGAGGGAGGGGGGAGACAGAGGGAGGGGGGAGACAGAGGGAGGGAGGGAGGGAGAGGGAGGGAGGGAGACAGAGGGAGGGAGGGGGAGGGAGGGAGACAGAGGGAGGGAGACAGAGGGAGGGAGGGAGACAGAGGGAGGGAGGGAGGGAGACAGAGGGAGGGAGACAGAGGGAGGGAGGGAGGGAGACAGAGGGAGGGAGACAGAGGGAGGGAGGGAGGGAGACAGAGAGAGGGAGGGAGGGAGACAGAGGGAGGGAAGGAGAGAGACAGAGGGAGGGAGGGAGGGAGGGAGACAGAGGGAGGGAGGGAGGGAGGCAGAGGGATGGAGGGAGAGGGAGGGAGGCAGAGGGGGAGGGAGAGGGAGGGAGACAGGGAGGGAGACAGACGGAGGGAGGGAGGCAGGGGGAGGGAGGGCGGGAGGGAGGGAGACAGAGGGAGGGAGGGAGACAGAGGGAGGGAGGGAGACAGAGGGAGGGAGACAGAGGGAGGGAGAGAGGGAGGGAGGGAGGGAGACAGAGGGAGGGAGGGGGAGGGAGACAGAGGGGGGAGGGAGACGGGAGGGAGGGAGAGGGAGGGAGACAGAGGGGGAGGGATAGGGAGGGAGACAGGGAGGGAGACAGACGGAGGGAGGGAGGGAGGGAGGGAGGCAGAGGGAGGGAGGGAGGGAGGGAGGGAGGGAGGGAGGGAGGGGGAGGGAGATGGGAGGGAGGGAGAGGGAGGGAGGGAGAGGGAGGGAGGGAGAGGGAGGGAGGGAGGGAGGGAGGGAGGGAGAGGGAGGGCGGGAGGGAGAGGGAGGGAGAGGGAGGGAGGGAGGGAGACAGAGGGAGGGAGGGAGAGAGGGAGGGAGACAGAGGGAGGGAGGGAGGGAGACAGACAGAGGGAGGGAGGGAGACAGAGGGAGGGGGAGAGGGAGGGAGACAGACAGAGGGAGGGAGGGAGACAGAGGGAGGGAGAGAGGGAGGGAGAGAGACAGAGGGAGGGAGGGAGGGAGACAGAGGGAGGGGAGACAGGGAGGGAGACAGGGAGGGAGGGAGGGGGAGGGAGGGAGACAGAGAGAGGGAGGGAGGGAGGGAGACAGGGAGGGGGAGGGAGGGAGACAGAGGGAGGGAGGGAGAGAGACAGAGGGAGGGAGGGAGAGAAGAGGGAGGGAGGGAGGAGAGAGGAGGGAGAGGGAGGGAGGGAGACAGAGAGAGGGAGGGAGACAGAGGGAGGGAGGGAGACAGAGGGAGGGAGGGGAGGGAGGGAGACAGAGGGAGGGAGGGGGAGGGAGGGAGACAGAGGGAGGGAGGGGGAGGGAGGGAGGGAGAGAGACGGAGGGAGGGAGGGAGAGAGACAGAGGGAGGGAGGGAGACAGAGGGAGGGAGGGAGGGAGAGAGACAGAGGGAGGGAGGGAGGGAGAGAGGGAGAGAGGGAGGGAGAGGGAGGGAGGGAGACAGAGGGAGGGAGGGAGACAGAGGGAGGGGGGAGACAGAGGGAGGGGGGGAGACAGAGGGAGGGAGGGAGGGAGACAGAGGGAGGGAGGGAGACAGAGGAAGGGAGGGGGAGGGAGGGAGACAGAGGGAGGGAGGGGGAGGGAGGGAGGGAGAGAGACGGAGGGAGGGAGAGAGACAGAGGGAGGGAGGGAGACAGAGGGAGGGAGGGAGGGAGAGAGACAGAGGGAGGGAGGGAGGGAGAGAGGGAGAGAGGGAGGGAGAGGGAGGAAGGGAGGGAGGGAGACAGAGGGAGGGAGGGAGACAGAGGGAGACAGAGGGAGGGAGGGAGACAGAGGGAGGGAGGGAGACAGAGGGAGGGGGGGAGACAGAGGGAGGGAGGGAGACAGAGGGAGGGAGGGAGACAGAGGGAGGGAGACGGAGGGAGGGAGGGGGAGGGAGGGAGACAGAGGGAGGGAGACAGAGGGAGGGAGGGAGACAGAGGGAGGGAGGGAGGGAGACAGAGGGAGGGAGACAGAGGGAGGGAGGGAGGGAGACAGAGGGAGGGAGACAGAGGGAGGGAGGGAGGGAGACAGAGAGAGGGAGGGAGGGAGACAGAGGGAGGGAGGGAGAGAGACAGAGGGAGGGAGGGAGGGAGGGAGACAGAGGGAGGGAGGGAGGGAGGCAGAGGGATGGAGGGAGAGGGAGGGAGGCAGAGGGGGGAGGGAGAGGGAGGGAGACAGGGAGGGAGACAGAGGGAGGGAGGGAGGCAGGGGGAGGGAGGGAGACAGAGGGAGGGAGGGGGAGGGAGGGCAGGAGAGAGACGGAGGGAGGGAGGGAGAGAGACAGAGGGAGGGAGGGAGACAGAGGGAGGGAGGGAGGGAGAGAGACAGAGGGAGGGAGGGAGGGGGAGAGGGAGAGAGGGAGGGAGAGGGAGGGAGGGAGGGAGACAGAGGGAGGGAGGGAGACAGAGGGAGGGAGGGAGACAGAGGGAGGGGGGAGACAGAGGGAGAGGAGACAGAGGGAGGGAGGGAGACAAAGGGAGGGAGGGAGACAGAGGAGGGAGGGAGGGAGACAGAGGGAGGGAGGGAGGGAGACAGAGGGAGGGAGGGAGGGAGGGAGACAGGGAGGGGGAGGGAGGGAGACAGAGAGAGGGAGGGAGACAGAGGGAGGGAGGGAGAGAGACAGAGGGAGGGAGGGAGAGAGAAAGAGGGAGGGAGGGAGACAGAGGGAGGAGGGAGACAGAGGGGGGAGGGAGACGGGAGGGAGGGAGAGGGAGGGAGACAGAGGAGGGAGGGAGACAGGGAGGGAGACAAAGGGAGGGAGGGAGGGAGAGAGGGAGAGAGGGAGGGAGAGGGGAGGGAGGGAGACAGGGAGGGGGAGGGAGGGAGACAGAGAGAGGGAGGGAGACAGAGGGAGGGAGGGAGAGAGACAGAGGGAGGGAGGGGGAGAGACAGAGGGAGGGAGGGAGACAGAGGGAGGGAGACAGAGGGAGGGAGGGAGGGAGACAGAGGGAGACAGAGGGAGGGAGGGAGGGAGGGAGACAGAGGGAGGGAGGGAGGGAGGGAGAGGGAGGGAGGGAGACAGAGGGAGGGAGGGAGAGAGACAGAGGGAGGGAGGGAGAGAGACAGAGGGAGGGAGGGAGAGAGGGAGAGAGGGAGGGAGGGAGGGAGACAGAGGGAGGGAGGGGGAGGGAGGGAGGGAGGGAGAGAGGGAGGGAGACAGAGGGAGGGAGACAGAGGGAGGGAGACAGAGGGAGGGAGACAGAGGGGACAGAGGGAGGGAGACAGAGGGAGGGAGACAGAGGGAGGGAGGGAGGGAGACAGAGGGAGGGAGGGAGACAGAGGGAGGGAGGGAGGGAGACAGAGGGAGGGAGGGAGACAGAGGGAGGGAGGGAGGGAGGGAGGGGGAGGGAGGGAGGGAGAGGGAGGGAGGGAGACAGAGGGAGGGAGGGAGAGAGACAGAGGGAGGGAGGGATAGAGGGAGAGAGGGAGGGAGGGAGGGAGACAGAGGGAGGGAGGGAGAGAGACAGAGGGAGGGAGGGAGGGAGAGAGGGAGGGAGAGGGAGGGAGGGAGGGAGACAGAGGGAGGGAGGGAGACAGAGGGAGGGAGGGAGACAGGGAGGGGATGGAGGGAGACAGAGAGAGGGAGGGAGACAGAGGGAGGGAGGGAGAAAGACAGTGGGAGGGAGGGAGAGAGACAGAGGGAGGGAGGTTGACAGAGGGAGGGAGGGAGGGAGGGAGACAGAGGGAGGGAGGGAGGGAGAGAGACAGAGGGAGGGAGGGAGGGAGAGAGACAGAGGGAGGGAGGGAGGGAGAGAGGGAGAGAGGGAGGGAGAGGGAGGGAGGGAGACAGAGGGAGGGAGGGAGGGAGGGAGGGAGACAGAGGGAGGGAGGGAGGGGGGGAGACAGAGGGGGGGAGACAGAGGGAGGGAGGGAGACAGAGGGAGGGAGGGGGAGAGACAGAGGGAGGGAGGGAGAGAGACAGAGGGAGGGAGGGAGAGAGACAGAGGGAGGGAGGGAGGGAGAGAGGGAGGGAGGGAGGGAGAGGAGGAGAGAGGGAGGGAGAGGGAGGGAGGGAGGGAGACAGAGGGAGGGAGGGAGACAGGGAGGGGGAGGGAGGGAGGGAGGGGGAGGGAGGGAGGGAGAGGGAGGGAGGGAGACAGAGGGAGGGAGGGAGAGAGACAGAGGGAGGGAGGGATAGAGGGAGAGAGGGAGGGAGGGAGGGAGACAGAGGGAGGGAGAGAGACAGAGGGAGGGAGGGAGGGAGAGAGGGAGGGAGAGGGAGGGAGGGAGGGAGACAGAGGGAGGGAGGGAGACAGAGGGAGGGAGGGAGACAGGGAGGGGGATGGAGGGAGACAGAGAGAGGGAGGGAGACAGAGGGAGGAGGGAGAAAGACAGTGGGAGGGAGGGAGAGAGACAGAGGGAGGG
>NC_140579.1:837664713-837964484 GCF_964204655.1 Triturus cristatus | reverse complement strand
GGAGGGAGACAGAGGGAGGGAGGGAGACAGAGGGAGGGAGAAGAGGGAGGAGGGAGGGAGACAGAGGGAGGGAGGGAGGGAGACAGAGGGAGGGAGGGAGGGAGGGAGACAGAGGGAGGGGGGGAGAGGGGAGAGGGAGGGAGACAGAGGGAGGGAGGGGAGAGAGGGAGACAGAGGGAGGGAGGGAGACAGAGGGAGGGAGGGAGGGAGAGGGAGGGAGGGAGGGAGAGGGAGGGAGGGGGAGGGAGGGAGACAGAGGGAGACAGAGGGAGGGAGGGGGAGGGAGGGAGACAGAGGGAGGGAGGGAGACAGAGGGAGGGAGGGAGACAGAGGGAGGGAGGGAGACAGAGGGAGGGAGGGAGAGAGACGGGAGGGAGGGAGAGGAGACAGAGGGAGGGAGGGAGACAGAGGGAGGGAGGGAGAGAGACAGAGGGAGGGAGGGAGGGAGGGAGGGAGGGAGACAGAGGGAGGGAGGGAGACAGAGGGAGGGAGGGAGACAGAGGGAGGGAGAGGGAAGGAGGGAGGGAGACAGAGGGAGGGAGAGGGAGGGAGGGAGAGAGGGAGAGAGGGAGGGAGGGAGGGAGACAGAGGGAGGGAGACAGAGGAGGGAGAGAAGGGAGGGAGGGAGGGAGACAGAGGGAGGGAGACAGAGGGAGGGAGACAGAGGGAGGACAGAGGGAGGGAGGGAGGAGGGAGGGAGACAGAGGGAGAGGGAGGGAGGGAGACAGAGGGAGGGAGGGAGGGAGACAGAGGGAGGGAGGGAGGGAGACAGAGGGAGAGGGAGGGAGGGAGGGAGACAGAGGGAGGGAGGGAGACAGAGGGAGGGAGGGAGACAGAGGGAGGGAGGGGAGGGAGGCAGAGGGAGGGAGGGGGAGGGAGGGAGACAGAGGGAGGGAGGGAGACAGAGGGAGGGAGGGGGAGGGAGGGAGAGACACAGAGGGAGGGAGGGGGAGGGAGGGAGAGAGATAGATGGAGGGAGGGGGAGGGAGGGAGACAGAGGGAGGGGGAGGGAGGGAGGGAGACAGAGGGAGGGAGGGAGGGAGGGAGGGAGACAGAGGGAGGGAGACAGAGGGAGGGAGGGAGGGAGACAGAGGGAGGGAGACAGAGGGAGGGAGGGAGGGAGACAGAGGGAGGGAGGGAGGGAGACAGAGGGAGGGAGGGAGGGAGGGAGGGAGGGAGGGAGGGAGACAGAGGGAGGGAGAGGGAGGGAGGGAGACAGAGGGAGGGAGACAGAGGAAGGGAGGGAGGCAGAGGGAGGGAGGGAGGCAGAGGGAGGGAGGGAGGGAGAGAGAGAGGGAGACGGAGGGAGGGAGGCAGAGGGAGGGAGGGAGGCAGAGGGAGGGAGGGAGACAGAGAGAGGGAGGGAGAGAGACAGAGGGAGGGAGAGAGAGAGGGAGACAGAGGGAGGGAGGGAGGGAGACAGAGGGTGGGAGACAGAGGGAGGGAGGGAGGGAGGGAGACAGAGGGAGGGAGGGAGGGAGGCAGAGGAAGGGAGGGAGACAGAGGGAGGGAGACAGAGGAGGGAGAGGGAGGGAGGGAGGGAGACAGAGGGAGGGAGAGGGAGGGAGGGAGAGAGGGAGAGAGGGAGGGAGGGAGGGAGACAGAGGGAGGGAGGGACACAGAGGGAGGGAGACAGAGGGAGGGAGACAGAGGGAGGGAGACAGAGGGAGGGAGACAGAGGGAGGGAGACAGAGGGAGGGAGGGAGACAGAGGGAGGGAGACAGAGGGAGGGAGGGAGGGAGACAGAGAGAGGGAGGGAGAGAGACAGAGGGAGGGAGAGAGAGAGGGAGACAGAGGGAGGGAGGGAGGCAGAGGGAGGGAGGGAGGCAGAGGGAGGGAGGGAGGGAGAGGAGGGAGGGGGAGGGAGACAGAGGGAGACAGAGGGAGGGAGGGAGACAGAGGGAGGGAGGGGGAGGGATGGAGACAGAGGGAGGGAGGGGGAGGGAGGGAGACAGAGGGAGGGAGGGAGACAGAGGGAGGGAGGGGGAGGGAGGGAGGGAGAGAGACAGAGGGAGGGAGGGGAGGGAGGGAGACAGAGAGAGGGGGAGGGAGGGAGGGAGGGAGACAGAGGGAGGGAGAGAGAGAGGGAGACAGAGGGAGGGAGGGAGGGAGACAGAGGGAGGGAGAGGGAGGGAGAGAGGGAGAGAGGGAGGGAGGGAGGGAGACAGAGGGAGGGAGGGAGACAGAGGGAGGGAGGGAGACAGAGGGAGGGAGGGAGACAGAGGGAGGGAGACAGAGGGAGGGAGGGGAGACAGAGAGAGGGAGGGAGGGGAGAGAGACAGAGGGAGGGAGAGAGAGAGGGAGACAGAGGGAGGGAGGGAGACAGAGAGAGGGAGACAGAGGGAGGGAGATAGAGGGAGGGAGGGAGGGAGACAGAGGGAGGGAGACAGAGGGAGGGAGAAAGGGAGGGCGGGAGACAGAGGGAGGGAGACAGAGGGAGGGAGGGAGGGAGGGAGACAGAGGGAGAGGGAGGGAGGGAGGGAGGCAGAGGGAGGGAGGGAGGCAGAGGGAGGGAGGGAGAGAGACAGAGGGAGGGAGGGGGAGGGAGGGAGACAGAGGGAGGGGGGAGGGAGGGAGGGAGACAGACAGAGGGAGGGAGGGAGACAGAGGGAGGGAGACAGAGGGAGGGAGGGAGGGAGACAGAGGGAGGAGACAGAGGGAGGGAGGGAGGGAGACAGAGGGAGGGAGGGAGGAGACAGAGGGAGGGAGGGAGGGAGACAGAGGGAGGGAGGGAGGGAGGGAGGGAGGGAGGGAGGGAGACAGAGGGAGGGAGAGGGAGGGAGGGAGACAAAGGGAGGGAGACAGAGACAGAGGGAGGGAGGGAGGCAGAGGGAGGGAGGGAGGCAGAGGGAGGGAGGGATGCAGAGGGATGGAGGGAGGGAGGGAGAGAGGGAGACGGAGGGAGGGAGGCAGAGGGAGGGAGGGAGGGAGGCAGAGGGAGGGAGGGAGACAGAGAGAGGGAGGGAGAGAGACAGAGGGAGGGAGAGAGAGAGGGAGACAGAGGGAGGGAGGGAGGGAGACAGAGGGAGGGAGACAGAGGGAGGGAGACAGAGGGAGGGAGGGAGGGAGGTAGAGGAAGGGAGGGAGACAGAGGGAGGGAGACAGAGGGAGGGAGAGGGAGGGAGGGAGGGAGACAGAGGGAGGGAGAGGGAGGGAGGGAGAGAGGGAGAGAGGGAGGGAGGGAGGGAGACAGAGGGAGGGAGGGAGGGAGACAGAGGGAGGGAGAGAGAGAGGGAGACAGAGGGAGGGAGGGAGGCAGAGGGAGGGAGGGAGGCAGAGGGAGGGAGGGAGGGAGGGAGGGAGAGGGAGGAGGGGGAGGGAGGGAGACAGAGGGAGACAGAGGGAGGGAGGGAGACAGAGGGAGGGAGGGGGAGGGAGGGAGACAGAGGGAGGGAGGGGGAGGGAGGGAGACAGAGGGAGGGAGGGAGACAGAGGGAGGGAGGGGGAGGGAGGGAGAGAGACAGAGGGAGGGAGGGGGAGGGAGGGAGACAGAGGGAGGGGGAGGGAGGGAGGGAGGGAGACAGAGGGAGGAGAGAGAGAGGGAGACAGAGGGAGGGAGGGAGGGAGAGAGGGAGAGAGGGAGGGAGGGAGGGAGACAGAGGGAGGAAGGGAGACAGAGGGAGGGAGGGAGACAGAGGGAGGGAGACAGAGGGAGGGAGGGAGGGAGACAGAGAGAGGGAGGGAGGGAGAGAGACAGAGGGAGGGAGAGAGAGAGGGAGGCAGAGGGAGAGAGGGAGACAGAGGGAGGGAGAGAGAGGGAGGGAGACAGAGGGAGGGAGGGAGGGAGACAGAGGGAGGGAGACAGAGGGAGGGAGGGAGAGAGGGAGGGAGGGAGGGAGGGAGACAGAGGGAGGGAGAGAGGGAGGGAGGGAGGCAGAGGGAGGGAGGGAGAGAGACAGAGGGAGGGAGGGGGAGGGAGGGAGACAGAGGGAGGGGGAGGGAGGGAGGGAGACAGACAGAGGGAGGGAGGGAGACAGAGGGAGGGAGACAGAGGGAGGGAGGGAGGGAGGGAGGGAGACAGAGGGAGGGAGACAGAGGGAGGGAGGGAGGGAGACAGAGGGAGGGAGACAGAGGGAGGGAGGGAGGGAGGGAGGGAGGGAGGGAGACAGAGGGAGGGAGGGAGGGAGGCAGAGGGAGGGAGGGAGGCAGAGGGAGGGAGGGAGAGAGACAGAGGGAGAGAGAGAGGGAGGGAGACAGAGGGAGGGAGACAGAGGGAGGGAGGGAGGGAGGGAGGGAGGGAGGGAGGGAAACAGAGGGAGGGAGGGAGGGAGGCAGAGGGAGGGAGGCAGAGAGAGGGAGACAGAGGGAGGGAGGGAGGCAGAGGGAGGGAGGGAGAGAGACAGATGGAGGGAGGGAGACAGAGGGAGGGAGACAGAGGGAGGGAGACAGAGGGAGGGAGACAGAGGGAGGGAGACAGAGGGAGGGAGGGAGGGAGACAGAGGGAGGGAGACGGGAGGGAGGGAGGGAGACCGAGGGAGGGAGAGGGAGGGAGGGAGACAGAGGGAGGGAGGGAGGGAGACAGAGGGAGGGAGGCAGAGGGAGGGAGGGAGGCAGAGGGAGGGAGGGAGGCAGAGGGAGGGAGACAGAGGGAGGGAGACAGAGGGAGGGAGGGAGGGAGGGAGGGAGACAGAGGGAGGGAGACAGAGGGAGGGAGACAGAGGGAGGGAGGGAGGGAGGCAGAGGGAGGGAGGGAGGCAGAGGGAGGGAGGGAGGCAGAGGGAGGGAGGGAGGGAGGCAGAGGGAGGGAGGGAGACAGAGAGAGGGAGGGAGAGAGACAGAGGGAGGGAGAGAGAGAGAGAGGGAGACAGAGGGAGGGAGGGAGGCAGAGGGAGGGAGGGAGGGAGAGGGAGGGAGGGGGAGGGAGGGAGACAGAGGGAGACAGGGGGAGGGAGGAGACAGAGGGAGGGAGGGGGAGGGAGGGAGGGAGACAGAGGGAGGGAGGGGAATGGAGGGAGACAGAGGGAGGGAGGGAGACAGAGAGAGGGAGGGGGAGGGAGGGAGAGAGACAGAGGGAGGGAGGGGGAGGGAGGGAGACAGAGGGAGGGGGAGGAAGGGAGGGAGACAGAGGGAGGGAGACAGAGGGAGGGAGGGAGACAGAGGGAGGGAGACAGAGGGAGGGAGGGAGACAGAGGGAGGGAGAGGGAGGGAGGGAGGGAGGCAGAGGGAGGGAGGGAGGCAGAGGGAGGGAGGGAGAGAGACAGAGGGAGGGAGAGAGAGAGGGAGACAGAGGGAGGGAGGGAGGGAGACAGAGGGAGGGAGACAGGGGGAGGGAGACAGAGGGAGGGAGACAGAGGGAGGGAGACAGAGGGAGGGAGACTGAGGGAGGGAGGGAGGGAGGGAGGGAGGGAGGGAGACAGAGGGAGGGAGACAGAGGGAGGGAGGGAGGGAGACAGAGGGAGGGAGGGAGACAGAGGGAGGGAGGGAGACAGAGGGAGGGAGGGAGGGAGACAGAGGGAGGGAGGGAGGGAGACAGAGGGAGGGAGGGAGGGTGGGAGACAGAGGGAGGGAGGGAGGGAGGGAGACAGAGGGAGGGAGGGAGGGAGGGAGACAGAGGGAGGGAGGGAGGGAGGGAGGCAGAGGGAGGGAGGCAGAGGGAGGGAGACAGAGGGAGGGAGGGAGGGAGACAGAGAGAGGGAGACAGAGGGAGGGAGGGAGGCAGAGGGAGGGAGGGAGAGAGACAGAGGGAGGGAGACAGAGGGAGGGAGGGAGAGAGACAGAGGGAGGGAGGGAGAGAGACAGAGGGAGGGAGGGAGAGAGACAGAGGGAGGGAGGGAGAGAGACAGAGGGAGGGAGGGAGGGAGGGAGGGAGGGAGGGAGGGAGACAGAGGGAGGGAGGGAGACAGAGGGAGGGAGGGAGACAGAGGGAGGGAGAGGGAGGGAGGGAGGGAGGGAGGGAGACAGAGGGAGGGAGAGGGAGGGAGGGAGAGAGGGAGAGAGGGAGGGAGGGAGGGAAACAGAGGGAGGGAGACAGAGGGAGGGAGACAGAGGGAGGGAGACAGAGGGAGGGAGACAGGGAGACAGAGGGAGGGAGGGAGGGAGGGAGGGAGACAGAGGGAGAGGGAGGGAGGGAGACAGAGGGAGGGAGGGAGGGAGGGAGACAGAGGGAGGGAGGGAGGGAGACAGAGGGAGAGGGAGGGAGGGAGACAGAGGGAGGGAGGGAGACAGAGGGAGGGAGGGAGACAGAGGGAGGGAGGGGGAGGGAGGGAGACAGAGGGAGGGAGGGGGAGGGAGGGAGACAGAGGGAGGGAGGGAGACAGAGGGAGGGAGGGGGAGGGAGGGAGAGACACAGAGGGAGGGAGGGGGAGGGAGGGAGAGAGATAGATGGAGGGAGGGGGAGGGAGGGAGACAGAGGGAGGGGGAGGGAGGGAGGGAGACAGAGGGAGGGAGGGAGGGAGGGAGGGAGACAGAGGGAGGGAGACAGAGGGAGGGAGACAGAGGGAGGGAGGGAGGGAGACAGAGGGAGGGAGGGAGGGAGACAGAGGGAGGGAGGGAGGGAGGGAGGAGGGAGGGAGACAGAGGGAGGGAGAGGGAGGGAGGGAGACAGAGGGAGGGAGACAGAGGAGGGAGGGAGGCAGAGGGAGGGAGGGAGGCAGAGGGAGGGAGGGAGGGAGAGAGAGAGGGAGACGGAGGGAGGGAGGCAGAGGGAGGGAGGGAGGCAGAGGGAGGGAGGGAGACAGAGAGAGGGAGGGAGAGAGACAGAGGGAGGGAGAGAGAGAGGGAGACAGAGGGAGGGAGGGAGGGAGACAGAGGGAGGGAGACAGAGGGAGGGAGGGAGGGAGACAGAGGGAGGGAGGGAGGGAGGGAGGCAGAGGAAGGGAGGGAGACAGAGGGAGGGAGACAGATGGAGGGAGAGGGAGGGAGGGAGGGAGACAGAGGGAGGGAGAGGGAGGGAGGGAGAGAGGGAGAGAGGGAGGGAGGGAGGGAGACAGAGGGAGGGAGGGACACAGAGGGAGGGAGACAGAGGGAGGGAGACAGAGGGAGGGAGACAGAGGGAGGGAGACAGAGGGAGGGAGACAGAGGGAGGGAGGGAGACAGAGGGAGGGAGACAGAGGGAGGGAGGGAGGGAGACAGAGAGAGGGAGGGAGAGAGACAGAGGGAGGGAGAGAGAGAGAGAGACAGAGGGAGGGAGGGAGGCAGAGGGAGGGAGGGAGGCAGAGCGAGGGAGGGAGGGAGAGGAGGGAGGGGGAGGGAGACAGAGGGAGACAGAGGGAGGGAGGGAGACAGAGGGAGGGAGGGGGAGGGATGGAGACAGAGGGAGGGAGGGGGAGGGAGGGAGACAGAGGGAGGGAGGGAGACAGAGGGAGGGAGGGGGAGGGAGGGAGGGAGAGAGACAGAGGGAGGGAGGGGGAGGGAGGGAGACAGAGAGAGGGGGAGGGAGGGAGGGAGGGAGACAGAGGGAGGGAGAGAGAGAGGGAGACAGAGGGAGGGAGGGAGGGAGACAGAGGGAGGGAGAGGGAGGGAGAGAGGGAGAGAGGGAGGGAGGGAGGGAGACAGAGGGAGGGAGGGAGACAGAGGGAGGGAGGGAGACAGAGGGAGGCAGACAGAGGGAGGGAGGGAGGGAGACAGAGAGAGGGAGGGAGGGAGAGAGACAGAGGGAGGGAGAGAGAGAGGGAGACAGAGGGAGGGAGGGAGACAGAGAGAGGGAGACAGAGGGAGGGAGATAGAGGGAGGGAGGGAGGGAGACAGAGGGAGGGAGACAGAGGGAGGGAGAAAGGGAGGGAGGGAGACAGAGGGAGGGAGACAGAGGGAGGGAGGGAGGGAGGGAGACAGAGGGAGAGGGAGGGAGGGAGGGAGGCAGAGGGAGGGAGGGAGGCAGAGGGAGGGAGGGAGAGAGACAGAGGGAGGGAGGGGGAGGGAGGGAGACAGAGGGAGGGGGAGGGAGGGAGGGAGACAGACAGAGGGAGGGAGGGAGACAGAGGGAGGGAGACAGAGGGAGGGAGGGAGGGAGACAGAGGAGGGAGACAGAGGGAGGGAGGGAGGGAGACAGAGGGAGGGAGGGAGGGAGACAGAGGGAGGGAGGGAGACAGAGGGAGGGAGGGAGGGAGGGAGGGAGGGAGGGAGGGAGACAGAGGGAGGGAGAGGGAGGGAGGGAGATAGAGGGAGGGAGACAGAGACAGAGGGAGGGAGGGAGGGAGGCAGAGGGGAGGGAGGGAGGCAGAGGGAGGGAGGGATGCAGAGGGATGGAGGGAGGGAGGGACAGAGGGAGACGGAGGGAGGGAGGCAGAGGGAGGGAGGGAGGGAGGCAGAGGGAGGGAGGGAGACAGAGAGTGGGAGGGAGAGAGACAGAGGGAGGGAGAGAGAGAGGGAGACAGAGGGAGGGAGGGAGGGAGACAGAGGGAGGGAGACAGAGGGAGGGAGACAGAGGGAGGGAGGGAGGGAGGGAGACAGAGGGAGGGAGGGAGGGAGGCAGAGGAAGGGAGGGAGACAGAGGAGAGAGACAGAGGGAGGGAGAGGGAGGGAGACAGAGGGAGGGAGAGGGAGGGAGGGAGAGAGGGAGAGAGGGAGGGAGGGAGGGAGACAGAGGGAGGGAGGGAGGGAGACAGAGGGAGGGAGAGAGAGAGGGAGACAGAGGGAGGGAGGGAGGCAGAGGGAGGGAGGGAGGGAGGGAGGGAGAGGGAGGGAGGGGGAGGGAGGGAGACAGAGGGAGACAGAGGAAGGGAGGGAGACAGAGGGAGGGAGGGGGAGGGAGGGAGACAGAGGGAGGGAGGGGGAGGGAGGGAGACAGAGGGAGGGAGGGAGACAGAGGGAGGGAGGGGGAGGGAGGGAGAGAGACAGAGGGAGGGAGACAGAGGGAGGGGGAGGGAGGGAGGGAGGGAGACAGAGGGAGGGAGAGAGAGAGGGAGACAGAGGGAGGGAGGGAGGGAGAGAGGGAGAGAGGGAGGGAGGGAGGGAGACAGAGGGAGGAAGGGAGACAGAGGGAGGGAGGGAGACAGAGGGAGGGAGACAGAGGGAGGGAGGGAGGGAGACAGAGAGAGGGAGGGAGGGAGAGAGACAGAGGGAGGGAGAGAGAGAGGGAGGCAGAGGGAGGGAGGGAGACAGAGGGAGGGAGAGAGAGGGAGGGAGACAGAGGGAGGGAGGGAGGGAGACAGAGGGAGGGAGACAGAGGGAGGGAGGGAGGGAGGGAGACAGAGGGAGGGAGACAGAGGGAGGGAGGGAGGGAGGGAGACAGAGGGAGAGGGAGGGAGGGAGGGAGGCAGAGGGAGGGAGGGAGGCAGAGGGAGGGAGGGAGAGAGACAGAGGGAGGGAGGGGGAGGGAGGGAGACAGAGGGAGGGGGAGGGAGGGAGGGAGACAGACAGAGGGAGGGAGGGAGACAGAGGGAGGGAGACAGAGGGAGGGAGGGAGGGAGGGAGACAGAGGGAGGGAGACAGAGGGAGGGAGGGAGGGAGACAGAGGGAGGGAGACAGAGGGAGGGAGGGAGGGAGGGAGGGAGGGAGGGAGGGAGGGAGGGAGACAGAGGGAGGGAGGGAGGGAGGGGAGGGAGACAGAGGGAGGGAGACAGAGGGAGGGAGGGAGGGAGGGAGGGAGGGAGGGAAACAGAGGGAGGGAGGGAGGGAGGCAGAGGGAGGGAGGCAGAGAGAGGGAGACAGAGGGAGGGAGGCAGAGGGAGGGAGGGAGAGAGACAGAGGGAGGGAGGGAGACAGAGGGAGGGAGACAGAGGGAGGGAGACAGAGGGAGGGAGACAGAGAGAGGGAGACAGAGGGAGGGAGGGAGGGAGACAGAGGGAGGGAGACAGAGGGAGGGAGGGAGGGAGACAGAGGGAGGGAGATGGGAGGGAGGGAGGGAGACCGAGGGAGGGAGAGGGAGGGAGGGAGACAGAGGGAGGGAGGGAGGGAGACAGAGGGAGGGAGGCAGAGGGAGGGAGGGAGGCAGAGGGAGGGAGGGAGGCAGAGGGAGGGAGACAGAGGGAGGGAGACAGAGGGAGGGAGGGAGGGAGACAGAGGGAGGGAGACAGAGGGAGGGAGACAGAGGGAGGGAGACAGAGGGAGGGAGGGAGGGAGGCAGAGGGAGGGAGGGAGGCAGAGGGAGGGAGGGAGGCAGAGGGAGGGAGGGAGGCAGAGAGAGGGAGGGAGGGAGACAGAGAGAGGGAGGGAGAGAGACAGAGGGAGGGAGAGAGAGAGAGAGGGAGACAGAGGGAGGGAGGGAGGCAGAGGGAGGGAGGGAGGGAGAGGGAGGGAGGGGGAGGGAGGGAGACAGAGGGAGGGAGGAGACAGAGGGAGGGAGGGGGAGGGAGGGAGACAGAGGGAGGGAGGGGGAGGGAGGGAGACAGAGGGAGGGAGGGAGACAGAGAGAGGGAGGGGGAGGGAGGGAGAGAGACAGAGGGAGGGAGGGGGAGGGAGGGAGACAGAGGAGGGGGAGGGAGGGAGGGAGGGAGACAGAGGGAGGGAGACAGAGGGAGGGAGGGAGACAGAGGGAGGGAGACAGAGGGAGGGAGGGAGACAGAGGGAGGGAGAGGGAGGGAGGGAGGGAGGCAGAGGGAGGGAGGGAGGCAGAGGGAGGCAGAGGGAGGGAGGGAGAGAGACAGAGGGAGGGAGAGAGAGAGGGAGACAGAGGGAGGGAGGGAGGGAGGGAGACAGAGGGAGGGAGACAGGGGGAGGGAGACAGAGGGAGGGAGACAGAGGGAGGGAGACAGAGGGAGGGAGACAGAGGGAGGGAGGGAGGGAGGGAGGGAGGGAGGGAGGGAGGGAGGGAGACAGAGGGAGGGAGACAGAGGGAGGGAGGGAGGGAGACAGAGGGAGGGAGGGAGGGAGACAGAGGGAGGGAGGGAGACAGAGGGAGGGAGGGAGACAGAGGGAGGGAGGGAGGGAGACAGAGGGAGGGAGGGAGGGTGGGAGACAGAGGGAGGGAGGGAGGGAGGGAGACAGAGGGAGGGAGGGAGGGAGGGAGACAGAGGGAGGGAGGGAGGGAGGCAGAGGGAGGGAGGCAGAGGGAGGGAGACAGAGGGAGGGAGGGAGGGAGACAGAGAGAGGGAGACAGAGGGAGGGAGGGAGGCAGAGGGAGGGAGGGAGAGAGACAGAGGGAGGGAGGGAGACAGAGGGAGGGAGGGAGGGAGACAGAGGGAGGGAGGGAGGGAGACAGAGGGAGAGGGAGGGAGACAGAGGGAGGGGCGAGAGGGAGACAGAGGGAGACAGAGGGAGGGAGGGAGGGAGACAGAGGGAGGGAGACAGAGGGAGGACAGGGTCAAGACTGATTTGCATATGGCTGGGTTCAAACTGGATTGGCATGGTGAGCAAAAAAACGATGGATTTAGGCCCAGATCTCTGTACTGGGGTGAATGTATGGCATTGTTCTGCATTATGTCCATCAACAGTTCTTTTAGCATTTGTCACCCTGAGTGGGACGGGTATGCTCAGACGTGAGTCCCGTGCTCTCCATGCCACTGGAATCAAGCTATCCTGGCTGAAGAGGGGTGAAACCCCAAAACCGGTCCTAGGATGCTTGTTTCCAGTCCAGGGAGTACCTGGCCTGGCAGTTCGGGCTGGACTGTTCCCATAGGGCACAGGGTCAAGACTGATTTGCATATGGCTGGGTCCAAACTGGAATGGCATGGTGAGCAAAAAAACGATGGACTTAGGCCCAGATCTCTGTACTGGGGTGAATGTATGACATTGTTCTGCATTCTGTCCATCAACAGTTCTTTTTGCATTTGTCACCCCGAGTGGGACGGGAATGCTCAGACGTGAGTCCCGTGCTCTCCATGCCACTGGAATCAAGCTATCCTGGTTGAAGAGGGGTGAAACCCCGAAACCGGTCCTAGGATGCTTGTTTCCAGTCCAGGGAGCACCTGGCCTGGCAGTTCGGGCTGGACTGTTCCCATAGGGCACAGGATCAAGACTGATTTGCATATGGCTGGGTACAAACTGGAATGGCATGGTGAGCAAACAAACGATGGATTTAGGCCCAGATCTCTATATTGGGGTGAATGTATGACATTGTTCTGCATTCTGTCCATCAACAGTTCTTTTTGCATTTGTCACCCCGAGTGGGACGGGTATGCTCAGACGTGAGTCCCGTACTCTCCATGCCACTGGAATCAAGCTATCCTGGCTGAAGAGGGGTGAGACCCCGAAACCGGTCCTAGGATGCTTGGTTCCAGTCCAGGGAGTACCTGGACTGGCAGTTCGGGCTGGACTGTTCCCAGAGGGCACAGGGTCAAGACTGATTTGCATATGGCTGGGTCCAAACTGGAATGGTATGGTGAGCAAAAACACGATGGATTTAGGCCCAGATCTCTGTACTGGGGTGAATGTATGACATTGTTCTGCATTCTGTCCATCAACCGTTCTTTTTGCATTTGTCACCCCGAGTGGAACGGGTATGCTCAGACGTGAGTCCCGTGCTCTCCATGCCACTGGAGTCAAGCAATCCTGGCTGAAGAGGGGGTGAAACCCCGAAACCGGTCCTACGAGGCTTGTTTCCAGTCCAGGGAGTACCTGGCCTGCCAGTTCGGGCTGGACTGTTCCCATAGGGCACAGGGTCAAGACTGATTTGCATATGGCTGGGTTCAAACTGGAATGGCAAGGTGAGCAAAAAAATGATGGATTTAGGCCCAGATCTCTGTACTGAGGTGAATGTATGACATTGTTCTGCATTCTGTCCATCAACAGTTCTTTTTGCATTTGTCACCCCGAGTGGGACGGGTATGCTCAGACGTGAGTCCCGTGCTCTCCATGCCACTGGAATCAAGCTATCCTGGCTGAAGAGGGGGTGAAACCCCAAAACCGGTCCTAGGATGCTTGTTTCCAGTCCAGGGAGTACCTGGACTGGCAGTTCGGGCTGGACTGTTCCCATAGGGCACAGGGTCAAGACAGATTTGCATATGGCTGGGTCCAAACTGGAATGGCATTTTGAGCAAAAAAACAATGGATTTAGGCCCAGATCTCTGTACTGGGGTGAAAGTATGACATTGTTCTGCATTCTGTCCATCAACAGTTCTTTTTGCATTTGTCACCCCGAGTGGGACGGGTATGCTCAGACGTGAGTCCCGTGCTCTCCATGCCACTGGAATCAAGCTATCCTGGCTGAAGTGGGGTGAAACCCCGAAACCGGTCCTAGGATGCTTGTTTCCAGTACAGGGAGTACCTGGCCTGGCAGTTCGGGCTGGACTGTTCCCATAGGGCACAGGGTCAAGACTGATTTGCATATGGCTGGGTCCAAACTGGAATGGCATGGTGAGCAAAAAAACGATGGATTTAGGCCCAGATCTCTGTACTGGGGTGAATGTGTGACATTGTTCTGCATTCTGTCCATCAACAGTTCTTTTTGCATTTGTCACCCCGAGTGGGACGGGTATGCTCAGACGTGAGTCCCGTGCTCTCCATACCACTGGAATCAAGCTATCCTGGCTGAAGAGGGTTGAAACTCCGAAACCGGTCCTAGGATGCTTGTTTCCAGTCCACGGAGTACCTGGCCTGGCAGTTCGGGCAGAACTGTTCCCATAGGGCACAGGGTCAAGACTGATTTGCATATGGCTGGGTCCAAACTGGAATGGCATAGTGAACAAAAAAACGATGGATTTAGGCCCAGATCTCTGTACTGGGGTGAATGTATGACATTGTTCTACATTCTGTCCATCAACAGTCCTTTTTGCATTTGTCACCCCGAGTGGGACGGGAATGCTCAGACGTGAGTCCCATGCTCTCCATGCCACTGGAATCAAGCTATCCTGGTTGAAGAGGGGTGAAACCCCGAAACCAGTCCTAGGATGCTTGTTTCCAGTCCAGGGAGTTCCTGGCCTGGCAGTTCGGGCTGGACTGTTCCCATAGGGCACAGGATCAAGACTGATTTGCATATGGCTGGGTCCAAACTGGAATGGCATGGTGAGCAAAAAAACGATGGATTTAGGCCCAGATCTCTATATTGGGGTGAATGTATGACATTGTTCTGCATTCTGTCCATCAACAGTTCTTTTTGCATTTGTCACCCCGAGTGGGACGGGTATGCTCAGACGTGAGTCCCGTACTCTCCATGCCACTGGAATCAAGCTATCCTGGCTGAAGAGGGGGTGAAACCCCGAAACCGGTCCTAGGAGGCTTGTTTCCAGTCCAGGGAGTACCTGGCCTGCCAGTTCGGGCTGGACTGTTCCCATAGGGCACAGGGTCAAGACTGATTTGCATATGGCTGGGTTCAAACTGGAATGGCATGGTGAGCAAAAAAACGATGGATTTAGGCCCAGATCTCTGTACTGGGGTGAATGTATGACATTGTTCTGCATTCTGTCCATCAACAGTTCTTTTTGCATTTGTCACCCCGAGTGGGACGGGTATGCTCAGACGTGAGTCCCGTGCTCTCCATGCCACTGGAATCAAGCTATCCTGGCTGAAGAGGGGGTGAAACCCCGAAACTGGTCCTAGGATGCTTGTTTCCAGTCCAGGGAGTACCTGGCATGCCAGTTCGGGCTGGACTGTTCCCATAGGGCACAGGGTCAAGACTGATTTGCATATGGCTGGGTTCAAACTGGAATGGCATGGTGAGCAAAAAAACTATGGATTTAGGCCCAGATCTCTGTACTGGGGTGAATGTATGACATTGTTCTGCATTATGTCCATCAACAGTTCTTTTTGCATTTGTCACCCCGTGTGGGACGGGTATGCTCAGAAATGAGTCCTGCGCTCTCCATGCCAATGGAATCAAGCTATCCTGGCTGAAGAGGGGAGAAACCCCGAAACCGGTCCTAGGATGCTTGTTTCCAGTCCAGGGAGTACCTGGCCTGGCAGTTCGGGCTGGACTGTTCCCATAGGGCACAGGGTCAAGACTGATTTGCATATGGCTGGGTCCAAACTGGAATGGCATGGTGAGCAAAAAAAACAATGGATTTAGGCCCAGATCTCTGTACTGGGGTGAATGTATGACATTGTTCTGCATTCTGTCCATCAACAGTTCTTTTTGCATTTGTCACCCCGAGTGGGACGGGTATGCTCAGACGTGAGTCCCGTGCTCTCCATGCCACTGGAATCAAGCTATCCTGGCTGAAGAGGGGTGAAACCCCGAAACCGGTCCTAGGAGGCTTGTTTCCAGTCCAGGGAGTACCTGGCCTGCCAGTTCGGGCTGGACTGTTCCCATAGGGCACAGGGTCAAGACTGATTTGCATATGGCTGGGTTCAAACTGGAATGGCATGGTGAGCAAAGAAACGATGGATTTAGGCCCAGACCTCTGTACTGGGGTGAATGTATGACATTGTTCTGCATTATGTCCATCAACAGTTCTTTTTGCATTTGTCACCCCGAGTGGGACGGGTATGCTCAGACGTGAGTCCCGTGCTCTCCATGCCACTGGAATCAAGCTATCGTGGCTGAAGAGGGGGTGAAACCCCGAAACCGGTCCTAGGATGCTTGTTTCCAGTCTAGGGAGTACCTGGCCTGCCAGTTCGGGCTGCACTGTTCCCATAGGGCACAGGGTCAAGACTGATTTGCATATGGCTGGGTTCAAACTGGAATGGCATGGTGAGCAAAAAAAACAATGGATTTAGGCCCAGATCTCTGTACTGGGGTGAATGTATGACATTGTTCTGCATTATGTCCATCAACAGTTCTTTTTGCATTTGTCACCCCGAGTGGGACGGGTATGCTCAGACGTGAGTCCCGTGCTCTCCATGCCACTGGAATCAAGCTATCCTGGTTGAAGAGGGGTGAAACCCCGAAACCGGTCCTAGGATGCTTGTTTCCAGTCCAGGGAGCACCTGGCCTGGCAGTTCGGGCTGGACTGTTCCCATAGGGCACAGGATCAAGACTGATTTGCATATGGCTGGGTACAAACTGGAATGGCATGGTGAGCAAACAAACGATGGATTTAGGCCCAGATCTCTATATTGGGGTGAATGTATGACATTGTTCTGCATTCTGTCCATCAACAGTTCTTTTTGCATTTGTCACCCCGAGTGGAACGGGTATGCTCAGACGTGAGTCCCGTACTCTCCATGCCACTGGAATCAAGCTATCCTGGCTGAAGAGGGGTGAGACCCCGAAACCGGTCCTAGGATGCTTGGTTCCAGTCCAGGGAGCACCTGGACTGGCAGTTCGGGCTGGACTGTTCCCAGAGGGCACAGGGTCAAGACTGATTTGCATATGGCTGGGTCCAAACTGGAATGGTATGGTGAGCAAAAACACGATGGATTTAGGCCCAGATCTCTGTACTGGGGTGAATGTATGACATTGTTCTGCATTCTGTCCATCAACCGTTCTTTTTGCATTTGTCACCCCGAGTGGAACGGGTATGCTCAGACGTGAGTCCCGTGCTCTCCATGCCACTGGAGTCAAGCAATCCTGGCTGAAGAGGGGGTGAAACCCCGAAACCGGTCCTACGAGGCTTGTTTCCAGTCCAGGGAGTACCTGGCCTGCCAGTTCGGGCTGGACTGTTCCCATAGGGCACAGGGTCAAGACTGATTTGCATATGGCTGGGTTCAAACTGGAATGGCAAGTTGAGCAAAAAAACGATGGATTTAGGCCCAGATCTCTGTACTGAGGTGAATGTATGACATTGTTCTGCATTCTGTCCATCAACAGTTCTTTTTGCATTTGTCACCCCGAGTGGGACGGGTATGCTCAGACGTGAGTCCCGTGCTCTCCATGCCACTGGAATCAAGCTATCCTGGCTGAAGAGGGGGTGAAACCCCAAAACCGGTCCTAGGATGCTTGTTTCCAGTCCAGGGAGTACCTGGACTGGCAGTTCGGGCTGGACTGTTCCCATAGTGCACAGGGTCAAGACTGATTTGCATATGGCTGGGTCCAAACTGGAATGGCATTTTGAGCAAAAAAACAATGGATTTAGGCCCAGATCTCTGTACTGGGGTGAATGTATGACATTGTTCTGCATTCTGTCCATCAACAGTTCTTTTTGCATTTGTCACCCCGAGTGGGACGGGTATGCTCAGACGTGAGTCCCGTGCTCTCCATGCCACTGGAATCAAGCTATCCTGGCTGAAGTGGGGTGAAACCCCGAAACCGGTCCTAGTATGCTTGTTTCCAGTACAGGGAGTACCTGGCCTGGCAGTTCGGGCTGGACTGTTCCCATAGGGCACAGGGTCAAGACTGATTTGCATATGGCTGGGTCCAAACTGGAATGGCATGGTGAGCAAAAAAACGATGGATTTAGGCCCAGATCTCTGTACTGGGGTGAATGTGTGACATTGTTCTGCATTCTGTCCATCAACAGTTCTTTTTGCATTTGTCACCCCGAGTGGGACGGGTATGCTCAGACGTGAGTCCCGTGCTCTCCATACCACTGGAATCAAGCTATCCTGGCTGAAGAGGGTTGAAACTCCGAAACCGGTCCTAGGATGCTTGTTTCCAGTCCACGGAGTACCTGGCCTGGCAGTTCGGGCAGAACTGTTCCCATAGGGCACAGGGTCAAGACTGATTTGCATATGGCTGGGTCCAAACTGGAATGGCATAGTGAACAAAAAAACGATGGATTTAGGCCCAGATCTCTGTACTGGGGTGAATGTATGACATTGTTCTACATTCTGTCCATCAACAGTTCTTTTTGCATTTGTCACCCCGAGTGGGACGGGCATGCTCAGACGTGAGTCCCATGCTCTCCATGCCACTGGAATCAAGCTATCCTGGTTGAAGAGGGGTGAAACCCCGAAACCAGTCCTAGGATGCTTGTTTCCAGTCCAGGGTGTACCTGGCCTGGCAGTTCGGGCTGGACTGTTCCCATAGGGCACAGGATCAAGACTGATTTGCATATGGCTGGGTCCAAACTGGAATGGCATGGTGAGCAAAAAAACGATGGATTTAGGCCCAGATCTCTATATTGGGGTGAATGTATGACATTGTTCTGCATTCTGTCCATCAACAGTTCTTTTTGCATTTGTCACCCCGAGTGGGACGGGTATGCTCAGACGTGAGTCCCGTACTCTCCATGCCACTGGAATCAAGCTATCCTGGCTGAAGAGGGGGTGAAACCCCGAAACCGGTCCTAGGAGCCTTGTTTCCAGTCCAGGGAGTACCTGGCCTGCCAGTTCGGGCTGGACTGTTCCCATAGGGCACAGGGTCAAGACTGATTTGCATATGGCTGAGTTCAAACTGGAATGGCATGGTGAGCAAAAAAACGATGGATTTAGGCCCAGATCTCTGTACTGGGGTGAATGTATGACATTGTTCTGCATTCTGTCCATCAACAGTTCTTTTTGCATTTGTCACCCCGAGTGGGACGGGTATGCTCAGACGTGAGTCCCGTGCTCTCCATGCCACTGGAATCAAGCTATCCTGGCTGAAGAGGGGGTGAAACCCCGAAACTGGTCCTAGGATGCTTGTTTCCAGTCCAGGGAGTACCTGGCATGCCAGTTCGGGCTGGACTGTTCCCATAGGGCACAGGGTCAAGACTGATTTGCATATGGCTGGGTTCAAACTGGAATGGCATGGTGAGCAAAAAAACTATGGATTTAGGCCCAGATCTCTGTACTGGGGTGAATGTATGACATTGTTCTGCATTATGTCCATCAACAGTTCTTTTTGCATTTGTCACCCCGTGTGGGACGGGTATGCTCAGAAATGAGTCCTGCGCTCTCCATGCCAATGGAATCAAGCTATCCTGGCTGAAGAGGGGAGAAACCCCGAAACCGGTCCTAGGATGCTTGTTTCCAGTCCAGGGAGTACCTGGCCTGGCAGTTCGGGCTGGACTGTTCCCATAGGGCACAGGGTCAAGACTGATTTGCATATGGCTGGGTCCAAACTGGAATGGCATGGTGAGCAAAAAAAACAATGGATTTAGGCCCAGATCTCTGTACTGGGGTGAATGTATGACATTGTTCTGCATTCTGTCCATCAACAGTTCTTTTTGCATTTGTCACCCCGAGTGGGACGGGTATGCTCAGACGTGAGTCCCGTGCTCTCCATGCCACTGGAATCAAGCTATCCTGGCTGAAGAGGGGTGAAACCCCGAAACCGGTCCTAGGAGGCTTGTTTCCAGTCCAGGGAGTACCTGGCCTGCCAGTTCGGGCTGGACTGTTCCCATAGGGCACAGGGTCAAGACTGATTTGCATATGGCTGGGTTCAAACTGGAATGGCATGGTGAGCAAAGAAACGATGGATTTAGGCCCAGACCTCTGTACTGGGGTGAATGTATGACATTGTTCTGCATTATGTCCATCAACAGTTCTTTTTGCATTTGTCACCCCGAGTGGGACGGGTATGCTCAGACGTGAGTCCCGTGCTCTCTATGCCACTGGAATCAAGCTATCCGGGCTGAAGAGGGGGTGAAACCCCGAAACCGGTCCTAGGATGCTTGTTTCCAGTCTAGGGAGTACCTGGCCTGCCAGTTCGGGCTGCACTGTTCCCATAGGGCACAGGGTCAAGACTGATTTGCATATGGCTGGGTTCAAACTGGAATGGCATGGTGAGCAAAAAAAACAATGGATTTAGGCCCAGATCTCTGTACTGGGGTGAATGTATGACATTGTTCTGCATTATGTCCATCAACAGTTCTTTTTGCATTTGTCACCCCGTGTGGGACGGGTATGCTCAGAAATGAGTCCCGTGCTCTCCATGCCACTGGAATCAAGCTATCCTGGCTGAAGAGGGGTGAAACCCCGAAACCGGTCCTAGGATGCTTGTTTCCAGTCCAGGGAGTACCTGGCCTGCCAGTTCGGGCTGGACTGTTCCCATAGGGCACAGGGTCAAGACTGATTTGAATATGGCTGGGTCCGAACTGGAATGGCATGGTGAGCAAAAAATCGACGGATTAAGGCCCAGATCTCTGTACTGGGGTGAATGTATGACATTGTTCTGTATTCTGTCCATCAACAGTTCTTTTTGCATTTGTCACCCCGAGTGGGACGGGTATGCTCAGACGTGAGTCCCGTGCTCTCCATGCCACTGGAATCAAGCTATCCTGGTTGAAGAGGGGTGAAACCCCGAAACCGGTCCTAGGATGCTTGTTTCCAGTCCAGGGAGCACCTGGCCTGGCAGTTCGGGCTGGACTGTTCCCATAGGGCACAGGATCAAGACTGATTTGCATATGGCTGGGTACAAACTGGAATGGCATGGTGAGCAAACAAACGATGGATTTAGGCCCAGATCTCTATATTGGGGTGAATGTATGACATTGTTCTGCATTCTGTCCATCAACAGTTCTTTTTGCATTTGTCACCCCGAGTGGGACGGGTATGCTCAGACGTGAGTCCCGTACTCTCCATGCCACTGAAATCAAGCTATCCTGGCTGAAGAGGGGTGAGACCCCGAAACCGGTCCTAGGATGCTTGGTTCCAGTCCAGGGAGCACCTGGACTGGCAGTTCGGGCTGGACTGTTCCCAGAGGGCACAGGGTCAAGACTGATTTGCATATGGCTGGGTCCAAACTGGAATGGTATGGTGAGCAAAAACACGATGGATATAGGCCCAGATCTCTGTACTGGGGTGAATGTATGACATTGTTCTGCATTCTGTCCATCAACCGTTCTTTTTGCATTTGTCACCCCGAGTGGAACGGGTATGCTCAGACGTGAGTCCCGTGCTCTCCATGCCACTGGAGTCAAGCAATCCTGGCTTAAGAGGGGGTGAAACCCCGAAACCGGTCCTACGAGGCTTGTTTCCAGTCCAGGGAGTACCTGGCCTGCCAGTTCGGGCTGGACTGTTCCCATAGGGCACAGGGTCAAGACTGATTTGCATATGGCTGGGTTCAAACTGGAATGGCAAGTTGAGCAAAAAAACGATTGATTTAGGCCCAGATCTCTGTACTGAGGTGAATGTATGACATTGTTCTGCATTCTGTCCATCAACAGTTCTTTTTGCATTTGTCACCCCGAGTGGGACGGGTATGCTCAGACGTGAGTCCTGTGCTCTCCATGCCACTGGAATCAAGCTATCCTGGCTGAAGAGGGGGTGAAACCCCAAAACCGGTCCTAGGATGCTTGTTTCCAGTCCAGGGAGTACCTGGACTGGCAGTTCGGGCTGGACTGTTCCCATAGGGCACAGGGTCAAGACTGATTTGCATATGGCTGGGTCCAAACTGGAATGGCATTTTGAGCAAAAAAACAATGGATTTAGGCCCAGATCTCTGTACTGGGGTGAAAGTATGACATTGTTCTGCATTCTGTCCATCAACAGTTCTTTTTGCATTTGTCACCCCGAGTGGGACGGGTATGCTCAGACATGAGTCCCGTGCTCTCCATGCCACTGGAATCAAGCTATCCTGGCTGAAGTGGGGTGAAACCCCGAAACCGGTCCTAGGATGCTTGTTTCCAGTACAGGGAGTACCTGGCCTGGCAGTTCGGGCTGGACTGTTCCCATAGGGCACAGGGTCAAGACTGATTTGCATATGGCTGGGTCCAAACTGGAATGGCATGGTGAGCAAAAAAACGATGGATTTAGGCCCAGATCTCTGTACTGGGGTGAATGTGTGACATTGTTCTGCATTCTGTCCATCAACAGTTCTTTTTGCATTTGTCACCCCGAGTGGGACGGGTATGCTCAGACGTGAGTCCCGTGCTCTCCATACCACTGGAATCAAGCTATCCTGGCTGAAGAGGGTTGAAACTCCGAAACCGGTCCTAGGATGCTTGTTTCCAGTCCACGGAGTACCTGGCCTGGCAGTTCGGGCAGAACTGTTCCCATAGGGCACAGGGTCAAGACTGATTTGCATATGGCTGGGTCCAAACTGGAATGGCATAGTGAACAAAAAAACGATGGATTTAGGCCCAGATCTCTGTACTGGGGTGAATGTATGACATTGTTCTACATTCTGTCCATCAACAGTTCTTTTTGCATTTGTCACCCCGAGTGGGACGGGCATGCTCAGACGTGAGTCCCATGCTCTCCATGCCACTGGAATCAAGCTATCCTGGTTGAAGAGGGGTGAAACCCCGAAACCAGTCCTAGGATGCTTGTTTCCAGTCCAGGGAGTACCTGGCCTGGCAGTTCGGGCTGGACTGTTCCCATAGGGCACAGGATCAAGACTGATTTGCATATGGCTGGGTCCAAACTGGAATGGCATGGTGAGCAAAAAAACGATGGATTTAGGCCCAGATCTCTATATTGGGGTGAATGTATGACATTGTTCTGCATTCTGTCCATCAACAGTTCTTTTTGCATTTGTCACCCCGAGTGGGACGGGTATGCTCAGACGTGAGTCCCGTACTCTCCATGCCACTGGAATCAAGCTATCCTGGATGAAGTGGGGTGAAACCCCGAAACCGGTCCTAGGATGCTTGTTTCCAGTACAGGGAGTACCTGGCCTGGCAGTTCGGGCTGGACTGTTCCCATAGGGCACAGGGTCAAGACTGATTTGCATATGGCTGGGTCCAAACTGGAATGGCATGGTGAGCAAAAAAATGATGGATTTAGGCCCAGATCTCTGTACTGGGGTGAATGTATGACATTGTTCTGCATTCTGTCCATCAACAGTTCTTTTTGCATTTGTCACCCCGAGTGGGACGGGTATGCTCAGACGTGCGTTCCGTACTCGCCATGCCACTGGAATCAAGCTATCCTGGCTGAAGAGGGGTGAAACCCCGAAACCAGTCTAGGATGCTTGTTTCCAGTCCTGGGAGTACCTGGCCTGGCAGTTCGGGCTGGACTGTTGCCAGAGGGCACAGGGTCAACACTGATTTGCATATGGCTGGGTCCAAACTGGAATGGCATGGTGAGCAAAAAAACGATGGATTTAGGCCCAGACCTCTGTACTGGGGTGAATGTATGACATTGTTCTGCATTCTGTCCATCAACAGTTCTTTTTGCATTTGTCACCCCGAGTGGGACGGGTATGCTCAGACGTGAGTCCCGTGCTCTCCATGCCAATGGAGTCAAGCTATCCTGGCTGAAGAGGGGGTGAAACCCCGAAACCGGTCCTAGGAGGCTTGTTTCCAGTCCAGGGAGTACCTGGCCTGCCAGTTCGGGCTGGACTGTTCCCATAGGGCACAGGGTCAAGACTGATTTGCATATGGCTGGGTCCAAACTGGAATGGCATTTTGAGCAAAAAAACAATGGATTTAGGCCCAGATCTCTGTACTGGGGTGAAAGTATGACATTGTTCTGCATTCTGTCCATCAACAGTTCTTTTTGCATTTGTCACCCCGAGTGGGACGGGTATGCTCAGACGTGAGTCCCGTGCTCTCCATGCCACTGGAATCAAGCTATCCTGGCTGAAGTGGGGTGAAACCCCGAAACCGGTCCTAGGATGCTTGTTTCCAGTACAGGGAGTACCTGGCCTGGCAGTTCGGGCTGGACTGTTCCCATAGGGCACAGGGTCAAGACTGATTTGCATATGGCTGGGTCCAAACTGGAATGGCATGGTGAGCAAAAAAACTATGGATTTAGGCCCAGATCTCTGTACTGGGGTGAATGTGTGACATTGTTCTGCATTCTGTCCATCAACAGTTCTTTTTGCATTTGTCACCCCGAGTGGGACGGGTATGCTCAGACGTGAGTCCCGTGCTCTCCATACCACTGGAATCAAGCTATCCTGGCTGAAGAGGGTTGAAACTCCGAAACCGGTCCTAGGATGCTTGTTTCCAGTCCACGGAGTACCTGGCCTGGCAGTTCGGGCAGAACTGTTCCCATAGGGCACAGGGTCAAGACTGATTTGCATATGGCTGGGTCCAAACTGGAATGGCATAGTGAACAAAAAAACGATGGATTTAGGCCCAGATCTCTGCTATCCTGGCTGAAGAGGGGTGAAACCCCGAAACCGGTCCTAGGATGCTTGTTTCCAGTCCAGGGAGTACCTGGCCTGCCAGTTCGGGCTGGACTGTTCCCATAGGGCACAGGGTCAAGACTGATTTGCATATGGCTGGGTCCAAACTGGAATGGCATTTTGAGCAAAAAAACAATGGATTTAGGCCCAGATCTCTGTACTGGGGTGAAAGTATGACATTGTTCTGCATTCTGTCCATCAACAGTTCTTTTTGCATTTGTCACCCCGAGTGGGACGGGTATGCTCAGACGTGAGTCCCGTGCTCTCCATGCCACTGGAATCAAGCTATCCTGGCTGAAGTGGGGTGAAACCCCGAAACCGGTCCTAGGATGCTTGTTTCCAGTACAGGGAGTACCTGGCCTGGCAGTTCGGGCTGGACTGTTCCCATTGGGCACAGGGTCAAGACTGATTTGCATATGGCTGGGTCCAAACTGGAATGGCATGGTGAGCAAAAAAACGATGGATTTAGGCCCAGATCTCTGTACTGGGGTGAATGTGTGACATTGTTCTGCATTCTGTCCATCAACAGTTCTTTTTGCATTTGTCACCCCGAGTGGGACGGGTATGCTCAGACGTGAGTCCCGTGCTCTCCATACCACTGGAATCAAGCTATCCTGGCTGAAGAGGGTTGAAACTCCGAAACCGGTCCTAGGATGCTTGTTTCCAGTCCACGGAGTACCTGGCCTGGCAGTTCGGGCATAACTGTTCCCATAGGGCACAGGGTCAAGACTGATTTGCATATGGCTGGGTCCAAACTGGAATGGCATAGTGAACAAAAAAACGATGGATTTAGGCCCAGATCTCTGTACTGGGGTGAATGTATGACATTGTTCTACATTCTGTCCATCAACAGTTCTTTTTGCATTTGTCACCCCGAGTGGGACGGGCATGCTCAGACGTGAGTCCCATGCTCTCCATGCCACTGGAATCAAGCTATCCTGGTTGAAGAGGGGTGAAACCCCGAAACCAGTCCTAGGATGCTTGTTTCCAGTCCAGGGAGTACCTGGCCTGGCAGTTCGGGCTGGACTGTTCCCATAGGGCACAGGATCAAGACTGATTTGCATATGGCTGGGTCCAAACTGGAATGGCATGGTGAGCAAAAAAACGATGGATTTAGGCCCAGATCTCTATATTGGGGTGAATGTATGACATTGTTCTGCATTCTGTCCATCAACAGTTCTTTTTGCATTTGTCACCCCGAGTGGGACGGGTATGCTCAGACGTGAGTCCCGTACTCTCCATGCCACTGGAATCAAGCTATCCTGGCTGAAGAGGGGGTGAAACCCCGAAACCGGTCCTAGGAGGCTTGTTTCCAGTCCAGGGAGTACCTGGCCTGCCAGTTCGGGCTGGACTGTTCCCATAGGGCACAGGGTCAAGACTGATTTGCATATGGCTGGGTTCAAACTGGAATGGCATGGTGAGCAAAAAAACGATGGATTTAGGCCCAGATCTCTGTACTGGGGTGAATGTATGACATTGTTCTGCATTCTGTCCATCAACAGTTCTTTTTGCATTCGTCACCCCGAGTGGGACGGGTATGCTCAGACGTGAGTCCCGTGCTCTCCATGCCACTGGAATCAAGCTATCCTGGCTGAAGAGGGGGTGAAACCCCGAAACTGGTCCTAGGATGCTTGTTTCCAGTCCAGGGAGTACCTGGCATGCCAGTTCGGGCTGGACTGTTCCCATAGGGCACAGGGTCAAGACTGATTTGCATATGGCTGGGTTCAAACTGGAATGGCATGGTGAGCAAAAAAACGATGGATTTAGGCCCAGATCTCTGTACTGGGGTGAATGTATGACATTGTTCTGCATTATGTCCATCAACAGTTCTTTTTGCATTTGTCACCCCGTGTGGGACGGGTATGCTCAGAAATGAGTCCTGCGCTCTCCATGCCAATGGAATCAAGCTATCCTGGCTGAAGAGGGGAGAAACCCCGAAACCGGTCCTAGGATGCTTGTTTCCAGTCCAGGGAGTACCTGGCCTGGCAGTTCAGGCTGGACTGTTCCCATAGGGCACAGGGTCAAGACTGATTTGCATATGGCTGGGTCCAAACTGGAATGGCATGGTGAGCAAAAAAAACAATGGATTTAGGCCCAGATCTCTGTACTGGGGTGAATGTATGACATTGTTCTGCATTCTGTCCATCAACAGTTCTTTTTGCATTTGTCACCCCGAGTGGGACGGGTATGCTCTGACGTGAGTCCCGTGCTCTCCATGCCACTGGAATCAAGCTATCCTGGATGAAGTGGGGTGAAACCCCGAAACCGGTCCTAGGATGCTTGTTTCCAGTACAGGGAGTACCTGGCCTGGCAGTTCGGGCTGGACTGTTCCCATAGGGCACAGGGTCAAGACTGATTTGCATATGGCTGGGTCCAAACTGGAATGGCATGGTGAGCAAAAAAATGATGGATTTAGGCCCAGATCTCTGTACTGGGGTGAATGTATGACATTGTTCTGCATTCTGTCCATCAACAGTTCTTTTTGCATTTGTCACCCCGAGTGGGACGGGTATGCTCAGACGTGAGTTCCGTACTTGCCATGCCACTGGAATCAAGCTATCCTGGCTGAAGAGGGGTGAAACCCCGAAACCAGTCTAGGATGCTTGTTTCCAGTCCTGGGAGTACCTGGCCTGGCAGTTCGGGCTGGACTGTTGCCAGAGGGCACAGGGTCAAGACTGATTTGCATATGGCTGGGTCCAAACTGGAATGGCATGGTGAGCAAAAAAACGATGGATTTAGGCCCAGACCTCTGTACTGGGGTGAATGTATGACATTGTTCTGCATCCTGTCCATCAACAGTTCTTTTTGCATTTGTCACCCCGAGTGGGACGGGTATGCTCAGACGTGAGTCCCGTGCTCTCCATGCCAATGGAGTCAAGCTATCCTGGCTGAAGAGGGGGTGAAACCCCGAAACCGGTCCTAGGAGGCTTGTTTCCAGTCCAGGGAGTACCTGGCCTGCCAGTTCGGGCTGGACTGTTCCCATAGGGCACAGGGTCAAGACTGATTTGCATATGGCTGGGTTCAAACTGGAATGGCATGGTGAGCAAAGAAACGATGGATTTAGGCCCAGACCTCTGTACTGGGGTGAATGTATGATATTGTTCTGCATTATGTCCATCAACAGTTCTTTTTGCATTTGTCACCCCGAGTGGGACGGGTATGCTCAGACGTGAGTCCCGTGCTCTCCATGCCACTGGAATCAAGCTATCCTGGATGAAGTGGGGTGAAACCCCGAAACCGGTCCTAGGATGCTTGTTTCCAGTACAGGGAGTACCTGGCCTGGCAGTTCGGGCTGGACTGTTCCCATAGGGCACAGGGTCAAGACTGATTTGCATATGGCTGGGTCCAAACTGGAATGGCATGGTGAGCAAAAAACTGATGGATTTAGGCCCAGATCTCTGTACTGGGGTGAATGTATGACATTGTTCTGCATTCTGTCCATCAACAGTTCTTTTTGCATTTGTCACCCCGAGTGGGACGGGTATGCTCAGACGTGAGTTCCGTACTCGCCATGCCACTGGAATCAAGCTATCCTGGCTGAAGAGGGGTGAAACCCCGAAACCAGTCTAGGATGCTTGTTTCCAGTCCTGGGAGTACCTGGCCTGGCAGTTCGGGCTGGACTGTTGCCAGAGGGCACAGGGTCAACACTGATTTGCATATGGCTGGGTCCAAACTGGAATGGCATGGTGAGCAAAAAAACGATGGATTTAGGCCCAGACCTCTGTACTGGGGTGAATTTATGACATTGTTCTGCATTCTGTCCATCAACAGTTCTTTTTGCATTTGTCACCCCGAGTGGGACGGGTATGCTCAGACGTGAGTCCCGTGCTCTCCATGCCAATGGAGTCAAGCTATCCTGGCTGAAGAGGGGGTGAAACCCCGAAACCGGTCCTAGGAGGCTTGTTTCCAGTCCTGGGAGTACCTGGCCTGGCAGTTCGGGCTGGACTGTTGCCAGAGGGCACAGGGTCAAGACTGATTTGCATATGGCTGGGTCCAAACTGGAATGGCATGGTGAGCAAAAAAACGATGGATTTAGGCCCAGACCTCTGTACTGGGGTGAATGTATGACATTGTTCTGCATTCTGTCCATCAACAGTTCTTTTTGCATTTGTCACCCCGAGTGGGACGGGTATGCTCAGACGTGAGTCCCGTGCTCTCCATGCCAATGGAGTCAAGCTATCCTGGCTGAAGAGGGGGTGAAACCCCGAAACCGGTCCTAGGAGGCTTGTTTCCAGTCCAGGGAGTACCTGGCCTGCCAGTTCGGGCTGGACTGTTCCCATAGGGCACAGGGTCAAGACTGATTTGCATATGGCTGGGTTCAAACTGGAATGGCATGGTGAGCAAAGAAACAATGGATTTAGGCCCAGACCTCTGTACTGGGGTGAATGTATGACATTGTTCTGCATTATGTCCATCAACAGTTCTTTTTGCATTTGTCACCCCGAGTGGGACGGGTATGCTCAGACGTGAGTCCCGTGCTCTCCATGCCACTGGAATCAAGCTATCGTGGCTGAAGAGGGGGTGAAACCCCGAAACCGGTCCTAGGATGCTTGTTTCCAGTCTAGGGAGTACCTGGCCTGCCAGTTCGGGCTGCACTGTTCCCATAGGGCACAGGGTCAAGACTGATTTGCATATGGCTGGGTTCAAACTGGAATGGCATGGTGAGCAAAAAAAACAATGGATTTAGGCCCAGATCTCTGTACTGGGGTGAATGTATGACATTGTTCTGCATTATGTCCATCAACAGTTCTTTTTGCATTTGTCACCCCGTGTGGGACGGGTATGCTCAGAAATGAGTCCCGTGCTCTCCATGCCACTGGAATCAAGCTATCCTGGCTGAAGAGGGGTGAAACCCCGAAACCAGTCCTAGGATGCTTGTTTCCAGTCCAGGGAGTACCTGGCCTGCCAGTTCGGGCTGGACTGTTCCCATAGGGCACAGGGTCAAGACTGATTTGCATATGGCTGGGTTCAAACTGGAATGGCATGGTGAGCAAAAAAACGATGGATTTAGGCCCAGATCTCTGTACTGGGGTGAATGTATGACATTGTTCTGCATTCTGTCCATCAACAGTCCTTTTTGCATTTGTCACCCCGAGTGGGACGGGTATGCTCAGACGTGAGTCTCGTGCTCTCCATGCCACTGGAATCAAGCTATCCTGGATGAAGTGGGGTGAAACCCCGAAACCGGTCCTAGGATGCTTGTTTCCAGTACAGGGAGTACCTGGCCTGGCAGTTCGGGCTGGACTGTTCCCATAGGGCACAGGGTCAAGACTGATTTGCATATGGCTGGGTCCAAACTGGAATGGCATGGTGAGCAAAAAAATGATAGATTTAGGCCCAGATCTCTGTACTGGGGTGAATGTATGACATTGTTCTGCATTCTGTCCATCAACAGTCCTTTTTGCATTTGTCACCCCGAGTGGGACGGGTATGCTCAGACGTGAGTCCCGTGCTCTCCATGCCACTGGAATCAAGCTATCCTGGATGAAGTGGGGTGAAACCCCGAAACCGGTCCTAGGATGCTTGTTTCCAGTACAGGGAGTACCTGGCCTGGCAGTTCGGGCTGGACTGTTCCCATAGGGCACAGGGTCAAGACTGATTTGCATATGGCTGGGTCCAAACTGGAATGGCATGGTGAGCAAAAAAATGATAGATTTAGGCCCAGATCTCTGTACTGGGGTGAATGTATGACATTGTTCTGCATTCTGTCCATCAACAGTTCTTTTTGCATTTGTCACCCCGAGTGGGACGGGTATGCTCAGACGTGAGTTCCGTACTCGCCATGCCACTGGAATCAAGCTATCCTGGCTGAAGAGGGGTGAAACCCCGAAACCAGTCTAGGATGCTTGTTTCCAGTCCTGGGAGTACCTGGCCTGGCAGTTCGGGCTGGACTGTTGCCAGAGGGCACAGGGTCAAGACTGATTTGCATATGGCTGGGTCCAAACTGGAATGGCATGGTGAGCAAAAAAACGATGGATTTAGGCCCAGACCTCTGTACTGGGGTGAATGTATGACATTGTTCTGCATTGTGTCCATCAACAGTTCTTTTTGCATTTGTCACCCCGAGTGGGACGGGTATGCTCAGACGTGAGTCCCGTGCTCTCCATGCCAATGGAGTCAAGCTATCCTGGCTGAAGAGGGGGTGAAACCCCGAAACCGGTCCTAGGAGGCTTGTTTCCAGTCCAGGGAGTACCTGGCCTGCCAGTTCGGGCTGGACTGTTCCCATAGGGCACAGGGTCAAGACTGATTTGCATTTGGCTGGGTTCAAACTGGAATGGCATGGTGAGCAAAGAAACGATGGATTTAGGCCCAGACCTCTGTACTGGGGTGAATGTATGACATTGTTCTGCATTATGTCCATCAACAGTTCTTTTTGCATTTGTCACCCCGAGTGGGACGGGTATGCTCAGACGTGAGTCCCGTGCTCTCCATGCCACTGGAATCAAGCTATCGTGGCTGAAGAGGGGGTGAAACCCCGAAACCGGTCCTAGGATGCTTGTTTCCAGTCTAGGGAGTACCTGGCCTGCCAGTTCGGGCTGCACTGTTCCCATAGGGCACAGGGTCAAGACTGATTTGCATATGGCTGGGTTCAAACTGGAATGGCATGGTGAGCAAAAAAAACAATGGATTTAGGCCCAGATCTCTGTACTGGGGTGAATGTATGACATTGTTCTGCATTATGTCCATCAACAGTTCTTTTTGCATTTGTCACCCCGAGTGGGACGGGTATGCTCAGACGTGAGTCCCGTGCTCTCCATGCCACTGGAATCAAGCTATCCTGGCTGTAGAGGGATGAAACCCCGAAACCAGTCCTAGGATGCTTGTTTCCAGTCCAGGGAGTACCCTGCCTGGCATTTCGGGCTGGACTGTTCCCATAGGGCACAGGGTCAAGACTGATTTGCATATTGCTGGGTCCGAACTGGAATGGCATGGTGAGCAAAAAATCGACGGATTAAGGCCCAGATCTCTGTACTGGGGTGAATGTATGACATTGTTCTGTATTCTGTCCATCAACAGTTCTTTTTGCATTTGTCACCCCGAGTGGGACGGGTATGCTCAGACGTGAGTCCCGTGCTCTCCATGCCACTGGAATCAAGCTATCCTGGCTGAAGAGGGGTGAAACCCCGAAACCGGTCCTAGGATGCTTGTTTCCAGTCCAGGGAGTACCTGGCCTGCCAGTTCGGGCTGGACTGTTCCCATAGGGCACAGGGTCAAGACTGATTTGCATATGGCTGGGTTCAAACTGGAATGGCATGGTGAGCAAAAAAACGATGGATTTAGGCCCAGATCTCTGTACTGGGGTGAATGTATGACATTGTTCTGCATTCTGTCCATTAACAGTTCTTTTTGCATTTGTCACCCCGAGTGGGACGGGTATGCTCAGACGTGAGTCCTGAGGAAATATGAATTTTTATGGTCAATTGTGTCCCCTATCTTAGACCCCAACGACTCCATGTACATGCTACAAGTACATGTATGTTCCCTCCAGTTCCAGCTATGAAGACGCAAATACATGTGCGTCCAACGCCAACATATCCTCTTTCAGATCCGTCATAAATGGGTCGAATATTCCATTCCTAAGTATGATTGGCCACCGACTTTATATGGTTCACTTTTCTAGTTTTACAGTTCAGGCGAGAAGGCCCTGAATTCTGTCATCGAGCCTTTTCCTGCTTCTGCCTCTGAAATGCTCCAGCCTGGACCTGCATCCGTGTCCATGAACTTTGTCTTACTCCCTGCGCGGCTAGCGGTGCCTGACGCGGCCTGTTGCCTGCCAAAAACTGTATTCAGCCTTCAAAGTTATCTGCTCCGCTCCTCATCCAATACATTCCTGTCTAGTAGTTTAGGTAAACATCCTTCTAGCTACCGAGCAAAGGGCCCGGCCTCGCTGTCTTTATGCAAGTAATTCATAGGCCCATGGAAGATTCTTGCCCCCTCGCATCTCATGTAGACACATAGACGCTTGTACACGCACTAACAGTCAGTATAGAATAGGATCTGTCCGAGAAGACCTTTCCTTCCAGATAATATGGTTCCTTAAACACAAGGTATTAGATATGATTTAGGACTAGGTTGTCCTGACACCCCAGACTTCTGTCTCCATATGTAGAGCTAAATGTCAATTCCCCTTCACCCTCTAGTTGCACGTCAATCACACGTCATGCGGCTGCGCGCGCATCTCTGCCAAATATTTCTGCTGACACTGCAGGATTCTCTTATGGATCCACCCACTTGTGACATCATTTTAAATGACGTTTCTAGTATACGCCTGTATTACGCCTATTTTTCATTACGTATGTGTATTCTTATCTGTATTATCAGCTGTTACGCCTCCTGCATCTGTCTTAATGCAATGCTTTTCATATAAATATTGTTACTTGTCAATAATGTATTGCTGATCCCTTCCTGAACCTTCGTGGTGATGGAATATGATTGCCTGGTTCGAACTATAATTCCTTTGTAAGGAATAAAGCCCTTTTCAGAACCTCTAATACCACGGATTCTGCCTCTTATTTTGACTGAGTTATTCTTACTAGACTTTACTGCATAAAAAATAGTACAGGTAATTTAAATATTTACCACATAAATTGGCCCCCGAACAGGGACACTTTCTCATCTCACGCGCCGGAGGTGCGTTGCAGGCCCGGTCCCCTGCCACAGCTGAACGGACAAAAACGCGTACCCGCAGGATTTCCTGTATCTCCCTCCGGCCAAGCGGGGGTGACTGAGGCTGCGATCAACACCCAGACGAGGCGGTGAGAAGTGCGAAGTATCCCGACCAGAGCCTAGCTGAGAGAGCAAGATCCGAGGTATACAGAGGCCCACCAGGTTCCGAAGTTCCGAATCGAGTCGAGTCCAGTCCGGTCCAGTTCAGTTCAGTTCCGAGGCCTTCCGTTCCGTGCTACCCGGTGAGTACCGTTGCTGGGGAGGCAGTTAGACGTGCACATTAATTTGTGCCGGTCCTGACGGGTTTGGGTACACAGATCCGGTCTGCACTGTTTTAGCAGTGTATCTGTACTGTTTAGCAGTATATCCAGTATGTTCATGTATATAATTCAATATTATCTAGTATTAGTATTATGTCAGTAACTAGTTTTCTTCTAATTATTAAATGTTCGTTAAAAGTTAAATGTTAAATGTTAAATGTTTTACTGTGTTCAAAAAATTGTGGTATGAATGAGTGTTCATTATTGTGTTTATTGTATTAATTGTGTTCAAGTCCAGTTCGAGTAAGAACCAAGTAGCAAGGTTTAAAGATGCCGTTCTTTTCAAAATTAAGACAGATCAAAACTAGAAAAGGAGTACTCGAAGAAGCTGTTCCCATTCCACCTAGGGACACTCCAGGGTATTTTATGTATCATAAACATGATCTAGATGCCGTATTATATCTTGATTCATGGGTGGACTACACCAAGGATCTAGCAGAAAGTCAGAGGTGGCCCGCAGCTGGGACATGGGATGCAGATTGCATCATGAGAGTAGAAGAAGAATTATGGAAAAGGAAAGCCAGACAGTCACAGAAAGATGCCATTGAGTTATGGCGTAAAGAATCGCATAGGCGCACAGAGAAAGCGCTCAGACTGGAAGAGAAAAGTAGGGAGAACTCAAATAGAGCCCGAGAAAATGTATTAGTTGAGGAAGGTATTCGAGTAAAAACAGAACAAGTAGACAGACAACGAAACACTCTTATGAATGGTATGTATCCTCTATTGGCCGAAGGTTTACCTAAGGCCACCCCGGAAATACCGAAAGATTTGCCACCCCCATTACTCCCGACTACAGCACATCCCAAGACCGCAAAAGATATTTTCCTTTCCTCTTATTTAGACGATGTAGCTCCCGAATATGTTAATGATCCACCACACACGCCACCTGTCGATGGAACTCAACACCGAGATCATCTGCCCCCACCTCCGCAACAACAAACTCCTCCGCACAATCCAACAGGTTCATCTGTTTCCACCGCTGTTCCTGCATCCACAGTCTCTACCTTACATCCCACGAATCCTTTCATGCCTAGCACCTCAGAAGGTGCGACAGCAATTTTTGCCACGCCACCATCACAAAGTAAATCATCTCTTAGAGATTTAGCAAACCAACGTACACCCCAAATAGCAACGTCCGACATGTTTAAAGAACATCTTGTAGATTGTAGATATGATCCAGTGCCCGGTAAAAATGACAGAATGGTGCTATCATCACTACGTATACGACGAGCCTCAATATATTTAACGACGCTACCATGAATGATTAAACATTTAGACAATATATATCGCTTTGTCCAAACAGGGCAAGGCCCTGAAAGTATTGACGAAGCCATGGAATACCAGAAAGCGGATATACAGAGACAACTGTTACGTTTCTTCATAAACTGCTTGATCAGAGACAGAGATAGGTCCGAGGTAGACCAGGATGAAATGCAAGTACTTACCCGATGGGGTCAGAATATATCAGAGGGAAAACATGATAAACAGACATGTATAGTAGCTATGTGCCGAAAGATCCGCAAAGAAGTAGAACGAATACATAAAGCCAGATTGGAGGCAGACAAAACTGAATCAGAGGGAGAGGAGGAGGAAGAATCAGAAATGCCCACAGGACAATAAGAAACGATATAGCCTATGTAGGTAGGGGAAGACCTTGTAACAATACCAGATACTTTAATGACCCGATACGTCCGATACGTCCAGAATGTAACAGACATTTTCAAGCCCCTATGTTAAATACGAAGTCCCCTGAACACTTATTCCAGGCTGCTGATAAATTACTCCGAGACCGAAGGGGGTATCATATGCTCGATTCTATGGATGAACAAGAATTAGCCAGGTCAGCAGTACAATGGGCTGACAGTTCTGAAAAATACAGTGATGATGCGTTGGCACACACGTTTTTGAATCTTACCCCAGACGAACAGCGTTTAGCTGGTATATACATGATACAACATCTCGTTATATTATATAGAAGCCAACACTCCGATCCCGGTCCCCTGCCTGATATATTGATAGAATTACTCACGAATAAATGGAGAGGTTCAGGTACTGATTTAATTAAAGAAATTCTGGAATATCGACACCAGTACATTGTCTTCATATGCCCAGAACATGTTTCAGTTCCCCCCAAGGAAAGAAAAACGTATCACATAGACAGACAGAATCCCTTACGCGAAGTGCACCCAATCAGAGGTGAGAACAATATTTTTAAACGCGTATTTGTGTACGCGCCCATAACTAAAATTGAATTATTAGAGATGAAAAAGTAGTACCTAGCCATGACAAAGACCCAGCAGGTTTCCACCGTGAGATAAAAGACATGTTACTCATGGGAGAGTATACTTATCCCGACATTATGAAAATATTGAAAGTTTTATTGCCTGCCGGTATTTACGAGAAACTCAAGGAAAAGGAATGGGAGGTGGGAGACCAAAAGATAGATTGGACAGTATTAGAAAACGAAGAAAAGGCCCGAGCTGCAGGTTCAGGGCTTGGGGAAAGGACTACAGCATTACCAGGATTATTAGTGCAGGTACTACCACGTTTATTAACTACGAAAAAGGAAGACTGGGGTGCAATCTCAGCCTGTAAACAAAAACAAGATGAAGACACTAGTGATTTCTATTCCCGATTTGAAAAATGTTTTGGTATTAATAGTGGCATAAAAGCAAGTAGTGAATCGTATCCACATCTGTTTGTGACAAAATTAGTTGAGAATTCCCTGCCACAAGTTAAGAGTAGAGTATTAAAATTCGAGAGTACTTGGCAAGGTAACACACCGTCACAGATGTTACAAATGTTACAATATCATCACAATAGAATTAGAGAAGAACAAGAACATGAACAAAGACGTATGAAAGACACGAAAATGAAAATGCTTGTTGCCCAGTCAGTTCCAGCTGACGGTCATAAAAAGGGTACGACACAGTCAAATGATACAGTAGGTCCTGTTAGAGGGACATGCAACTATTGTAAACAGCCAGGTCATTATATACACGATTGCGCAGTTCTGAAACATAATATCTCTACGGGTATAACGAAAGAGAGACCACGTCCGCCTAGACAGGATCAGATCCAACAACAAGTACCTCAGAATATACAGCCTATGCCAGCTGTACAACAGACCGCACCACAACCACAACAACAACTACAACAACAGCCACAGCCTATTGCTGCAACACAAAACACGACACAACAGATGTACCAGTATGCACAAAATGACTATCCAGAGTATCAGCGCTACACATGAAATAGCCTAGAGAGGGAAGTTGGCTTACCCCTTATTGAGGTTCCAGTAGATCAAGAAGGTCCTTATGTACAGAGTCAGTTATTAGGGAAAGACAGAAAGTTTCTACTCGATACAGGGGCAAGCAGAACCACTATCCGTCACAGCGAAGTTCCAGGGGTACCCCTCTCAGGCTCACAAAATATTTCCCTTGGTTTTTCGGGAAAGCCTACTGTTAACGAAGTATCGCAACCACTTGCATTTACAGTCGGTCCATTAACACGGACTACAGATCTATTACTTACGAAATCATGTCCAGAAAACTTATTAGGTATAAAAACATTGAAAGCTCTAGGAGCTGTAATATGTTGTTCTCCGGAAGGAGTACGACTATTTTTGCGTGACTTTAAAGGTCACTACGTGTCTAGAGACATGGATCACCGGTTACAGAATCTACCTGCACATTTATGGGCACAAGGTCCCACTGATGTAGGTTGTATGCACATTACACCATATCGAGTCACAATCAAAACAGGAGTGGTACTACCACGAATACGACAATACAAGTTACCCCCAGATGCTGTTGTGGCTTTACTGCAAATCATTGACGAGCTCATTGCACAAGGAGTGGTTGTGGAAACCGACTCCAATGTATGTAATTCCCCGATAATTCCGATTCTTAAACGAACTGATCCAAAAGCACCACCAGTATATCGATTAGTTATTGATCTGCGAGAATTAAATAAATGCATTGTACCACAATACCCCGTGGTCCCAGATATCTCTTCATTGCTAACAGCCATAGATTCAGAAGCAACGTTCTTTACTGTAATTGATCTCAAGAACGCTTTCTTTAGCGTCCCAATCGATCCGGAAAGCCAATATTTGTTCGGATTCAGTTTAAATGGACGAAGTTTTAAATTCGCACGCGCACCTCAAGGATTCACAGAAAGCCCCAGCATCTATAGCCAAGCACTAAAAAGAGAACTTGACAGTATCCACATGCCAGCTAACACTGCCCTGCTTCAATATGTCGATGATCTACTGATCACCGCCCGAAGCGAACCTGAATGTGAAAAAGCATCACTGACGGTTTTACATTTCCTAGCAGACAAGGGGCACAAAGAGTCCCCTTCAAAGCTACAATTCTGTGTCCAGCAAGTTGTGTACCTTGGGCACTTACTGTCCAAGGGGGGAAGACAGCTTACACCCGACCGTATCCAGTTAATTGTTAACATGCCGCCACCCAAGACACAAAAGGAGGTACGGGCATTCATAGGCCTCACTTCGTACTGTAGGCAGTGGATCCCTCAATATGCATTTCTAGCGAAACCACTCATTCAGTTGACAACACAGGAGGCAGCGACATCGACTGTCCTCCCTTGGACTCAGGAACATACACAAGCTTTTGAAAGCTTAAAGAAAGCTTTATGCCAAGCACCTGTTTTAGCAACGCCATGTTACAGCAAACATTTTACGCTTTTTGTTACAGAACGTGAAGGTACTGCTTTGTCAGTACTCACGCAGGAACAGGCAGGATCACACAAGCCATGTGCTTATTTTTCTAGTACATTAGATCCCGTAGCTCAGGCTCTTCCTGCGTGCCTGAAATCAGTCGCAGCAACAGCTTTAGCAATCAGACAAAGCGATGCCATAGTGTTAGGACATCAATTGACAGTACAAGTACCACACGCAGTAGAGGTTCTCTTGAACCGGACCCAAACACAACACTTGACTATAGCAAGACTGACGGGTTATGAATTAACATTGTTCCAGCCACACATAGAAATCCGACGTTGTAGTACATTAAATCCTGCCACACTTTTGCCATTAAGTGGAACAGACCCATTGGCACATGATTGTATTGAAGTTATTACTATTACGACGAAACCCAGACAAGACTTGACAGATATTCCATTATCAGATCCAGACCTGACATTGTATGTAGATGGTTCATGCATGAGAACAAATACAGGAGAGTTAGTGGCCGCTTATGCAGTCACAACAGACACTGAAATTATTGAAACAAATTGTATCGATACCTTGTCAGCTCAAGCAGCAGAGCTCATCGCTCTGACACAAGCCTGTATTCAAGCCAAAAATAAGAAAGTCAACATATACACAGATTCACGTTATGCATTCGGAGTCGTCCATGACTTCGGCGTGCTGTGGCGAGAGAGAGGTTATTTAACTTCTCACGGTGCCCACATCCAGCACGGTCCCCTTATTCAAGCTCTGTTAGATGCAATACATCTGCCGACTGCAATATCGATTATGAAGTGTAAAGCCCATACAAAAGTGACTGACATTATTTCTCAGGGTAACGACCTAGCTGACAGAATAGCTAAACAGACTGCTCAGAATCAGACTCATCCAACTGACACGACAAAGACAATAGTTCCGACACCAACACACTGCATGACAGTTAAGGATCCCGCCCTTGATGTAATTGACATACAGACACATGCTACACCAGAAGAAAAAAAGAGATGGACTGAATTAGGAGGGATCCAAACGGATCAAGGATGGATGACGAAGGGAAAATCTATATGGTTTCTCCCCGACTCAATGGTTCAGGTCATCATTAACACTATACATAGTCCAGCGCACCTAGGAGAGAAAGCTATGCTAGACAGCATTCAACACATTTGGTTCAATAAACACTTGCGAGCAGCAGCTAAACAGAAAGTACGTACCTGCATGATTTGTTGTCAGTTCAATCCAGGAAAAGGCGTACCTGTAGAACAGGGTGGATTTCAACCCCCCGATCACCCTTTTGAAGTCCTCCAGATGGATTATATCCAGATGGAACGATGTCGAGGACTCAAATATGTCCTCGTAGTTGTATGCGCTCTTTCCCGGTGGACAGAGGCGTATCCCGTCTCAGATTACACTGCCCCGACCACTGCCAAGCAGTTAGTTCGAGAATTTTTCCCACGGTATGGTTTGCCCCGTATTGTGTACTCAGATAACGGCCAGCCGTTCTCATCCGAGCTAATGAAACATGTTTCACTTCTGTTAGGCTACCAATGGAAATTCCACTGTGTCCGACATCCCGAGGCAGCAGGTCTCGTGGAACGACATAATCAAACTCTGAAAATTAGACTGTCCAAAGTATGTAGAGAAAAAGGTGTCGACTGGATAGTAGCTTTACCGGTTGCGCTCTTTTACATGAGAATGGTAGCACACTCTCGAACAGGGCTATCCCCGTATGAGGTGATCTTCGGTAGACCACCAAATATGTGGGGGACGCCTATACCTCGTAAAATAACTGATGTTGATTGTAATATGCTGACAGATTACCTGGCTTCCTTGATGTCTGCACTACAATCTTGTCGTTCACAGGTAGCTGCAGCTTTTCCCGATAACACTGAGGTGAAGCCCCATGACGTGGTTCCGGGAGATATCGTATTAGTAAGGAACTTCGACAGAAGGAACCCGCTGGAGCCTCGCTGGCAGTCGCCTAAACTCGTCTTATTGACCACAAGGACAGCTGTGAAGATTGAGGGACGTAAAGGGTGGTTGCACTCGAGCCATATCAAAAAATTTCATGGACTACCAACTGAATCGAACTTTCAGCCCTGCATTCCCTCACAGACTGACTCAAAACTTCCCCTGGTTGATGAACCAGAAAAGGAGAATTATAAACTGAAATTAAGGTCTAGCAAGTCAGACAATTTGATTGTTTAAGTCCTCTCCAAGGTGAATCGGTTGAATTTGTCCCTGACATGTATCCTCTAGACCGAAATAGAGAGAAAAATAGACAGAAACAGCTCAGGACACATGCGTACTGTAAATCACTTCGTAGTCACTGCATAGTGACATTGTTAATTATTTTTTTTCTAAGTCTTCTGATTATTATCTCCAGTATATTATTACACATGTATTACCCTATCTCCAAGCGTGCTTCCAATGCTACTGCCGAACATTCTTTTAGCGAATTACCCCCACATGAGTTGTCCTATAGATTTGCGCTGCGCAACAACACATTCATTAGTATGCTACATCATTCTCATCAGACCAGCAATGCTACAAATTGTTGGATATGTGGCCGACTCCCTCCCTATCAGAAATACAAGGGAGTTCTGCCTCTCTTTCCGTATCCGTTCACACACAATGGCTCCTGTGGAGCATGGTTTAGTTTGATTAATTCCCTAGATTCAAATTCAGTAGTTTATCAAGACAACTGGGTTTGGGGAAACCTGAACCTAGTTTTACTTAAAGTCTGCTACCCTAACAAGGAGGGACTTCCCAAAAGAACAGGAACTGATCTAGAAAATGAAGTATATGGACTAGGTAACTTTACACTTAATCTCATGATCCTGAATGTTGAATCCGAAGCTACACCAATCTTGCCCGCTATGTCAGTATTTCCAGTTAGAGGCGAATTATGTGTAAGAAAGAATGGTTCAATACACATGGGCCATAGTAAATGTACCACTGTAATAGAATTCAGTGATAAAGGCAAGTCTACATTTAGAGCTTCTCGTCACTCCTACTTCATTTGTGGTCACACCGCATACATACGCCTACCCCTAGATTGGGATGGTACCTGTTACATTGCATTCCTTCTGCCACCTGTTTTCCTAGCCCCGCCTGATTACCATAGAAATACCCATTTAGTACACAATAGACAACAGAGAGATCTCCCGATTGTCGATTACACCGAAACAGCATGGGAGCAATACACAGATTTCAATAAAGGTTTCTTTCCCTACATAGGTACAGTCACTAATAGTAAGTTGATACGTAGATTAACTAGAACCCTTGAAGCAGTAGTGAATGAAACTACTTCCGCCTTAGGCAACTTAACAGAGGAGCAGTCTGCGATGCGGATTGTTGTTCTTCAAAATCGTCTTGTCCTTGACGTCATCCTGGCCGATAGGGGCGGAGCCTGTAGGGTCATCGGATCAAGTTGCTGTGTTTTCATACCAGAAAACGCGCCGTCAGTATATAAAGCTATAACTCGACTTCATAAGATCGTAAGCCAGATACAACAGAATCCAGGCACCTGGACTTGGTCCGGTTGGTTCTGGAGCGTGTTGTCAGCCTGGGGATGGAGGATCCTATCCTTCCTAGGTATTGGCTTTCTCATACTATTCAGTTGCTGCTTGTGTCTACAATGTGGGCCAGCGATTTGTGGTCTGTGTGCCACATCGTTCATCCCGCCTTCAAATTTCCATTCAAGATCCCGGAAGAAGAAAGAAGAACAAATGATGCTATATGAACAGATTGATGGATTGATGAAGATGGATATTTCATGAGGGTCCGTAGGGGACAAGGAGGGAATGAGGAAATATGAATTTTTATGGTCAATTGTGTCCCTTATCTTAGACCCCAACGACTCCATGTACATGCTACAAGTACATGTATGTTCCCTCCAGTTCCAGCTATGAAGACGCAAATACATGTGCGTCCAACGCCAACATATCCTCTTTCAGATCCGTCATAAATGGGTCGAATATTCCATTCCTAAGTATGATTGGCCACCGACTTTATATGGTTCACTTTTCTAGTTTTACAGTTCAGGCGAGAAGGCCCTGAATTCTGTCATCGAGCCTTTTCCTGCTTCTGCCTCTGAAATGCTCCAGCCTGGACCTGCATCCGTGTCCATGAACTTTGTCTTACTCCCTGCGCGGCTAGCGGTGCCTGACGCGGCCTGTTGCCTGCCAAAAACTGTATTCAGCCTTCAAAGTTATCTGCTCCGCTCCTCATCCAATACATTCCTGTCTAGTAGTTTAGGTAAACATCCTTCTAGCTACCGAGCAAAGGGCCCGGCCTCGCTGTCTTTATGCAAGTAATTCATAGGCCCATGGAAGATTCTTGCCCCCTCGCATCTCATGTAGACACATAGACGCTTGTACACGCACTAACAGTCAGTATAGAATAGGATCTGTCCGAGAAGACCTTTCCTTCCAGATAATATGGTTCCTTAAACACAAGATATTAGATATGATTTAGGACTAGGTTGTCCTGACACCCCAGACTTCTGTCTCCATATGTAGAGCTAAATGTCAATTCCCCTTCACCCTCTAGTTGCACGTCAATCACACGTCATGCGGCTGCGCGCGCATCTCTGCCAAATATTTCTGCTGACACTGCAGGATTCTCTTATGGATCCACCCACTTGTGACATCATTTTAAATGACGTTTCTAGTATACGCCTGTATTACGCCTATTTTTCATTACGTATGTGTATTCTTATCTGTATTATCAGCTGTTACGCCTCCTGCATCTGTCTTAATGCAATGCTTTTCATATAAATATTGTTACTTGTCAATAATGTATTGCTGATCCCTTCCTGAACCTTCGTGGTGATGGAATATGATTGCCTGGTTCGAACTATAATTCCTTTGTAAGGAATAAAGCCCTTTTCAGAACCTCTAATACCACGGATTCTGCCTCTTATTTTGACTGAGTTATTCTTACTAGACTTTACCGCATAAAAAATAGTACAGGTAATTTAAATATTTACCACAGTCCCGTGCTCTCCATGCCACTGGAATCAAGCTATCCTGGCTGTAGAGGGATGAAACCCCGAAACCAGTCCTAGGATGCTTGTTTCCAGTCCAGGGAGTACCCTGCCTGGCATTTCGGGCTGGACTGTTCCCATAGGGCACAGGGTCAAGACTGATTTGCATATTGCTGGGTCCGAACTGGAATGGCATGGTGAGCAAAAAATCGACGGATTAAGGCCCAGATCTCTGTACTGGGGTGAATGTATGACATTGTTCTGTATTCTGTCCATCAACAGTTCTTTTTGCATTTGTCACCCCGAGTGGGACGGGTATGCTCAGACGTGAGTCCCGTGCTCTCCATGCCACTGGAATCAAGCTATCCTGGATGAAGTGGGGTGAAACCCCAAAACCGGTCCTAGGATGCTTGTTTCCAGTACAGGGAGTACCTGGCCTGGCAGTTCGGGCTGGACTGTTCCCATAGGGCACAGGGTCAAGACTGATTTGCATATGGCTGGGTCCAAACTGGAATGGCATGGTGAGCAAAAAAATGATGGATTTAGGCCCAGATCTCTGTACTGGGGTGAATGTATGACATTGTTCTGCATTCTGTCCATCAACAGTTCTTTTTGCATTTGTCACCCCGAGTGGGACGGGTATGCTCAGACGTGAGTTCCGTACTCGCCATGCCACTGGAATCAAGCTATCCTGGCTGAAGAGGGGTGAAACCCCGAAACCAGTCTAGGATGCTTGTTTCCAGTCCTGGGAGTACCTGGCCTGGCAGTTCGGGCTGGACTGTTGCCAGAGGGCACAGGGTCAAGACTGATTTGCATATGGCTGGGTCCAAACTGGAATGGCATGGTGAGCAAAAAAACGATGGATTTAGGCCCAGACCTCTGTACTGGGGTCAATGTATGACATTGTTCTGCATTCTGTCCATCAACAGTTCTTTTTGCATTTGTCACCCCGAGTGGGACGGGTATGCTCAGACGTGAGTCCCGTGCTCTCCATGCCAATGGAGTCAAGCTATCCTGGCTGAAGAGGGGGTGAAACCCCGAAACCGGTCCTAGGAGGCTTGTTTCCAGTCCAGGGAGTACCTGGCCTGCCAGTTCGGGCTGGACTGTTCCCATAGGGCACAGGGTCAAGACTGATTTGCATATGGCTGGGTTCAAACTGGAATGGCATGGTGAGCAAAGAAACGATGGATTTAGGCCCAGACCTCTGTACTGGGGTGAATGTATGACATTGTTCTGCATTATGTCCATCAACAGTTCTTTTTGCATTTGTCACCCCGAGTGGGACAGGTATGCTCAGACGTGAGTCCCGTGCTCTCCATGCCACTGGAATCAAGCTATCGTGGCTGAAGAGGGGGTGAAACCCCGAAACCGGTCCTAGGATGCTTGTTTCCAGTCTAGGGAGTACCTGGCCTGCCAGTTCGGGCTGCACTGTTCCCATAGGGCACAGGGTCAAGACTGATTTGCATATGGCTGGGTTCAAACTGGAATGGCATGGTGAGCAAAGAAACGATGGATTTAGGCCCAGACCTCTGTACTGGGGTGAATGTATGACATTGTTCTGCATTATGTCCATCAACAGTTCTTTTTGCATTTGTCACCCCGAGTGGGACGGGTATGCTCAGACGTGAGTCCCGTGCTCTCCATGCCACTGGAATCAAGCTATCGTGGCTGAAGAGGGGGTGAAACCCCGAAACCGGTCCTAGGATGCTTGTTTCCAGTCTAGGGAGTACCTGGCCTGCCAGTTCGGGCTGCACTGTTCCCATAGGGCACAGGGTCAAGACTGATTTGCATATGGCTGGGTTCAAACTGGAATGGCATGGTGAGCAAAAAAAACAATGGATTTAGGCCCAGATCTCTGTACTGGGGTGAATGTATGACATTGTTCTGCATTATGTCCATCAACAGTTCTTTTTGCATTTGTCACCCCGTGTGGGACGGGTATGCTCAGAAATGAGTCCCCTGCTCTCCATGCCACTGGAATCAAGCTATCCTGGCTGAAGAGGGGTGAAACCCCGAAACCGGTCCTAGGATGCTTGTTTCCAGTCCAGGGAGTACCTGGCCTGCCAGTTCGGGCTGGACTGTTCCCATAGGGCACAGGGTCAAGACTGATTTGCATATGGCTGGGTTCAAACTGGAATGGCATGGTGAGCAAAAAAACGATGGATTTAGGCCCAGATCTCTGTACTGGGGTGAATGTATGACATTGTTCTGCATTCTGTCCATTAACAGTTCTTTTTGCATTTGTCACCCCGAGTGGGACGGGTATGCTCAGACGTGAGTCCCGTGCTCTCCATGCCACTGGAATCAAGCTATCCTGGCTGAAGAGGGATGAAACCCCGAAACCAGTCCTAGGATGCTTGTTTCCAGTCCAGGGAGTACCCTGCCTGGCATTTCGGGCTGGACTGTCCCCATAGGGCACAGGGTCAAGACTGATATGCATATTGCTGGGTCCGAACTGGAATGGCATGGTGAGCAAAAAATCGACGGATTAAGGCCCAGATCTCTGTACTGGGGTGAATGTATGACATTGTTCTGTATTCTGTCCATCAATAGTTCTTTTTGCATTTGTCACCCCGAGTGGGACGGGTATGCTCAGACGTGAGTCCCGTGCTCTCCATGCCACTGGAATCAAGCTATCCTGGTTGAAGAGGGGTAAAACCCCGAAACCGGTCCTAGGATGCTTGTTTCCAGTCCAGGGAGTACCTGGCCTGGCAGTTCGGGCTGGACTGTTCCCATATGGCACAGGGTTAAGACTGGTTTGCATATGGCTGGGTCCAAACTGGAATGGAATGGTGAGCAAAAAAACGATGGATTTAGGCCCAGATCTCTGTACTGGGGTGAATGTATGACATTGTTCTGCATTCTGTCCATCAACAGTTCTTTGTGCATTTGTCACACCGAGTGGGACGGGTATGCTCAGACGTGAGTCTCGTGCTCTCCATGCCACTGGAATCAAGCTATCCTGGCTGAAGAGGGGGTAAAACCCCGAAACCGGTCCTAGGAGGCTTGTTTCCAGTCCAGGGAGTACCTGGCCTGCCAGTTTGGGCTGGACCGTTCCCATAGGGCACAGGGTCAAGACTGATTTGCATATGGCTGGGTTCAAACTGGATTGGCATGGTGAGCAAAAAAACGATGGATTTAGGCCCAGATCTCTGTACTGGGGTGAATGTAGGACATTGTTCTGCATTCTGTCCATCAACAGTTCTTTTTGCATTTGTCACCCCGAGTGGGACGGGTATGCTCAGACGTGAGTCCCGTGCTCTCCATGCCACTGGAATCAAGCTATCCTGGCTGAAGAGGGGGTGAAACCCCGAAACCGGTCTTAGAATGCTTGTTTCCAGTCCAGGGAGTACCTGGCCTGCCAGTTCAGGCTGGACTGTTCCCATAGGGCACAGGGTCAAGACTGATTTGCATATGGCTGGATTCAAACTGGAATGTCATGGTGAGCAAAAAAACGATGGATTTAGGCCCAGATCTCTGTACTGGGGTGAATGAATGACATTGTTCTACATTCTGTCCATCAACAGTTCTTTTTGCATTTGTCACCCCGAGTGGGATGGGTATGCTCAGACGTGAGTCCCGTACTCTCCATGCCACTGGAATCAAGCTATCCTGGCTGAAGTGGGGTGAAACCCCGAAACCGGTCCTAGGATGCTTGTTTCCAGTACAGGGAGTACCTGGCCTGGCAGTTCGGGCTGGACAGTTCCCATAGGGCACAGGGTCAAGACTGATTTGCATATGGCTGGGTCCAAACTGGAATGGCATGGTGAGCAAAAAAACGATGGATATAGGCCCAGATCTCTGTACTGGGGTGAATGTATGACATTGTTCTGCATTCTGTCCATCAACAGTTCTTTTTGCATTTGTCACCCCGAGTGGGATGGGTATGCTCAGATGTGAGTCCCGTGCTCTCCATGCCACTGGAATCAAGCTATCCTGGCTGAAGAGGGGTGAAACCCCGAAACCGGTCCTAGGATGCTTGGTTCCAGTCCAGGGAGTACCTGGCCTGGCAGTTCGGGCTGGACTGTTCCCCTAGGGCACAGGGTCAAGACTGATTTGCATATGGCTGGTTCCAAACTGGAATGGCATGGTGAGCAAAAAAAACAATGGATTTAGGTCCAGATCTCTGTACTGGGGTGAATGTATGACATTGTTCTGCATTCTGTCCATCAACAGTTCTTTTTGCATTTGTCACCCCGAGTGGGACGGGTATGCTCAGATGTGAGTCCCGTGCTCTCCATGCCACTGGAATCAAGCTATCCTGGCTGAAGTGGGGTGAAACCCCGAAACCAGTCCTAGGATGCTTTTTTCCAGTACAGCGAGTACCTGGCCTGGCAGTTCGGGCTGGACAGTTCCCATAGGGCACAGGGTCAAGACGGATTTGCATATGGCTGGGTCCAAACTGGAATGGCATGGTGAGCAAAAAAACGATGGATATAGGCCCAGATCTCTGTACTGGGGTGAATGTATGACATTGTTCTGCATTCTGTCCATCAACAGTTCTTTTTGCATTTGTCACCCCGAGTGGGATGGGTATGCTCAGACGTGAGTCCCGTGCTCTCCATGCCACTGGAATCAAGCTATCCTGGCTGAAGAGGGGTGAAACCTCGAAACCGGTCCTAGGATGCTTGTTTCCAGTCCAGGGAGTACCTGGCCTGGCAGTTCGGGCTGGGCTGTTCCCCTAGGGCACAGGGTCAAGACTGATTTGCATATGGCTGGTTCCAAACTGGAATGGCATGGTGAGCAAAAAAAACAATGGATTTAGGCCCAGATCTCTGTACTGGGGTGAATGTATGACATTGTTCTGCATTCTGTCCATCAACAGTTCTTTTTGCATTTGTCACCCCGAGTGGGACGGGTATGCTCAGACGTGAGTCCCGTGCTCTCCATGCCACTGGAATCAAGCTATCCTGGCTGAAGTGGGGTGAAACCCCGAAACCGGTCCTAGGATGCTTGTTTCTAGTACAGGGAGTGCCTGGCAGTTCGGGCTGGACTGTTCCCATAGGGCACAGGGTCAAGACTGATTTACATATGGCTGGGTTCAAACTGGAATGGCATGGTGAGCAAAAAAACGATGGATTTAGGCCCAGATCTCTGTACTGGGGTGAATGTATGACATTGTTCTGCATTCTGTCCATCAACAGTTCTTTTTGCATTTGTCACCCCGAGTGGGACGGGTATGCTCAGACGTGAGTCCCGTACTCTCCATGCCACTGGAATCAAGCTATCCTGGCTGAAGAGGGGTGAAACCCCGAAACCGGTCCTAGGATGCTTGTTTCCAGTCCAGGGAGTACCTGGCCTGGCAGTTCGGGATGGACTGTTCCCATAGGGCACAGGGTCAAGACTGATTTGCATATGGCTGGGTCCAAACTGGAATGGCATGGTGAGCAAAAAAAACAATGGATTTAGGCCCAGATCTCTGTACTGGGGTGAATGTATGACATCGTTCTGCATTCTGTCCATCAACAGTTCTTTTTGCATTTGTCACCCCGAGTGGGACGGGTATGCTCAGACGTGAGTCCCGTGCTCTCCATGCCACTGGAATCAAGCTATCCTGGCTGAAGTGGGGTGAAACCCCGAAACCGGTCCTAGGATGCTTGTTTCCAGTACAGGGAGTACCTGGCCTGGCAGTTCGGGCTGGACTGTTCCCATTGGGCACGGGGTCAAGACTGATTTGCATATGGCTGGGTCCAAACTGTAATGGCATGGTGAGCAAAAAAACGATGGATTTTGGCCCAGATCTCTGTACTGGGGTGAATGTATGACATTGTTCTGCATTCTGTCCATCAACAGTTCTTTTTGCATTTGTCACCCCGAGTGGGACGGGTATGCTCAGACGTGAGTCCCGTGCTCTCCATGCCACTGGAATCAAGCTATCCTGGCTGAAGAGGGTTGAAACCCCGAAACCGGTCCTAGGATGCTTGTTTCCAGTCCACGGAGTACCTGGCCTGGCAGTTCGGGCAGAACTGTTCCCACGGGGCACCGGGTCAAGACTGATTTGCATATGGCTGGGTCCAAACTGGAATGGCATGGTGAACAAAAAAACGATGGATTTAGGCCCAGATCTCTGTACTGGGGTGAATGTATGACATTGTTCTACATTCTGTCCATCAACAGTTCTTTTTGCATTTGTCACCTCGAGTGGGACGGGCATGCTCAGACGTGAGTCCCGAGCTCTCCATGCCACTGGAATCAAGCTATCCTGGCTGAAGAGGGGTGAAACCCCGAAACCGGTCCTAGGATGCTTGTTTCCAGTCCAGGGAGTACCTGGCCAGGCAGTTTGGGCTGGACTGCTCCCATAGGGCACAGGGTCAAGACTGATTTGCATATGGCTGGGTCCAAACTGGAATGGCATGGTGAGCAAAAAAACGATGGACTTAGGCCCAGATCTCTGAACTGGGGTGAATGTATGACATTGTTCTGCATTCTGTCCATCAACAGTTCTTTTTGCATTTGTCACCCCGAGTGGGACGGGTATGCTCAGACGTGAGTCCCGTGCTCTCCATGCCACTGGAATCAAGCTATCCTGGTTGAAGAGGGGTGAAACCCCGAAACCAGTCCTAGGATGCTTGTTTCCAGTCCAGGGAGCACCTGGCCTGGCAGTTCGGGCTGGACTGTTCCCATAGGGCACAGGATCAAGACTGATTTGCATATGGCTGGGTACAAACTGGAATGGCATGGTGAGCAAACAAACGATGGATTTAGGCCCAGATCTCTATATTGGGGTGAATGTATGACATTGTTCTGCATTCTGTCCATCAACAGTTCTTTTTGCATTTGTCACCCCGAGTGGGATGGGTATGCTCAGACGTGAGTCCCGTGCTCTCCATGCCACTGGAATCAAGCTATCCTGGTTGAAGAGGGGTGAAACCCCGAAACCAGTCCTAGGATGCTTGTTTCCAGTCCAGGGAGCACCTGGCCTGGCAGTTCGGGCTGGACTGTTCCCATAGGGCACAGGATCAAGACTGATTTGCATATGGCTGGGTACAAACTGGAATGGCATGGTGAGCAAACAAACGATGGATTTAGGCCCAGATCTCTATATTGGGGTGAATGTATGACATTGTTCTGCATTCTGTCCATCAACAGTTCTTTTTGCATTTGTCACCCCGAGTGGGACGGGTATGCTCAGACGTGAATCCCGTACTCTCCATGCCACTGGAATCAAGCTATCCTGGCTGAAGAGGGGTGAGACCCCGAAACCGGTCCTAGGATGCTTGGTTCCAGTCCAGGGAGTACCTGGACTGGCAGTTCGGGCTGGACTGTTCCCAGAGGGCACAGGGTCAAGACTGATTTGCATATGGCTGGGTCCAAACTGGAATGGCATGGTGAGCAAAAACAAGATGGATTTAGGCCCAGATCTCTGTACTGGGGTGAATGTATGACATTGTTCTGCATTCTGTCCATCAACCGTTCTTTTTGCATTTGTCACCCCGAGTGGGACGGGTATGCTCAGACGTGAGTCCCATGCTCTCCATGCCACTGGAGTCAAGCTATCCTGGCTGAAGAGGGGGTGAAACCCCGAAACCGGTCCTAGGAGGCTTGTTTCCAGTCCAGGGAGTACCTGGCCTGCCAGTTCGGGCTGGACTGTTCCCATAGGGCACAGGGTCAAGACTGATTTGCATATGGCTGGGTTCAAACTGGAATGGCAAGGTGAGCAAAAAAACGATGGATTTAGGCCCAGATCTCTGTACTGGGGTGAATGTATGACATTGTTCTGCATTCTGTCCATCAACAGTTCTTTTTGCATTCGTCACCCCGAGTGGGACGGGTATGCTCAGACGTGAGTCCCGTGCTCTCCATGCCACTGGAATCAAGCTATCCTGGCTGAAGAGGGGGTGAAACCCCAAAACCGGTCCTAGGATGCTTGTTTCCAGTCCAGGGAGTACCTGGACTGGCAGTTCGGGCTGGACTGTTCCCATAGGGCACAGGGTCAAGACTGATTTGCATATGGCTGGGTACAAACTGGAATAGCATTTTGAGCAAAAAAACAATGGATTAGGCCCAGATCTCTGTACTGGGGTGAATGTATGACATTGTTCTGCATTCTGTCCATCAACAGTTCTTTTTGCATTTGTCACCCCGAGTGGGACGGGTATGCTCAGACGTGTGTCCCGTGCTCTCCATGCCACTGGAATCAAGCTATCCTGGCTGAAGTGGGGTGAAACCCCGAAACCAGTCTAGGATGCTTGTTTCCAGTCCTGGGAGTACCTGGCCTGGCAGTTCGGGCTGGACTGTTGCCAGAGGGCACAGGGTCAAGACTGATTTGCATATGGCTGGGTCCAAACTGGAATGGCATGGTGAGCAAAAATACGATGGATTTAGGCCCAGACCTCTGTACTGGGGTGAATGTATGACATTGTTCTGCATTCTGTCCATCAACAGTTCTTTTTGCATTTGTCACCCCGAGTGGGACGGGTATGCTCAGACGTGAGTCCCGTGCTCTCCATGCCAATGGAGTCAAGCTATCCTGGCTGAAGAGGGGGTGAAACCCCGAAACCGGTCCTAGGAGGCTTGTTTCCAGTCCAGGGAGTACCTGGCCTGCCAGTTCGGGCTGGACTGTTCCCATAGGGCACAGGGTCAAGACTGATTTGCATATGGCTGGGTTCAAACTGGAATGGCATGGTGAGCAAAGAAACGATGGATTTAGGCCCAGACCTCTGTACTGGGGTGAATGTATGACATTGTTCTGCATTATGTCCATCAACAGTTCTTTTTGCATTTGTCACCCCGAGTGGGACGGGTATGCTCAGACGTGAGTCCCGTGCTCTCCATGCCACTGGAATCAAGCTATCGTGGCTGAAGAGGGGGTGAAACCCCGAAACCGGTCCTAGGATGCTTGTTTCCAGTCTAGGGAGTACCTGGCCTGCCAGTTCGGGCTGCACTGTTCCCATAGGGCACAGGGTCAAGACTGATTTGCATATGGCTGGGTTCAAACTGGAATGGCATGGTGAGCAAAAAAAACAATGGATTTAGGCCCAGATCTCTGTACTGGGGTGAATGTATGACATTGTTCTGCATTATGTCCATCAACAGTTCTTTTTGCATTTGTCACCCCGTGTGGGACGGGTATGCTCAGAAATGAGTCCCGTGCTCTCCATGCCACTGGAATCAAGCTATCCTGGCTGAAGAGGGGTGAAACCCCGAAACCGGTCCTAGGATGCTTGTTTCCAGTCCAGGGAGTACCTGGCCTGCCAGTTCGGGCTGGACTGTTCCCATAGGGCACAGGGTCAAGACTGATTTGCATATGGCTGGGTTCAAACTGGAATGGCATGGTGAGCAAAAAAACGATGGATTTAGGCCCAGATCTCTGTACTGGGGTGAATGTATGACATTGTTCTGCATTCTGTCCATTAACAGTTCTTTTTGCATTTGTCACCCCGAGTGGGACGGGTATGGTCAGACGTGAGTCCCGTGCTCTCCATGCCACTGGAATCAAGCTATCCTGGCTGAAGAGGGATGAAACCCCGAAACCAGTCCTAGGATGCTTGTTTCCAGTCCAGGGAGTACCCTGCCTGGCATTTCGGGCTGGACTGTTCCCATAGGGCACAGGGTCAAGACTGATTTGCATATTGCTGGGTCCGAACTGGAATGGCATGGTGAGCAAAAAATCGACGGATTAAGGCCCAGATCTCTGTACTGGGGTGAATGTATGACATTGTTTTGTATTCTGTCCATCAACAGTTCTTTTTGCATTTGTCACCCCGAGTGAGACGGGTATGCTCAGACGTGAGTCCCGTGCTCTCCATGCCACTGGAATCAAGCTATCCTGGATGAAGTGGGGTGAAACCCCGAAACCGGTCCTAGGATGCTTGTTTCCAGTACAGGGAGTACCTGGCCTGGCAGTTCGGGCTGGACTGTTCCCATAGGGCACAGGGTCAAGACTGATTTGCATATGGCTGGGTCCAAACTGGAATGGCATGGTGAGCAAAAAAATGATGGATTTAGGCCCAGATCTCTGTACTGGGGTGAATGTATGACATTGTTCTGCATTCTGTCCATCAACAGTTCTTTTTGCATTTGTCACCCCGAGTGGGACGGGTATGCTCAGACGTGAGTTCCGTACTCGCCATGCCACTGGAATCAAGCTATCCTGGCTGAAGAGGGGTGAAACCCCGAAACCAGTCTAGGATGCTTGTTTCCAGTCCTGGGAGTACCTGGCCTGGCAGTTCGGGCTGGACTGTTGCCAGAGGGCACAGGGTCAAGACTGATTTGCATATGGCTGGGTCCAAACTGGAATGGCATGGTGAGCAAAAAAACGATGGATTTAGGCCCAGACCTCTGTACTGGGGTGAATGTATGACATTGTTCTGCATTCTGTCCATCAACAGTTCTTTTTGCATTTGTCACCCCGAGTGGGACGGGTATGCTCAGACGTGAGTCCCGTGCTCTCCATGCCACTGGAATCAAGCTATCCTGGCTGAAGAGGGGTGAAACCCCGAAACCGGTCCTAGGATGCTTGTTTCCAGTCTAGGGAGAACCTGGCCTGCCAGTTCGGGCTGCACTGTTCCCATAGGGCACAGGGTCAAGACTGATTTGCATATGGCTGGGTTCAAACTGGAATGGCATGGTGAGCAAAAAAAACAATGGATTTAGGCCCAGATCTCTGTACTGGGGTGAATGTATGACATTGTTCTGCATTATGTCCATCAACAGTTCTTTTTGCATTTGTCAGCCCGTGTGGGACGGGTATGCTCAGAAATGAGTCCCGTGCTCTCCATGCCACTGGAATCAAGCTATCCTGGCTGAAGAGGGGTGAAACCCCGAAACCGGTCCTAGGATGCTTGTTTCCAGTCCAGGGAGTACCTGGCCTGCCAGTTCGGGCTGGACTGTCCCATAGGGCACAGGGTCAAGACTGATTTGCATATGGCTGGGTTCAAACTGGAATGGCATGGTGAGCAAAAAAACGATGGATTTAGGCCCAGATCTCTGTACTGGGGTGAATGTATGACATTGTTCTGCATTCTGTCCATTAACAGTTCTTTTTGCATTTGTCACCCCGAGTGGGACGGGTATGCTCAGACGTGAGACCCGTGCTCTCCATGCCACTGGAATCAAGCTATCCTGGCTGAAGTGGGGTGAAACCCCGAAACCAGTCTAGGATGCTTGTTTCCAGTCCTGGGAGTACCTGGCCTGGCAGTTCGGGCTGGACTGTTGCCAGAGGGCACAGGGTCAAGACTGATTTGCATATGGCTGGGTCCAAACTGGAATGGCATGGTGAGCAAAAATACGATGGATTTAGGCCCAGACCTCTGTACTGGGGTGAATGTATGACATTGTTCTGCATTCTGTCCATCAACAGTTCTTTTTGCATTTGTCACCCCGAGTGGGACGGGTATGCTCAGACGTGAGTCCCGTGCTCTCCATGCCAATGGAGTCAAGCTATCCTGGCTGAAGAGGGGGTGAAACCCCGAAACCGGTCCTAGGAGGCTTGTTTCCAGTCCAGGGAGTACCTGGCCTGCCAGTTCGGGCTGGACTGTTCCCATAGGGCACAGGGTCAAGACTGATTTGCATATGGCTGGGTTCAAACTGGAATGGCATGGTGAGCAAAGAAACGATGGATTTAGGCCCAGACCTCTGTACTGGGGTGAATGTATGACATTGTTCTGCATTATGTCCATCAACAGTTCTTTTTGCATTTGTCACCCCGAGTGGGACGGGTATGCTCAGACGTGAGTCCCGTGCTCTCCATGCCACTGGAATCAAGCTATCGTGGCTGAAGAGGGGGTGAAACCCCGAAACCGGTCCTAGGATGCTTGTTTCCAGTCTAGGGAGTACCTGGCCTGCCAGTTCGGGCTGCACTGTTCCCATAGGGCACAGGGTCAAGACTGATTTGCATATGGCTGGGTTCAAACTGGAATGGCATGGTGAGCAAAAAAAACAATGGATTTAGGCCCAGATCTCTGTACTGGGGTGAATGTATGACATTGTTCTGCATTATGTCCATCAACAGTTCTTTTTGCATTTGTCACCCCGTGTGGGACGGGTATGCTCAGAAATGAGTCCCGTGCTCTCCATGCCACTGGAATCAAGCTATCCTGGCTGAAGAGGGGTGAAACCCCGAAACCGGTCCTAGGATGCTTGTTTCCAGTCCAGGGAGTACCTGGCCTGCCAGTTCGGGCTGGACTGTTCCCATAGGGCACAGGGTCAAGACTGATTTGCATATGGCTGGGTTCAAACTGGAATGGCATGGTGAGCAAAAAAACGATGGATTTAGGCCCAGATCTCTGTACTGGGGTGAATGTATGACATTGTTCTGCATTCTGTCCATTAACAGTTCTTTTTGCATTTGTCACCCCGAGTGGGACGGGTATGGTCAGACGTGAGTCCCGTGCTCTCCATGCCACTGGAATCAAGCTATCCTGGCTGAAGAGGGATGAAACCCCGAAACCAGTCCTAGGATGCTTGTTTCCAGTCCAGGGAGTACCCTGCCTGGCATTTCGGGCTGGACTGTTCCCATAGGGCACAGGGTCAAGACTGATTTGCATATTGCTGGGTCCGAACTGGAATGGCATGGTGAGCAAAAAATCGACGGATTAAGGCCCAGATCTCTGTACTGGGGTGAATGTATGACATTGTTTTGTATTCTGTCCATCAACAGTTCTTTTTGCATTTGTCACCCCGAGTGAGACGGGTATGCTCAGACGTGAGTCCCGTGCTCTCCATGCCACTGGAATCAAGCTATCCTGGATGAAGTGGGGTGAAACCCCGAAACCGGTCCTAGGATGCTTGTTTCCAGTACAGGGAGTACCTGGCCTGGCAGTTCGGGCTGGACTGTTCCCATAGGGCACAGGGTCAAGACTGATTTGCATATGGCTGGGTCCAAACTGGAATGGCATGGTGAGCAAAAAAATGATGGATTTAGGCCCAGATCTCTGTACTGGGGTGAATGTATGACATTGTTCTGCATTCTGTCCATCAACAGTTCTTTTTGCATTTGTCACCCCGAGTGGGACGGGTATGCTCAGACGTGAGTTCCGTACTCGCCATGCCACTGGAATCAAGCTATCCTGGCTGAAGAGGGGTGAAACCCCGAAACCAGTCTAGGATGCTTGTTTCCAGTCCTGGGAGTACCTGGCCTGGCAGTTCGGGCTGGACTGTTGCCAGAGGGCACAGGGTCAAGACTGATTTGCATATGGCTGGGTCCAAACTGGAATGGCATGGTGAGCAAAAAAACGATGGATTTAGGCCCAGACCTCTGTACTGGGGTGAATGTATGACATTGTTCTGCATTCTGTCCATCAACAGTTCTTTTTGCATTTGTCACCCCGAGTGGGACGGGTATGCTCAGACGTGAGTCCCGTGCTCTCCATGCCAATGGAGTCAAGCTATCCTGGCTGAAGAGGGGGTGAAACCCCGAAACCGGTCCTAGGAGGCTTGTTTCCAGTCCAGGGAGTACCTGGCCTGCCAGTTCGGGCTGGACTGTTCCCATAGGGCACAGGGTCAAGACTGATTTGCATATGGCTGGGTTCAAACTGGAATGGCATGGTGAGCAAAGAAACGATGGATTTAGGCCCAGACCTCTGTACTGGGGTGAATGTATGACATTGTTCTGCATTATGTCCATCAACAGTTCTTTTTGCATTTGTCACCCCGAGTGGGACGGGTATGCTCAGACGTGAGTCCCGTGCTCTCCATGCCACTGGAATCAAGCTATCGTGGCTGAAGAGGGGGTGAAACCCCGAAACCGGTCCTAGGATGCTTGTTTCCAGTCTAGGGAGAACCTGGCCTGCCAGTTCGGGCTGCACTGTTCCCATAGGGCACAGGGTCAAGACTGATTTGCATATGGCTGGGTTCAAACTGGAATGGCATGGTGAGCAAAAAAAACAATGGATTTAGGCCCAGATCTCTGTACTGGGGTGAATGTATGACATTGTTCTGCATTATGTCCATCAACAGTTCTTTTTGCATTTGTCAGCCCGTGTGGGACGGGTATGCTCAGAAATGAGTCCCGTGCTCTCCATGCCACTGGAATCAAGCTATCCTGGCTGAAGAGGGGTGAAACCCCGAAACCGGTCCTAGGATGCTTGTTTCCAGTCCAGGGAGTACCTGGCCTGCCAGTTCGGGCTGGACTGTCCCATAGGGCACAGGGTCAAGACTGATTTGCATATGGCTGGGTTCAAACTGGAATGGCATGGTGAGCAAAAAAACGATGGATTTAGGCCCAGATCTCTGTACTGGGGTGAATGTATGACATTGTTCTGCATTCTGTCCATTAACAGTTCTTTTTGCATTTGTCACCCCGAGTGGGACGGGTATGCTCAGACGTGAGACCCGTGCTCTCCATGCCACTGGAATCAAGCTATCCTGGCTGAAGAGGGATGAAACCCCGAAACCAGTCCTAGGATGCTTGTTTCCAGTCCAGGGAGTACCCTGCCTGGCATTTCGGGCTGGACTGTTCCCATAGGGCACAGGGTCAAGACTGATTTGCATATTGCTGGGTCCGAACTGGAATGGCATGGTGAGCAAAAAATCGACGGATTAAGGCCCAGATCTCTGTACTGGGGTGAATGTATGACATTGTTCTGTATTCTGTCCATCAACAGTTCTTTTTGCATTTGTCACCCCGAGTGGGACGGGTATGCTCAGACGTGAGTCCCGTGCTCTCCATGCCACTGGAATCAAGCTATCCTGGTTGAAGAGGGGTAAAACCCCGAAACCGGTCCTAGGATGCTTGTTTCCAGTCCAGGGAGTACCTGGCCTGGCAGTTCGGGCTGGACTGTTCCCATATGGCACAGGGTTAAGACTGGTTTGCATATGGCTGGGTCCAAACTGGAATGGAATGGTGAGCAAAAAAACGATGGATTTAGGCCCAGATCTCTGTACTGGGGTGAATGTATGCCATTGTTCTGCATTCTGTCCATCAACAGTTCTTTGTGCATTTGTCACACCGAGTGGGACGGGTATGCTCAGACGTGAGTCTCGTGCTCTCCATGCCACTGGAATCAAGCTATCCTGGCTGAAGAGGGGGTAAAACCCCGAAACCGGTCCTAGGAGGCTTGTTTCCAGTCCAGGGAGTACCTGGCCTGCCAGTTTGGGCTGGACCGTTCCCATAGGGCACAGGGTCAAGACTGATTTGCATATGGCTGGGTTCAAACTGGATTGGCATGGTGAGCAAAAAAACGATGGATTTAGGCCCAGATCTCTGTACTGGGGTGAATGTATGACATTGTTCTGCATTCTGTCCATCAACAGTTCTTTTTGCATTTGTCACCCCGAGTGGGACGGGTATGCTCAGACGTGAGTCCCGTGCTCTCCATGCCACTGGAATCAAGCTATCCTGGCCGAAGAGGGGGTGAAACCCCGAAACCGGTCTTAGAATGCTTGTTTCCAGTCCAGGGAGTACCTGGCCTGCCAGTTCAGGCTGGACTGTTCCCATAGGGCACAGGGTCAAGACTGATTTGCATATGGCTGGATTCAAACTGGAATGTCATGGTGAGCAAAAAAACTATGGATTTAGGCCCAGATCTCTGTACTGGGGCGAATGTATGACATTGTTCTACATTCTGTCCATCAACAGTTCTTTTTACATTTGTCACCCCGAGTGGGATGGGTATGCTCAGACGTGAGTCCCGTGCTCTCCATGCCACTGGAATCAAGCTATCCTGGCTGAAGAGGGGTGAAACCCCGAAACCGGTCCTAGGATGCTTGTTTCCAGTCCAGGGAGTACCTGGCCTGGCAGTTCGGGCTGGACTGTTCCCATAGGGCACAGGATCAAGACTGATTTGCATATGGCTGGTTCCAAACTGGAATGGCATGGTGAGCAAAAAAAACAATGGATTTAGGCCCAGATCTCTGTACTGGGGTGAATGTATGACATTGTTCTGTATTCTGTCCATCAACAGTTCTTTTTGCATTTGTCACCCCGAGTGGGACGGGTATGCTCAGACGTGAGTCCCGTGCTCTCCATGTCACTGGAATCAAGCTATCCTGGATGAAGTGGGGTGAAACCCCGAAACCGGTCCTAGGATGCTTGTTTCCAGTACAGGGAGTACCTGGCCTGGCAGTTCGGGCTGGACTGTTCCCATAGGGCACAGGGTCAAGACTGATTTGCATATGGCTGGGTCCAAACTGGAATGGCATGGTGAGCAAAAAAATGATGGATTTAGGCCCAGATCTCTGTACTGGGGTGAATGTATGACATTGTTCTGCATTCTGTCCATCAACAGTTCTTTTTGCATTTGTCACCCCGAGTGGGACGGGTATGCTCAGACGTGAGTTCCGTACTCGCCATGCCACTGGAATCAAGCTATCCTGCCTGAAGAGGGGTGAAACCCCGAAACCAGTCTAGGATGCTTGTTTCCAGTCCTGGGAGTACCTGGCCTTGCAGTTCGGGCTGGACTGTGCCCAGAGGGCACAGGGTCAAGACTGATTTGCATATGGCTGGGTCCAAACTGGAATGGCATGGTGAGCAAAAAAACGATGGATTTAGGCCCAGACCTCTGTACTGGGGTGAATGTATGACATTGTTCTGCATTCTGTCCATCAACAGTTCTTTTTGCATTTGTCACCCCGAGTGGGACGGGTATGCTCAGACGTGAGTCCCGTGCTCTCCATGCCAATGGAGTCAAGCTATGCTGGCTGAAGAGGGGGTGAAACCCCGAAACCGGTCCTAGGAGGCTTGTTTCCAGTCCAGGGAGTACCTGGCCTGCCAGTTCGGGCTGGACTGTTCCCATAGGGCACAGGGTCAAGACTGATTTGCATATGGCTGGGTTCAAACTGGAATGGCATGGTGAGCAAAGAAACGATGGATTTAGGCCCAGACCTCTGTACTGGGGTGAATGTATGACATTGTTCTGCATTATGTCCATCAACAGTTCTTTTTGCATTTGTCACCCCGAGTGGGACGGGTATGCTCAGACGTGAGTCCCGTGCTCTCCATGCCACTGGAATTAAGCTATCGTGGCTGAAGAGGGGGTGAAACCCCGAAACCGGTCCTAGGATGCTTGTTTCCAGTCTAGGGAGTACCTGGCCTGCCAGTTCGGGCTGCACTGTTCCCATAGGGCACAGGGTCAAGACTGATTTGCATATGGCTGGGTTCAAACTGGAATGGCATGGTGAGCAAAAAAAACAATGGATTTAGGCCCAGATCTCTGTACTGGGGTGAATGTATGACATTGTTCTGCATTATGTCCATCAACAGTTCTTTTTGCATTTGTCACCCCGTGTGGGACGGGTATGCTCAGAAATGAGTCCCGTGCTCTCCATGCCACTGGAATCAAGCTATCCTGGCTGAAGAGGGGTGAAACCCCGAAACCGGTCCTAGGATGCTTGTTTCCAGTCCAGGGAGTACCTGGCCTGCCAGTTCGGGCTGGACTGTTCCCATAGGGCACAGTGTCAAGACTGATTTGCATATGGCTGGGTCCAAACTGGAATGGCATGGTGAGCAAAAAAACGATGGATTTAGGCCCAGATCTCTGTACTGGGGTGAATGTATGACATTGTTCTGCATTCTGTCCATTAACAGTTCTTTTTGCATTTGTCACCCCGAGTGGGACGGGTATGCTCAGACGTGAGTCCCGTGCTCTCCATGCCACTGGAATCAAGCTATCCTGGCTGAAGAGGGATGAAACCCCGAAACCAGTCCTAGGATGCTTGTTTCCAGTCCAGGGAGTACCCTGCCTGGCATTTCGGGCTGGACTGTTCCCATAGGGCACAGGGTCAAGACTGATTTGCATATTGCTGGGTCCGAACTGGAATGGCATGGTGAGCAAAAAATCGACGGATTAAGGCCCAGATCTCTGTACTGGGGTGAATGTATGACATTGTTCTGTATTCTGTCCATCAACAGTTCTTTTTGCATTTGTCACCCCGAGTGGGACGGGTATGCTCAGACGTGAGTCCCGTGCTCTCCATGCCACTGGAATCAAGCTATCCTGGTTGAAGAGGGGTAAAACCCCGAAACCGGTCCTAGGATGCTTGTTTCCAGTCCAGGGAGTACCTGGCCTGGCAGTTCGGGCTGGACTGTTCCCATATGGCACAGGGTTAAGACTGGTTTGCATATGGCTGGGTCCAAACTGGAATGGAATGGTGAGCAAAAAAACGATGGATTTAGGCCCAGATCTCTGTACTGGGGTGAATGTATGACATTGTTCTGCATTCTGTCCATCAACAGTTCTTTGTGCATTTGTCACACCGAGTGGGACGGGTATGCTCAGACGTGAGTCTCGTGCTCTCCATGCCACTGGAATCAAGCTATCCTGGCTGAAGAGGGGGTAAAACCCCGAAACCGGTCCTAGGAGGCTTGTTTCCAGTCCAGGGAGTACCTGGCCTGCCAGTTTGGGCTGGACCGTTCCCATAGGGCACAGGGTCAAGACTGATTTGCATATGGCTGGGTTCAAACTGGATTGGCATGGTGAGCAAAAAAACGATGGATTTAGGCCCAGATCTCTGTATTGGGGTGAATGTATGACATTGTTCTGCATTCTGTCCATCAACAGTTCTTTTTGCATTTGTCACCCCGAGTGGGATGGGTATGCTCAGACGTGAGTCCCGTGCTCTCCATGCCACTGGAATCAAGCTATCCTGGCTGAAGAGGGGGTGAAACCCCGAAACCGGTCTTAGAATGCTTGTTTCCAGTCCAGGGAGTACCTGGCCTGCCAGTTCAGGCTGGACTGTTCCCATAGGGCACAGGGTCAAGACTGATTTGCATATGGCTGGATTCAAACTGGAATGTCATGGTGAGCAAAAAAACGATGGATTTAGGCCCAGATCTCTGTACTGGGGTGAATGTATGACATTGTTCTACATTCTGTCCATCAACAGTTCTTTTTGCATTTGTCACCCCGAGTGGGATGGGTATGCTCAGACGTGAGTCCCGTGCTCTCCATGCCACTGGAATCAAGCTATCCTGGCTGAAGAGGGGTGAAACCCCGAAACCGGTCCTAGGATGCTTGTTTCCAGTCCAGGGAGTACCTGGCCTGGCAGTTCGGGCTGGACTGTTCCCATAGGGCACAGGATCAAGACTGATTTGCATATGGCTGGTTCCAAACTGGAATGGCATGGTGAGCAAAAAAAACAATGGATTTAGGCCCAGATCTCTGTACTGGGGTGAATGTATGACATTGTTCTGCATTCTGTCCATCAACAGTTCTTTTTGCATTTGTCACCCCGAGTGGGACGGGTATGCTCAGACGTGAGTCCCGTACTCTCCATGCCACTGGAATCAAGCTATCCTGGCTGAAGTGGGGTGAAACCCCGAAACCGGTCCTAGGATGCTTGTTTCCAGTACAGGGAGTACCTGGCCTGGCAGTTCGGGCTGGACAGTTCCCATAGGGCACAGGGTCAAGACTGATTTGCATATGGCTGGGTCCAAACTGGAATGGCATGGTGAGCAAAAAAACGATGGATATAGGCCCAGATCTCTGTACTGGGGTGAATGTATGACATTGTTCTGCATTCTGTCCATCAACAGTTCTTTTTGCATTTGTCACCCCGAGTGGGACGGGTATGCTCAGACGTGAGTCCCGTGCTCTCCATGCCACTGGAATCAAGCTATCCTGGATGAAGTGGGGTGAAACCCCGAAACCGGTCCTAGGATGCTTGTTTCCAGTACAGGGAGTACCTGGCCTGGCAGTTCGGGCTGGACTGTTCCCATAGGGCACAGGGTCAAGACTGATTTCCATATGGCTGGGTTCAAACTGGAATGGCATGGTGAGCAAAAAAATGATGGATTTAGGCCCAGATCTCTGTACTGGGGTGAATGTATGACATTGTTCTGCATTCTGTCCATCAACAGTTCTTTTTGCATTTGTCACCCCGAGTGGGACGGGTATGCTCAGACGTGAGTTCCGTACTCGCCATGCCACTGGAATCAAGCTATCCTGGCTGAAGAGGGGTGAAACCCCGAAACCAGTCTAGGATGCTTGTTTCCAGTCCTGGGAGTACCTGGCCTGGCAGTTCAGGCTGGACTGTTGCCAGAGGGCACAGGGTCAAGACTGATTTGCATATGGCTGGGTCCAAACTGGAATGGCATGGTGAGCAAAAATACGATGGATTTAGGCCCAGACCTCTGTACTGGGGTGAATGTATGACATTGTTCTGCATTCTGTCCATCAACAGTTCTTTTTGCATTTGTCACCCCGAGTGGGACGGGTATGCTCAGACGTGAGTCCCGTGCTCTCCATGCCAATGGAGTCAAGCTATCCTGGCTGAAGAGGGGGTGAAACCCCGAAACCGGTCCTAGGAGGCTTGTTTCCAGTCCAGGGAGTACCTGGCCTGCCAGTTCGGGCTGGACTGTTCCCATAGGGCACAGGGTCAAGACTGATTTGCATATGGCTGGATTCAAACTGGAATGTCATGGTGAGCAAAAAAACGATGGATTTAGGCCCAGATCTCTGTACTGGGGTGAATGTATGACATTGTTCTGTATTCTGTCCATCAACAGTTCTTTTTGCATTTGTCACCCCGAGTGGGACGGGTATGCTCAGACGTGAGTCCCGTGCTCTCCATGCCACTGGAATCAAGCTATCCTGGTTGAAGAGGGGTAAAACCCCGAAACCGGTCCTAGGATGCTTGTTTCCAGTCCAGGGAGTACCTGGCCTGGCAGTTCGGGCTGGACTGTTCCCATATGGCACAGGGTTAAGACTGGTTTGCATATGGCTGGGTCCAAACTGGAATGGAATGGTGAGCAAAAAAACGATGGATTTAGGCCCAGATCTCTGTACTGGGGTGAATGTATGACATTGTTCTGCATTCTGTCCATCAACAGTTCTTTGTGCATTTGTCACACCGAGTGGGACGGGTATGCTCAGACGTGAGTCTCGTGCTCTCCATGCCACTGGAATCAAGCTATCCTGGCTGAAGAGGGGGTAAAACCCCGAAACCGGTCCTAGGAGGCTTGTTTCCAGTCCAGGGAGTACCTGGCCTGCCAGTTTGGGCTGGACCGTTCCCATAGGGCACAGGGTCAAGACTGATTTGCATATGGCTGGGTTCAAACTGGATTGGCATGGTGAGCAAAAAAACGATGGATTTAGGCCCAGATCTCTGTATTGGGGTGAATGTATGACATTGTTCTGCATTCTGTCCATCAACAGTTCTTTTTGCATTTGTCACCCCGAGTGGGACGGGTATGCTCAGACGTGAGTCCCGTGCTCTCCATGCCACTGGAATCAAGCTATCCTGGCTGAAGAGGGGGTGAAACCCCGAAACCGGTCTTAGAATGCTTGTTTCCAGTCCAGGGAGTACCTGGCCTGCCAGTTCAGGCTGGACTGTTCCCATAGGGCACAGGGTCAAGACTGATTTGCATATGGCTGGATTCAAACTGGAATGTCATGGTGAGCAAAAAAACGATGGATTTAGGCCCAGATCTCTGTACTGGGGTGAATGTATGACATTGTTCTACATTCTGTCCATCAACAGTTCTTTTTGCATTTGTCACCCCGAGTGGGATGGGTATGCTCAGACGTGAGTCCCGTGCTCTCCATGCCACTGGAATCAAGCTATCCTGGCTGAAGAGGGGTGAAACCCCGAAACCGGTCCTAGGATGCTTGTTTCCAGTCCAGGGAGTACCTGGCCTGGCAGTTCGGGCTGGACTGTTCCCATAGGGCACAGGATCAAGACTGATTTGCATATGGCTGGTTCCAAACTGGAATGGCATGGTGAGCAAAAAAAACAATGGATTTAGGCCCAGATCTCTGTACTGGGGTGAATGTATGACATTGTTCTGCATTCTGTCCATCAACAGTTCTTTTTGCATTTGTCAGCCCGTGTGGGACGGGTATGCTCAGAAATGAGTCCCGTGCTCTCCATGCCACTGGAATCAAGCTATCCTGGCTGAAGAGGGGTGAAACCCCGAAACCGGTCCTAGGATGCTTGTTTCCAGTCCAGGGAGTACCTGGCCTGCCAGTTCGGGCTGGACTGTCCCATAGGGCACAGGGTCAAGACTGATTTGCATATGGCTGGGTTCAAACTGGAATGGCATGGTGAGCAAAAAAACGATGGATTTAGGCCCAGATCTCTGTACTGGGGTGAATGTATGACATTGTTCTGCATTCTGTCCATTAACAGTTCTTTTTGCATTTGTCACCCCGAGTGGGACGGGTATGCTCAGACGTGAGACCCGTGCTCTCCATGCCACTGGAATCAAGCTATCCTGGCTGAAGAGGGATGAAACCCCGAAACCAGTCCTAGGATGCTTGTTTCCAGTCCAGGGAGTACCCTGCCTGGCATTTCGGGCTGGACTGTTCCCATAGGGCACAGGGTCAAGACTGATTTGCATATTGCTGGGTCCGAACTGGAATGGCATGGTGAGCAAAAAATCGACGGATTAAGGCCCAGATCTCTGTACTGGGGTGAATGTATGACATTGTTCTGTATTCTGTCCATCAACAGTTCTTTTTGCATTTGTCACCCCGAGTGGGACGGGTATGCTCAGACGTGAGTCCCGTGCTCTCCATGCCACTGGAATCAAGCTATCCTGGTTGAAGAGGGGTAAAACCCCGAAACCGGTCCTAGGATGCTTGTTTCCAGTCCAGGGAGTACCTGGCCTGGCAGTTCGGGCTGGACTGTTCCCATATGGCACAGGGTTAAGACTGGTTTGCATATGGCTGGGTCCAAACTGGAATGGAATGGTGAGCAAAAAAACGATGGATTTAGGCCCAGATCTCTGTACTGGGGTGAATGTATGACATTGTTCTGCATTCTGTCCATCAACAGTTCTTTGTGCATTTGTCACACCGAGTGGGACGGGTATGCTCAGACGTGAGTCTCGTGCTCTCCATGCCACTGGAATCAAGCTATCCTGGCTGAAGAGGGGGTAAAACCCCGAAACCGGTCCTAGGAGGCTTGTTTCCAGTCCAGGGAGTACCTGGCCTGCCAGTTTGGGCTGGACCGTTCCCATAGGGCACAGGGTCAAGACTGATTTGCATATGGCTGGGTTCAAACTGGATTGGCATGGTGAGCAAAAAAACGATGGATTTAGGCCCAGATCTCTGTACTGGGGTGAATGTATGACATTGTTCTGCATTCTGTCCATCAACAGTTCTTTTTGCATTTGTCACCCCGAGTGGGACGGGTATGCTCAGACGTGAGTCCCGTGCTCTCCATGCCACTGGAATCAAGCTATCCTGGCCGAAGAGGGGGTGAAACCCCGAAACCGGTCTTAGAATGCTTGTTTCCAGTCCAGGGAGTACCTGGCCTGCCAGTTCAGGCTGGACTGTTCCCATAGGGCACAGGGTCAAGACTGATTTGCATATGGCTGGATTCAAACTGGAATGTCATGGTGAGCAAAAAAACTATGGATTTAGGCCCAGATCTCTGTACTGGGGCGAATGTATGACATTGTTCTACATTCTGTCCATCAACAGTTCTTTTTACATTTGTCACCCCGAGTGGGATGGGTATGCTCAGACGTGAGTCCCGTGCTCTCCATGCCACTGGAATCAAGCTATCCTGGCTGAAGAGGGGTGAAACCCCGAAACCGGTCCTAGGATGCTTGTTTCCAGTCCAGGGAGTACCTGGCCTGGCAGTTCGGGCTGGACTGTTCCCATAGGGCACAGGATCAAGACTGATTTGCATATGGCTGGTTCCAAACTGGAATGGCATGGTGAGCAAAAAAAACAATGGATTTAGGCCCAGATCTCTGTACTGGGGTGAATGTATGACATTGTTCTGTATTCTGTCCATCAACAGTTCTTTTTGCATTTGTCACCCCGAGTGGGACGGGTATGCTCAGACGTGAGTCCCGTGCTCTCCATGTCACTGGAATCAAGCTATCCTGGATGAAGTGGGGTGAAACCACGAAACCGGTCCTAGGATGCTTGTTTCCAGTACAGGGAGTACCTGGCCTGGCAGTTCGGGCTGGACTGTTCCCATAGGGCACAGGGTCAAGACTGATTTGCATATGGCTGGGTCCAAACTGGAATGGCATGGTGAGCAAAAAAATGATGGATTTAGGCCCAGATCTCTGTACTGGGGTGAATGTATGACATTGTTCTGCATTCTGTCCATCAACAGTTCTTTTTGCATTTGTCACCCCGAGTGGGACGGGTATGCTCAGACGTGAGTTCCGTACTCGCCATGCCACTGGAATCAAGCTATCCTGCCTGAAGAGGGGTGAAACCCCGAAACCAGTCTAGGATGCTTGTTTCCAGTCCTGGGAGTACCTGGCCTTGCAGTTCGGGCTGGACTGTGCCCAGAGGGCACAGGGTCAAGACTGATTTGCATATGGCTGGGTCCAAACTGGAATGGCATGGTGAGCAAAAAAACGATGGATTTAGGCCCAGACCTCTGTACTGGGGTGAATGTATGACATTGTTCTGCATTCTGTCCATCAACAGTTCTTTTTGCATTTGTCACCCCGAGTGGGACGGGTATGCTCAGACGTGAGTCCCGTGCTCTCCATGCCAATGGAGTCAAGCTATGCTGGCTGAAGAGGGGGTGAAACCCCGAAACCGGTCCTAGGAGGCTTGTTTCCAGTCCAGGGAGTACCTGGCCTGCCAGTTCGGGCTGGACTGTTCCCATAGGGCACAGGGTCAAGACTGATTTGCATATGGCTGGGTTCAAACTGGAATGGCATGGTGAGCAAAGAAACGATGGATTTAGGCCCAGACCTCTGTACTGGGGTGAATGTATGACATTGTTCTGCATTATGTCCATCAACAGTTCTTTTTGCATTTGTCACCCCGAGTGGGACGGGTATGCTCAGACGTGAGTCCCGTGCTCTCCATGCCACTGGAATTAAGCTATCGTGGCTGAAGAGGGGGTGAAACCCCGAAACCGGTCCTAGGATGCTTGTTTCCAGTCTAGGGAGTACCTGGCCTGCCAGTTCGGGCTGCACTGTTCCCATAGGGCACAGGGTCAAGACTGATTTGCATATGGCTGGGTTCAAACTGGAATGGCATGGTGAGCAAAAAAAACAATGGATTTAGGCCCAGATCTCTGTACTGGGGTGAATGTATGACATTGTTCTGCATTATGTCCATCAACAGTTCTTTTTGCATTTGTCACCCCGTGTGGGACGGGTATGCTCAGAAATGAGTCCCGTGCTCTCCATGCCACTGGAATCAAGCTATCCTGGCTGAAGAGGGGTGAAACCCCGAAACCGGTCCTAGGATGCTTGTTTCCAGTCCAGGGAGTACCTGGCCTGCCAGTTCGGGCTGGACTGTTCCCATAGGGCACAGGGTCAAGACTGATTTGCATATGGCTGGGTCCAAACTGGAATGGCATGGTGAGCAAAAAAACGATGGATTTAGGCCCAGATCTCTGTACTGGGGTGAATGTATGACATTGTTCTGCATTCTGTCCATTAACAGTTCTTTTTGCATTTGTCACCCCGAGTGGGACGGGTATGCTCAGACGTGAGTCCCGTGCTCTCCATGCCACTGGAATCAAGCTATCCTGGCTGAAGAGGGATGAAACCCCGAAACCAGTCCTAGGATGCTTGTTTCCAGTCCAGGGAGTACCCTGCCTGGCATTTCGGGCTGGACTGTTCCCATAGGGCACAGGGTCAAGACTGATTTGCATATTGCTGGGTCCGAACTGGAATGGCATGGTGAGCAAAAAATCGACGGATTAAGGCCCAGATCTCTGTACTGGGGTGAATGTATGACATTGTTCTGTATTCTGTCCATCAACAGTTCTTTTTGCATTTGTCACCCCGAGTGGGACGGGTATGCTCAGACGTGAGTCCCGTGCTCTCCATGCCACTGGAATCAAGCTATCCTGGTTGAAGAGGGGTAAAACCCCGAAACCGGTCCTAGGATGCTTGTTTCCAGTCCAGGGAGTACCTGGCCTGGCAGTTCGGGCTGGACTGTTCCCATATGGCACAGGGTTAAGACTGGTTTGCATATGGCTGGGTCCAAACTGGAATGGAATGGTGAGCAAAAAAACGATGGATTTAGGCCCAGATCTCTGTACTGGGGTGAATGTATGACATTGTTCTGCATTCTGTCCATCAACAGTTCTTTGTGCATTTGTCACACCGAGTGGGACGGGTATGCTCAGACGTGAGTCTCGTGCTCTCCATGCCACTGGAATCAAGCTATCCTGGCTGAAGAGGGGGTAAAACCCCGAAACCGGTCCTAGGAGGCTTGTTTCCAGTCCAGGGAGTACCTGGCCTGCCAGTTTGGGCTGGACCGTTCCCATAGGGCACAGGGTCAAGACTGATTTGCATATGGCTGGGTTCAAACTGGATTGGCATGGTGAGCAAAAAAACGATGGATTTAGGCCCAGATCTCTGTATTGGGGTGAATGTATGACATTGTTCTGCATTCTGTCCATCAACAGTTCTTTTTGCATTTGTCACCCCGAGTGGGATGGGTATGCTCAGACGTGAGTCCCGTGCTCTCCATGCCACTGGAATCAAGCTATCCTGGCTGAAGAGGGGGTGAAACCCCGAAACCGGTCTTAGAATGCTTGTTTCCAGTCCAGGGAGTACCTGGCCTGCCAGTTCAGGCTGGACTGTTCCCATAGGGCACAGGGTCAAGACTGATTTGCATATGGCTGGATTCAAACTGGAATGTCATGGTGAGCAAAAAAACGATGGATTTAGGCCCAGATCTCTGTACTGGGGTGAATGTATGACATTGTTCTACATTCTGTCCATCAACAGTTCTTTTTGCATTTGTCACCCCGAGTGGGATGGGTATGCTCAGACGTGAGTCCCGTGCTCTCCATGCCACTGGAATCAAGCTATCCTGGCTGAAGAGGGGTGAAACCCCGAAACCGGTCCTAGGATGCTTGTTTCCAGTCCAGGGAGTACCTGGCCTGGCAGTTCGGGCTGGACTGTTCCCATAGGGCACAGGATCAAGACTGATTTGCATATGGCTGGTTCCAAACTGGAATGGCATGGTGAGCAAAAAAAACAATGGATTTAGGCCCAGATCTCTGTACTGGGGTGAATGTATGACATTGTTCTGCATTCTGTCCATCAACAGTTCTTTTTGCATTTGTCACCCCGAGTGGGACGGGTATGCTCAGACGTGAGTCCCGTACTCTCCATGCCACTGGAATCAAGCTATCCTGGCTGAAGTGGGGTGAAACCCCGAAACCGGTCCTAGGATGCTTGTTTCCAGTACAGGGAGTACCTGGCCTGGCAGTTCGGGCTGGACAGTTCCCATAGGGCACAGGGTCAAGACTGATTTGCATATGGCTGGGTCCAAACTGGAATGGCATGGTGAGCAAAAAAACGATGGATATAGGCCCAGATCTCTGTACTGGGGTGAATGTATGACATTGTTCTGCATTCTGTCCATCAACAGTTCTTTTTGCATTTGTCACCCCGAGTGGGACGGGTATGCTCAGACGTGAGTCCCGTGCTCTCCATGCCACTGGAATCAAGCTATCCTGGATGAAGTGGGGTGAAACCCCGAAACCGGTCCTAGGATGCTTGTTTCCAGTACAGGGAGTACCTGGCCTGGCAGTTCGGGCTGGACTGTTCCCATAGGGCACAGGGTCAAGACTGATTTCCATATGGCTGGGTCCAAACTGGAATGGCATGGTGAGCAAAAAAATGATGGATTTAGGCCCAGATCTCTGTACTGGGGTGAATGTATGACATTGTTCTGCATTCTGTCCATCAACAGTTCTTTTTGCATTTGTCACCCCGAGTGGGACGGGTATGCTCAGACGTGAGTTCCGTACTCGCCATGCCACTGGAATCAAGCTATCCTGGCTGAAGAGGGGTGAAACCCCGAAACCAGTCTAGGATGCTTGTTTCCAGTCCTGGGAGTACCTGGCCTGGCAGTTCAGGCTGGACTGTTGCCAGAGGGCACAGGGTCAAGACTGATTTGCATATGGCTGGGTCCAAACTGGAATGGCATGGTGAGCAAAAATACGATGGATTTAGGCCCAGACCTCTGTACTGGGGTGAATGTATGACATTGTTCTGCATTCTGTCCATCAACAGTTCTTTTTGCATTTGTCACCCCGAGTGGGACGGGTATGCTCAGACGTGAGTCCCGTGCTCTCCATGCCAATGGAGTCAAGCTATCCTGGCTGAAGAGGGGGTGAAACCCCGAAACCGGTCCTAGGAGGCTTGTTTCCAGTCCAGGGAGTACCTGGCCTGCCAGTTCGGGCTGGACTGTTCCCATAGGGCACAGGGTCAAGACTGATTTGCATATGGCTGGATTCAAACTGGAATGTCATGGTGAGCAAAAAAACGATGGATTTAGGCCCAGATCTCTGTACTGGGGTGAATGTATGACATTGTTCTGTATTCTGTCCATCAACAGTTCTTTTTGCATTTGTCACCCCGAGTGGGACGGGTATGCTCAGACGTGAGTCCCGTGCTCTCCATGCCACTGGAATCAAGCTATCCTGGTTGAAGAGGGGTAAAACCCCGAAACCGGTCCTAGGATGCTTGTTTCCAGTCCAGGGAGTACCTGGCCTGGCAGTTCGGGCTGGACTGTTCCCATATGGCACAGGGTTAAGACTGGTTTGCATATGGCTGGGTCCAAACTGGAATGGAATGGTGAGCAAAAAAACGATGGATTTAGGCCCAGATCTCTGTACTGGGGTGAATGTATGACATTGTTCTGCATTCTGTCCATCAACAGTTCTTTGTGCATTTGTCACACCGAGTGGGACGGGTATGCTCAGACGTGAGTCTCGTGCTCTCCATGCCACTGGAATCAAGCTATCCTGGCTGAAGAGGGGGTAAAACCCCGAAACCGGTCCTAGGAGGCTTGTTTCCAGTCCAGGGAGTACCTGGCCTGCCAGTTTGGGCTGGACCGTTCCCATAGGGCACAGGGTCAAGACTGATTTGCATATGGCTGGGTTCAAACTGGATTGGCATGGTGAGCAAAAAAACGATGGATTTAGGCCCAGATCTCTGTATTGGGGTGAATGTATGACATTGTTCTGCATTCTGTCCATCAACAGTTCTTTTTGCATTTGTCACCCCGAGTGGGACGGGTATGCTCAGACGTGAGTCCCGTGCTCTCCATGCCACTGGAATCAAGCTATCCTGGCTGAAGAGGGGGTGAAACCCCGAAACCGGTCTTAGAATGCTTGTTTCCAGTCCAGGGAGTACCTGGCCTGCCAGTTCAGGCTGGACTGTTCCCATAGGGCACAGGGTCAAGACTGATTTGCATATGGCTGGATTCAAACTGGAATGTCATGGTGAGCAAAAAAACGATGGATTTAGGCCCAGATCTCTGTACTGGGGTGAATGTATGACATTGTTCTACATTCTGTCCATCAACAGTTCTTTTTGCATTTGTCACCCCGAGTGGGATGGGTATGCTCAGACGTGAGTCCCGTGCTCTCCATGCCACTGGAATCAAGCTATCCTGGCTGAAGAGGGGTGAAACCCCGAAACCGGTCCTAGGATGCTTGTTTCCAGTCCAGGGAGTACCTGGCCTGGCAGTTCGGGCTGGACTGTTCCCATAGGGCACAGGATCAAGACTGATTTGCATATGGCTGGTTCCAAACTGGAATGGCATGGTGAGCAAAAAAAACAATGGATTTAGGCCCAGATCTCTGTACTGGGGTGAATGTATGACATTGTTCTGCATTCTGTCCATCAACAGTTCTTTTTGCATTTGTCACCCCGAGTGGGACGGGTATGCTCAGACGTGAGTCCCGTACTCTCCATGCCACTGGAATCAAGCTATCCTGGCTGAAGTGGGGTGAAACCCCGAAACCGGTCCTAGGATGCTTGTTTCCAGTACAGGGAGTACCTGGCCTGGCAGTTCGGGCTGGACAGTTCCCATAGGGCACAGGGTCAAGACTGATTTGCATATGGCTGGGTCCAAACTGGAATGGCATGGTGAGCAAAAAAACGATGGATATAGGCCCAGATCTCTGTACTGGGGTGAATGTATGACATTGTTCTGCATTCTGTCCATCAACAGTTCTTTTTGCATTTGTCACCCCGAGTGGGACGGGTATGCTCAGACGTGAGTCCCGTGCTCTCCATGCCACTGGAATCAAGCTATCCTGGATGAAGTGGGGTGAAACCCCGAAACCGGTCCTAGGATGCTTGTTTCCAGTACAGGGAGTACCTGGCCTGGCAGTTCGGGCTGGACTGTTCCCATAGGGCACAGGGTCAAGACTGATTTCCATATGGCTGGGTCCAAACTGGAATGGCATGGTGAGCAAAAAAATGATGGATTTAGGCCCAGATCTCTGTACTGGGGTGAATGTATGACATTGTTCTGCATTCTGTCCATCAACAGTTCTTTTTGCATTTGTCACCCCGAGTGGGACGGGTATGCTCAGACGTGAGTTCCGTACTCGCCATGCCACTGGAATCAAGCTATCCTGGCTGAAGAGGGGTGAAACCCCGAAACCAGTCTAGGATGCTTGTTTCCAGTCCTGGGAGTACCTGGCCTGGCAGTTCAGGCTGGACTGTTGCCAGAGGGCACAGGGTCAAGACTGATTTGCATATGGCTGGGTCCAAACTGGAATGGCATGGTGAGCAAAAAAACGATGGATTTAGGCCCAGACCTCTGTACTGGGGTGAATGTATGACATTGTTCTGCATTCTGTCCATCAACAGTTCTTTTTGCATTTGTCACCCCGAGTGGGACGGGTATGCTCAGACGTGAGACCCGTGCTCTCCATGCCAATGGAGTCAAGCTATCCTGGCTGAAGAGGGGGTGAAACCCCGAAACCGGTCCTAGGAGGCTTGTTTCCAGTCCAGGGAGTACCTGGCCTGCCAGTTCGGGCTGGACTGTTCCCATAGGGCACAGGGTCAAGACTGATTTGCATATGGCTGGGTTCAAACTGGAATGGCATGGTGAGCAAAGAAACGATGGATTTAGGCCCAGACCTCTGTACTGGGGTGAATGTATGACATTGTTCTGCATTATGTCCATCAACAGTTCTTTTTGCATTTGTCACCCCGAGTGGGACGGGTATGCTCAGACGTGAGTCCCGTGCTCTCCATGCCACTGGAATCAAGCTATCCTGGCTGAAGAGGGGGTGAAACCCCGAAACCGGTCCTAGGATGCTTGTTTCCAGTCCAGGGAGTACCTGGCCTGCCAGTTCGGGCTGGACTGTTCCCATAGGGCACAGGGTCAAGACTGATTTGCATATGGCTGGGTTCAAACTGGAATGGCATGGTGAGCAAAAAAACGATGGATTTAGGCCCAGATCTCTGTACTGGGGTGAATGTATGACATTGTTCTGCATTCTGTCCATTAACAGTTCTTTTTGCATTTGTCACCCCGAGTGGGACGGGTATGCTCAGACGTGAGTCCCGTGCTCTCCATGCCACTGGAATCAAGCTATCCTGGCTGAAGAGGGATGAAACCCCGAAACCAGTCCTAGGATGCTTGTTTCCAGTCCAGGGAGTACCCTGCCTGGCATTTCGGGCTGGACTGTTCCCATAGGGCACAGGGTCAAGACTGATTTGCATATTGCTGGGTCCGAACTGGAATGGCATGGTGAGCAAAAAATCGACGGATTAAGGCCCAGATCTCTGTACTGGGGTGAATGTATGACATTGTTCTGTATTCTGTCCATCAACAGTTCTTTTTGCATTTGTCACCCCGAGTGGGACGGGTATGCTCAGACGTGAGTCCCGTGCTCTCCATGCCACTGGAATCAAGCTATCCTGGTTGAAGAGGGGTAAAACCCCGAAACCGGTCCTAGGATGCTTGTTTCCAGTCCAGGGAGTACCTGGCCTGGCAGTTCGGGCTGGACTGTTCCCATATGGCACAGGGTTAAGACTGGTTTGCATATGGCTGGGTCCAAACTGGAATGGAATGGTGAGCAAAAAAACGATGGATTTAGGCCCAGATCTCTGTACTGGGGTGAATGTATGACATTGTTCTGCATTCTGTCCATCAACAGTTCTTTGTGCATTTGTCACACCGAGTGGGACGGGTATGCTCAGACGTGAGTCTCGTGCTCTCCATGCCACTGGAATCAAGCTATCCTGGCTGAAGAGGGGGTAAAACCCCGAAACCGGTCCTAGGAGGCTTGTTTCCAGTCCAGGGAGTACCTGGCCTGCCAGTTTGGGCTGGACCGTTCCCATAGGGCACAGGGTCAAGACTGATTTGCATATGGCTGGGTTCAAACTGGATTGGCATGGTGAGCAAAAAAACGATGGATTTAGGCCCAGATCTCTGTACTGGGGTGAATGTATGACATTGTTCTGCATTCTGTCCATCAACAGTTCTTTTTGCATTTGTCACCCCGAGTGGGACGGGTATGCTCAGACGTGAGTCCCGTGCTCTCCATGCCACTGGAATCAAGCTATCCTGGCTGAAGAGGGGGTGAAACCCCGAAACCGGTCTTAGAATGCTTGTTTCCAGTCCAGGGAGTACCTGGCCTGCCAGTTCAGGCTGGACTGTTCCCATAGGGCACAGGGTCAAGACTGATTTGCATATGGCTGGATTCAAACTGGAATGTCATGGTGAGCAAAAAAACGATGGATTTAGGCCCAGATCTCTGTACTGGGGTGAATGTATGACATTGTTCTACATTCTGTCCATCAACAGTTCTTTTTGCATTTGTCACCCCGAGTGGGATGGGTATGCTCAGACGTGAGTCCCGTGCTCTCCATGCCACTGGAATCAAGCTATCCTGGCTGAAGAGGGGTGAAACCCCGAAACCGGTCCTAGGATGCTTGTTTCCAGTCCAGGGAGTACCTGGCCTGGCAGTTCGGGCTGGACTGTTCCCATAGGGCACAGGATCAAGACTGATTTGCATATGGCTGGTTCCAAACTGGAATGGCATGGTGAGCAAAAAAAACAATGGATTTAGGCCCAGATCTCTGTACTGGGGTGAATGTATGACATTGTTCTGTATTCTGTCCATCAACAGTTCTTTTTGCATTTGTCACCCCGAGTGGGACGGGTATGCTCAGACGTGAGTCCCGTGCTCTCCATGCCACTGGAATCAAGCTATCCTGGATGAAGTGGGGTGAAACCCCGAAACCGGTCCTAGGATGCTTGTTTCCAGTACAGGGAGTACCTGGCCTGGCAGTTCGGGCTGGACTGTTCCCATAGGGCACAGGGTCAAGACTGATTTGCATATGGCTGGGTCCAAACTGGAATGGCATGGTGAGCAAAAAAATGATGGATTTAGGCCCAGATCTCTGTACTGGGGTGAATGTATGACATTGTTCTGCATTCTGTCCATCAACAGTTCTTTTTGCATTTGTCACCCCGAGTGGGACGGGTATGCTCAGACGTGAGTTCCGTACTCGCCATGCCACTGGAATCAAGCTATCCTGCCTGAAGAGGGGTGAAACCCCGAAACCAGTCTAGGATGCTTGTTTCCAGTCCTGGGAGTACCTGGCCTGGCAGTTCGGGCTGGACTGTTGCCAGAGGGCACAGGGTCAAGACTGATTTGCATATGGCTGGGTCCAAACTGGAATGGCATGGTGAGCAAAAAAACGATGGATTTAGGCCCAGACCTCTGTACTGGGGTGAATGTATGACATTGTTCTGCATTCTGTCCATCAACAGTTCTTTTTGCATTTGTCACCCCGAGTGGGACGGGTATGCTCAGACGTGAGTCCCGTGCTCTCCATGCCAATGGAGTCAAGCTATCCTGGCTGAAGAGGGGGTGAAACCCCGAAACCGGTCCTAGGAGGCTTGTTTCCAGTCCAGGGAGTACCTGGCCTGCCAGTTCGGGCTGGACTGTTCCCATAGGGCACAGGGTCAAGACTGATTTGCATATGGCTGGGTTCAAACTGGAATGGCATGGTGAGCAAAGAAACGATGGATTTAGGCCCAGACCTCTGTACTGGGGTGAATGTATGACATTGTTCTGCATTATGTCCATCAACAGTTCTTTTTGCATTTGTCACCCCGAGTGGGACGGGTATGCTCAGACGTGAGTCCCGTGCTCTCCATGCCACTGGAATCAAGCTATCGTGGCTGAAGAGGGGGTGAAACCCCGAAACCGGTCCTAGGATGCTTGTTTCCAGTCTAGGGAGTACCTGGCCTGCCAGTTCGGGCTGCACTGTTCCCATAGGGCACAGGGTCAAGACTGATTTGCATATGGCTGGGTTCAAACTGGAATGGCATGGTGAGCAAAAAAAACAATGGATTTAGGCCCAGATCTCTGTACTGGGGTGAATGTATGACATTGTTCTGCATTATGTCCATCAACAGTTCTTTTTGCATTTGTCACCCCGTGTGGGACGGGTATGCTCAGAAATGAGTCCTGTGCTCTCCATGCCACTGGAATCAAGCTATCCTGGCTGAAGAGGGATGAAACCCCGAAACCGGTCCTAGGATGCTTGTTTCCAGTCCAGGGAGTACCCTGCCTGGCATTTCGGGCTGGACTGTTCCCATAGGGCACAGGGTCAAGACTGATTTGCATATTGCTGGGTCCGAACTGGAATGGCATGGTGAGCAAAAAATCGACGGATTAAGGCCCAGATCTCTGTACTGGGGTGAATGTATGACATTGTTCTGTATCCTGTCCATCAACAGTTCTTTTTGCATTTGTCACCCCGAGTGGGACGGGTATGCTCAGACGTGAGTCCCGTGCTCTCCATGCCACTGGAATCAAGCTATCCTGGTTGAAGAGGGGTAAAACCCCGAAACCGGTCCTAGGATGCTTGTTTCCAGTCCAGGGAGTACCTGGCCTGGCAGTTCGGGCTGGACTGTTCCCATATGGCACAGGGTTAAGACTGGTTTGCATATGGCTGGGTCCAAACTGGAATGGAATGGTGAGCAAAAAAACGATGGATTTAGGCCCAGATCTCTGTACTGGGGTGAATGTATGACATTGTTCTGCATTCTGTCCATCAACAGTTCTTTGTGCATTTGTCACACCGAGTGGGACGGGTATGCTCAGACGTGAGTCTCGTGCTCTCCATGCCACTGGAATCAAGCTATCCTGGCTGAAGAGGGGGTAAAACCCCGAAACCGGTCCTAGGAGGCTTGTTTCCAGTCCAGGGAGTACCTGGCCTGCCAGTTTGGGTTGGACCGTTCCCATAGGGCACAGGGTCAAGACTGATTTGCATATGGCTGGGTTCAAACTGGATTGGCATGGTGAGCAAAAAAATGATGGATTTAGGCCCAGATCTCTGTACTGGGGTGAATATATGACATTGTTCTGCATTCTGTCCATCAACAGTTCTTTTTGCATTTGTCACCCCGAGTGGGACGGGTATGCTCAGACGTGAGTCCCGTGCTCTCCATGCCACTGGAATCAAGCTATCCTGGCTGAAGAGGGGGTGAAACCCCGAAACCGGTCTTAGAATGCTTGTTTCCAGTCCAGGGAGTACCTGGCCTGCCAGTTCAGGCTGGACTGTTCCCATAGGGCACAGGGTCAAGACTGATTTGCATATGGCTGGATTCAAACTGGAATGTCATGGTGAGCAAAAAAACGATGGATTTAGGCCCAGATCTCTGTACTGGGGTGAATGTATGACATTGTTCTACATTCTGTCCATCAACAGTTCTTTTTGCATTTGTCACCCCGAGTGGGATGGGTATGCTCAGACGTGAGTCCCGTGCTCTCCATGCCACTGGAATCAAGCTATCCTGGCTAAAGAGGGGTGAAACCCCGAAACCGTTCCTAGGATGCTTGTTTCCAGTCCAGGGAGTACCTGGCCTGGCAGTTCGGGCTGGACTGTTCCCATAGGGCACAGGATCAAGACTGATTTGCATATGGCTGGTTCCAAACTGGAATGGCATGGTGAGCAAAAAAAACAATGGATTTAGGCCCAGATCTCTGTACTGGGGTGAATGTATGACATTGTTCTGCATTCTGTCCATCAACAGTTCTTTTTGCATTTGTCACCCCGAGTGGGACGGGTATGCTCAGACGTGAGTCCCGTACTCTCCATGCCACTGGAATCAAGCTATCCTGGCTGAAGTGGGGTGAAACCCCGAAACCGGTCCTAGGATGCTTGTTTCCAGTACAGGGAGTACCTGGCCTGGCAGTTCGGGCTGGACAGTTCCCATAGGGCACAGGGTCAAGACTGATTTGCATATGGCTGGGTCCAAACTGGAATGGCATGGTGAGCAAAAAAACGATGGATATAGGCCCAGATCTCTGTACTGGGGTGAATGTATGACATTGTTCTGCATTCTGTCCATCAACAGTTCTTTTTGCATTTGTCACCCCGAGTGGGATGGGTATGCTCAGATGTGAGTCCCGTGCTCTCCATGCCACTGGAATCAAGCTATCCTGGCTGAAGAGGGGTGAAACCCCGAAACCGGTCCTAGGATGCTTGGTTCCAGTCCAGGGAGTACCTGGCCTGGCAGTTCGGGCTGGACTGTTCCCCTAGGGCACAGGGTCAAGACTGATTTGCATATGGCTGGTTCCAAACTGGAATGGCATGGTGAGCAAAAAAAACAATGGATTTAGGCCCAGATCTCTGTACTGGGGTGAATGTATGACATTGTTCTGCATTCTGTCCATCAACAGTTCTTTTTGCATTTGTCACCCCGAGTGGGACGGGTATGCTCAGACGTGAGTCCCGTGCTCTCCATGCCAATGGAGTCAAGCTATCCTGGCTGAAGAGGGGGTGAAACCCCGAAACCGGTCCTAGGAGGCTTGTTTCCAGTCCAGGGAGTACCTGGCCTGCCAGTTCGGGCTGGACTGTTCCCATAGGGCACAGGGTCAAGACTGATTTGCATATGGCTGGGTTCAAACTGGAATGGCATGGTGAGCAAAGAAACAATGGATTTAGGCCCAGACCTCTGTACTGGGGTGAATGTATGACATTGTTCTGCATTATGTCCATCAACAGTTCTTTTTGCATTTGTCACCCCGAGTGGGACGGGTATGCTCAGACGTGAGTCCCGTGCTCTCCATGCCACTGGAATCAAGCTATCGTGGCTGAAGAGGGGGTGAAACCCCGAAACCGGTCCTAGGATGCTTGTTTCCAGTCTAGGGAGTACCTGGCCTGCCAGTTCGGGCTGCACTGTTCCCATAGGGCACAGGGTCAAGACTGATTTGCATATGGCTGGGTTCAAACTGGAATGGCATGGTGAGCAAAAAAACGATGGATTTAGGCCCAGATCTCTGTACTGGGGTGAATGTATGACATTGTTCTGCATTCTGTCCATTAACAGTTCTTTTTGCATTTGTCACCCCGAGTGGGACGGGTATGCTCAGACGTGAGTCCCGTGCTCTCCATGCCACTGGAATCAAGCTATCCTGGCTGAAGAGGGATGAAACCCCGAAACCAGTCCTAGGATGCTTGTTTCCAGTCCAGGGAGTACCCTGCCTGGCATTTCGGGCTGGACTGTTCCCATAGGGCACAGGGTCAAGACTGATTTGCATATTGCTGGGTCCGAACTGGAATGGCATGGTGAGCAAAAAATCGACGGATTAAGGCCCAGATCTCTGTACTGGGGTGAATGTATGACATTGTTCTGTATTCTGTCCATCAACAGTTCTTTTTGCATTTGTCACCCCGAGTGGGACGGGTATGCTCAGACGTGAGTCCCGTGCTCTCCATGCCACTGGAATCAAGCTATCCTGGTTGAAGAGGGGTAAAACCCCGAAACCGGTCCTAGGATGCTTGTTTCCAGTCCAGGGAGTACCTGGCCTGGCAGTTCGGGCTGGACTGTTCCCATATGGCACAGGGTTAAGACTGGTTTGCATATGGCTGGGTCCAAACTGGAATGGAATGGTGAGCAAAAAAACGATGGATTTAGGCCCAGATCTCTGTACTGGGGTGAATGTATGACATTGTTCTGCATTCTGTCCATCAACAGTTCTTTGTGCATTTGTCACACCGAGTGGGACGGGTATGCTCAGACGTGAGTCTCGTGCTCTCCATGCCACTGGAATCAAGCTATCCTGGCTGAAGAGGGGGTAAAACCCCGAAACCGGTCCTAGGAGGCTTGTTTCCAGTCCAGGGAGTACCTGGCCTGCCAGTTTGGGCTGGACCGTTCCCATAGGGCACAGGGTCAAGACTGATTTGCATATGGCTGGGTTCAAACTGGATTGGCATGGTGAGCAAAAAAATGATGGATTTAGGCCCAGATCTCTGTACTGGGGTGAATATATGACATTGTTCTGCATTCTGTCCATCAACAGTTCTTTTTGCATTTGTCACCCCGAGTGGGACGGGTATGCTCAGACGTGAGTCCCGTGCTCTCCATGCCACTGGAATCAAGCTATCCTGGCTGAAGAGGGGGTGAAACCCCGAAACCGGTCTTAGAATGCTTGTTTCCAGTCCAGGGAGTACCTGGCCTGCCAGTTCAGGCTGGACTGTTCCCATAGGGCACAGGGTCAAGACTGATTTGCATATGGCTGGATTCAAACTGGAATGTCATGGTGAGCAAAAAAACGATGGATTTAGGCCCAGATCTCTGTACTGGGGTGAATGTATGACATTGTTCTACATTCTGTCCATCAACCGTTCTTTTTGCATTTGTCACCCCGAGTGGGACGGGTATGCTCAGACGTGAGTCCTGTGCTCTCCATGCCACTGGAGTCAAGCTATCCTGGCTGAAGAGGGGGTGAAACCCTGAAACCGGTCCTAGGAGGCTTGTTTCCAGTCCAGGGAGTACCTGGCCTGCCAGTTCGGGCTGGACTGTTCCCATAGGGCACAGGGTCAAGACTGATTTGCATATGGCTGGGTTCAAACCGGAATGGCAAGGTGAGCAAAAAAAACAATGGATTTAGGCCCAGATCTCTGTACTGGGGTGAATGTATGACATTGTTCTGCATTCTGTCCATCAACAGTTCTTTTTGCATTTGTCACCCCGAGTGGGACGGGTATGCTCAGACGTGAGTCCCGTGCTCTCCATGCCACTGGAATCAAGCTATCCTGGCTGAAGAGGGGGTGAAACCCCGAAACCGTTCCTAGGATGCTTGTTTCCAGTCCAGGGAGTACCTGGCCTGGCAGTTCGGGCTGGACTGTTCCCATAGGGCACAGGATCAAGACTGATTTGCATATGGCTGGTTCCAAACTGGAATGGCATGGTGAGCAAAAAAAACAATGGATTTAGGCCCAGATCTCTGTACTGGGGTGAATGTATGACATTGTTCTGCATTCTGTCCATCAACAGTTCTTTTTGCATTTGTCACCCCGAGTGGGACGGGTATGCTCAGACGTGAGTCCCGTACTCTCCATGCCACTGGAATCAAGCTATCCTGGCTGAAGTGGGGTGAAACCCCGAAACCGGTCCTAGGATGCTTGGTTCCAGTCCAGGGAGTACCTGGCCTGGCAGTTCGGGCTGGACTGTTCCCCTAGGGCACAGGGTCAAGACTGATTTGCATATGGCTGGTTCCAAACTGGAATGGCATGGTGAGCAAAAAAAACAATGGATTTAGGCCCAGATCTCTGTACTGGGGTGAATGTATGACATTGTTCTGCATTCTGTCTATCAACAGTTCTTTTTGCATTTGTAACCCCGAGTGGGACGGGTATGCTCAGATGTGAGTCCCGTGCTCTCCATGCCACTGGAATCAAGCTATCCTGGCTGAAGTGGGGTGAAACCCCGAAACCAGTCCTAGGATGCTTTTTTCCAGTACAGCGAGTACCTGGCCTGGCAGTTCGGGCTGGACAGTTCCCATAGGGCACAGGGTCAAGGCTGATTTGCATATGGCTGGGTCCAAACTGGAATGGCATGGTGAGGAAAAAAACGATGGATATAGGCCCAGATCTCTGTACTGGGGTGAATGTATGACATTGTTCTGCATTCTGTCCATCAACAGTTCTTTTTGCATTTGTCACCCCGAGTGGGATGGGTATGCTCAGACGTGAGTCCCGTGCTCTCCATGCCACTGGAATCAAGCTATCCTGGCTGAAGTGGGGTGAAACCCCGAAACCAGTCCTAGGATGCTTGTTTCCAGTACAGGGAGTACCTGGCCTGGCAGTTCGGGCTGGACTGTTCCCATAGGGCACAGGGTCAAGACTGATTTGCATATGGTTGGGTCCAAACTGTAATGGCATGGTGAGCAAAAAAACGATGGATTTTGGCCCAGATCTCTGTACTGGGGTGAATGTATGACATTGTTCTGCATTCTGTCCATCAACAGTTCTTTTTGCATTTGTCACCCCGAGTGGGACGGGTATGCTCAGACGTGAGTCCCGTGCTCTCCATGCCACTGGAATCAAGCTATCCTGGCTGAAGAGGGTTGAAACCCCGAAACCGGTCCTAGGATGCTTGTTTCCAGTCCACGGAGTACCTGGCCTGGCAGTTCGGGCAGAACTGTTCCCATGGGGCACAGGGTCAAGACTGATTTGCATATGGCTGGGTCCAAACTGGAATGGCATGGTGAACAAAAAAACGATGGATTTAGGCCCAGATCTCTGTACTGGGGTGAATGTATGACATTGTTCTACATTCTGTCCATCAACAGTTCTTTTTGCATTTGTCACCCCGAGTGGGACGGGTATGCTCAGACGTGAGTCCCGTGCTCTCCATGCCACTGGAATCAAGCTATCCTGGCTGAAGAGGGGGTGAAACCCCGAAACTGGTCTTAGAATGCTTGTTTCCAGTCCAGGGAGTACCTGGCCAGGCAGTTTGGGCTGGACTGCTCCCATAGGGCACAGGGTCAAGACTGATTTGCATATGGCTGGGTCCAATCTGGAATGGCATGGTGAGCAAAAAAACGATGGACTTAGGTCCAGATCTCTGTACTGGGGTGAATGTATGACATTGTTCTGCATTCTGTCCATCAACAGTTCTTTTTGCATTTGTCACCCCGAGTGGGACGGGTATGCTCAGACGTGAGTCCCGTACTCTCCATGCCACTGGAATCAAGCTATCCTGGTTGAAGAGGGGTGAAACCCCGAAACCAGTCCTAGGATGCTTGTTTCCAGTCCAGGGAGCACCTGGCCTGGCAGTTCGGGCTGGACTGTTCCCATAGGGCACAGGATCAAGACTGATTTGCATATGGCTGGGTACAAACTGGAATGGCATGGTGAGCAAACAAACGATGGATTTAGGCCCAGATCTCTATATTGGGGTGAATGTATGACATTGTTCTGCATTCTGTCCATCAACAGTTCTTTTTGCATTTGTCACACGAGTGGGACGGGTATGCTCAGACGTGAGTCCCGTACTCTCCATGCCACTGGAATCAAGCTATCCTGGCTGAAGAGGGGTGAGACCCCGAAACCGGTCCTAGGATGCTTGGTTCCAGTCCAGGGAGTACCTGGACTGGCAGTTCGGGCTGGACTGTTCCCAGAGGGCACAGGGTCAAGACTGATTTGCATATGGCTGGGTCCAAACTGGAATGGCATGGTGAGCAAAAACAAGATGGATTTAGGCCCAGATCTCTGTACTGGGGTGAATGTATGACATTGTTCTGCATTCTGTCCATCAACCGTTCTTTTTGCATTTGTCACCCCGATTGGGACGGGTATGCTCAGACGTGAGTCCCATGCTCTCCATGCCACTGGAGTCAAGCTATCCTGGCTGAAGAGGGGGTGAAACCCCGAAACCGGTCCTAGGAGGCTTGTTTCCAGTCCAGGGTGTACCTGGCCTGCCAGTTCGGGCTGGACTGTTCCCATAGGGCACAGGGTCAAGACTGATTTGCATATGGCTGGGTTCAAACTGGAATGGCAAGGTGAGCAAAAAAACGATAGATTTATGCCCAGATCTCTGTACTGGGGTGAATGTATGACATTGTTCTGCATTCTGTCCATCAACAGTTCTTTTTGCATTCGTCACCCCGAGTGGGACGGGTATGCTCAGACGTGAGTCCCGTGCTCTCCATGCCACTGGAATCAAGCTATCCTGGCTGAAGAGGGGGTGAAACCCCAAAACCGGTCCTAGGATGCTTGTTTCCAGTCCAGGGAGTACCTGGACTGGCAGTTCGGGCTGGACTGTTCCCATAGGGCACAGGGTCAAGACTGATTTGCATATGGCTGGGTACAAACTGGAATAGCATTTTGAGCAAAAAAACAATGGAATTAGGCCCAGATCTCTGTACTGGGGTGAATGTATGACATTGTTCTGCATTCTGTCCATCAACAGTTCTTTTTGCATTTGTCACCCCGAGTGGGACGGGTATGCTCAGACGTGAGTCCCGTGCTCTCCATGCCACTGGAATCAAGCTATCCTGGCTGAAGTGGGGTGAAACCCCGAAACCGGTCCTAGGATGCTTGTTTCCAGTACAGGGAGTACCTGGCCTGGCAGTTCGGGCTCGACTGTTCCCATAGGGCACAGGGTCAAGATTGATTTGCATATGGCTGGGTCCAAACTGGAATGGCATGGTGAGCAAAAAAACGATGGATTTAGGCCCAGATCTCTGTACTGGGGTGAATGTGTGACATTGTTCTGCATTCTGTCCATCAACAGTTCTTTTTGCATTTGTCACCCCGAGTGGGACGGGTATGCTCAGACGTGAGTCCCGTGCTCTCCATACCACTGGAATCAAGCTATCCTGGCTGAAGAGGGTTGAAACCCCGAAACCGGTCCTAGGATGCTTGTTTCCAGTCCACGGAGTACCTGGCCTGGCAGTTCGGGCAGAACTGTTCCCATAGGGCACAGGGTCAAGACTGATTTGCATATGGCTGGGTCCAAACTGGAATGGCATGGTGAACAAAAAAACGATGGATTTAGGCCCAGATCTCTGTACTGGGGTGAATGTATGACATTGTTCTACATTCTGTCCATCAACAGTTCTTTTTGCATTTGTCACCCCGAGTGGGACGGGCATGCTCAGACGTGAGTCCCATGCTCTCCATGCCACTGGAATCAAGCTATCCTGGTTGAAGAGGGGTGAAACCCCGAAACCAGTCCTAGGATGCTTGTTTCCAGTCCAGGGAGTACCTGGCCTGGCAGTTCGGGCTGGACTGTTCCCATAGGGCACAGAATCAAGACTGATTTGCATGTGGCTGGGTCCAAACTGGAATGGCATGGTGAGCAAAAAAACGATGGATTTAGGCCCAGATCTCTATATTGGGGTGAATGTATGACATTGTTCTGCATTCTGTCCATCAACAGTTCTTTTTGCATTTGTCACCCCGAGTGGGACGGGTATGCTCAGACGTGAGTCCCGTACTCTCCATGCCACTGGAATCAAGCTATCCTGGCTGAAGAGGGGGTGAAACCCCGAAACCGGTCCTAGGATGCTTGTTTCCAGTCCAGGGAGTACCTGGCATGCCAGTTCGGGCTGGACTGTTCCCATAGGGCACAGGGTCAAGACTGATTTGCATATGGCTGGGTTCAAACTGGAATGGCATGGTGAGCAAAAAAACGATGGATTTAGGCCCAGATCTCTGTACTTGGGTGAATGTATGACATTGTTCTGCATTATGTCCATCAACAGTTCTTTTTGCATTTGTCACCCTGTGTGGGACGGGTATGCTCAAAAATGAGTCCTGCGCTCTCCATGCCAATGGAATCAAGCTATCCTGGCTGAAGTGGGGTGAAACCCCGAAACCAGTCCTAGGATGCTTGTTTCCAGTCCAGGGAGTACCTGGCCTGGCAGTTCGGGCTGGACTGTTCCCATAGGGCACAGGGTCAAGACTGATTTGCATATGGCTGGGTCCAAACTGGAATGGCATGGTGAGCAAAAAAACGATGGATTTAGGCCCAGATCTCTGTACTGGGGTGAATGTATGACATTGTTCTGCATTCTGTCCATCAACAGTTCTTTTTGCATTTGTCACCCCGAGTGGGACGGGTATGCTCAGACGTGAGTTCCGTACTCGCCATGCCACTGGAATCAAGCTATCCTGGCTGAAGAGGGGTGAAACCCCGAAACCGGTCCTAGGATGCTTGTTTCCAGTCCAGGGAGTACCTGGCCTGCCAGTTCGGGCTGCACTGTTCCCATAGGGCACAGGGTCAAGACTGATTTGCATATGGCTGGGTTCAAACTGGAATGGCATGGTGAGCAAAAAAAACAATGGATTTAGGCCCAGATCTCTGTACTGGGGTGAATGTATGACATTGTTCTGCATTATGTCCATCAACAGTTCTTCTTGCATTTGTCACCCCGTGTGGGACGGGTATGCTCAGAAATGAGTCCCGTGCTCTCCATGCCACTGGAATCCAGCTATCCGGGCTGAAGAGGGGTGAAACCCCGAAACCGGTCCTAGGATGCTTGTTTCCAGTCCAGGGAGTACCTGGCCTGCCAGTTCGGGCTGGACTGTTCCCATAGGGCACAGGGTCAAGACTGATTTGCATATGGCTGGGTTCAAACTGGAATGGCATGGTGAGCAAAAAAACGATGGATTTAGGCCCAGATCTCTGTACTGGGGTGAATATATGACATTGTTCTGCATTCTGTCCATTAACAGTTCTTTTTGCATTTGTCACCCCGAGTGGGCCGGGTATGCTCAGACGTGAGTCCCGTGCTCTCCATGCCACTGGAATCAAGCTATCCTGGCTGAAGAGGGGGTGAAACCCCGAAACCGGTCCTAGGAGGCTTGTTTCCAGTCCAGGGAGTACCTGGCCTGCCAGTTCGGACTGGACCGTTCCCATAGGGCACAGGGTCAAGACTGATTTGCATATGGCTGGGTTCAAACTGGATTGGCATGGTGAGCAAAAAAACGATAGATTTAGGCCCAGATCTCTGTACTGGGGTGAATGTATGGCATTGTTCTGCATTATGTCCATCAACAGTTCTTTTTGCATTTGTCACCCCGAGTGGGACGGGTATGCTCAAACGTGAGTCCCGTGCTCTCCATGCCACTGGAATCAAGCTATCCTGGCTGAAGAGGGGGTGAAACCCCGAAACCGGTCCTAGGATGCTTGTTTCCAGTCCAGGGAGTACCTGGCCTGCCAGTTCGGGCTGGACTGTTCCCATAGGGCACAGGGTCAAGACTGATTTGCATATGGCTGGGTTCAAACTGGAATGGCATGGTGAGCAAAAAAACGATGGATTTAGGCCCAGATCTCTGTACTGGGGTGTATGTATGACATTGTTCTGCATTCTCTCCATCAACAGTTCTTTTTGCATTTGTCACCCCGAGTGGGACGGGTATGCTCAGACGTGAGTCCCGTGCTCTCCATGCCACTGGAATCAAGCTATCCTGGTTGAAGAGGGGTGAAACCCTGAAACCAGTCCTAGGATGCTTGTTTCCAGTCCAGGGAGTACCTGGCCTGGCAGTTCGGGCTGGACTGTTCCCATAGGGCACAGGATCAAGACTGATTTGCATATGGCTGGGTCCAAACTGGAATGGCATGGTGAGCAAACAAACAATGGATTTAGGCCCAGATCTCTGTACTGGGTTGAATGTATGCCATTGTTCTGCATTCTGTCCACCAACAGATCTTTTTGCATTTGTCACCCTGAGTGGTACGGGTTTGCTCAGACGTGAGTCCCATGCTCCCCATGCCACTGGAATCAAGCTATCCTGGCTGAAGAGGGGTGAAACCCCGAAACCGGTCCGAGGATGCTTGTTTCCAGTCCAGGGAGTACCTGGCCTGGCAGTTCGGGCTGGACAGTTCCCATAGGGCACAGGGTCAAGACTGATTTGCATATGGCTGGGTCCAAACTGGAATGGCATGGTGAGCAAAAAAACGATGGATATAGGCCCAGATCTCTGTACTGGGGTGAATGTATGACATTGTTCTGCATTCTGTCCATCAACAGTTCTTTTTGCATTTGTCACCCCGAGTGGGATGGGTATGCTCAGACGTGAGTCCCGTGCTCTCCATGCCACTGGAATCAAGCTATCCTGGCTGAAGAGGGGTGAAACCCCGAAACCGGTCCTAGGATGCTTGTTTCCAGTCCAGGGAGTACCTGGCCTGGCAGTTCGAGCTGGACTGTTGCCAGAGGGCACAGGGTCAAGACTGATTTGCATATGGCTGGGTCCAAACTGGAATGGCATGGTGAGCAAAAAAACGATGGATTTAGGCCCAGATCTCTGTACTGAGGTGAATGTATGACATTGTTCTACATTCTGTCCATCAACAGTTCTTTTTGCATTTGTCACCCTGAGTGGGACGGGTATGCTCAGACGTGAGTCCCGTGCTCTCCATGCCACTGGAATCAAGCTATCCTGGTTGAAGAGGGGTGAAACCCTGAAACCAGTCCTAGGATGCTTGTTTCCAGTCCAGGGAGTACCTGGCCTGGCAGTTCGGGCTGGACTGTTCCCATAGGGCACAGGATAAAGACTGATTTGCATATGGCTGGGTCCAAACTGGAATGGCATGGTGAGCAAACAAACAATGGATTTAGGCCCAGATCTCTGTACTGGGGTGAATGTATGCCATTGTTCTGCATTCTGTCCATCAACAGATCTTTTTGCATTTGTCACCCTGAGTGGGACGGGTATGCTCAGACGTGAGTCCCGTGCTCTCCATGCCACTGGAATCAAGCTATCCTGGCTGAAGAGGGGTGAAACCCCGAAACCGGTCCTAGGATGCTTGTTTCCAGTCTAGGGAGTACCTGGCCTGGCAGTTCGGGCTGGACTGTTCCCCTAGGGCACGGGGTCAAGACTGATTTGCATATGGCTGGTTCCAAACTGGAATGGCATGGTGAGCAAAAAAAACAATGGATTTAGGCCCAGATCTCTGTACTGGGGTGAATGTATGACATTGTTCTGCATTCTGTCCATCAACAGTTCTTTTTGCATTTGTCACCCCGAGTGGGACGGGTATGCTCAGACGTGAGTCCCGTGCTCTCCATGCCACTGGAATCAAGCTATCCTGGCTGAAGTGGGGTGAAACCCCGAAACCGGTCCTAGGATGCTTGTTTCCAGTACAGGGAGTACCTGGCCTGGCAGTTCGGGCTGGACAGTTCCCATAGGGCACAGGGTCAAGACTGATTTGCATATGGCTGGGTCCAAACTGGAATGGCATGGTGAGCAAAAAAACGATGAATATAGGCCCAGATCTCTGTACTGGGGTGAATGTATGACATTGTTCTGCATTCTGTCCATCAACAGTTCTTTTTGCATTTGTCACCCCGAGTGGGATGGGTATGCTCAGACGTGAGTCCCGTGCTCTCCATGCCACTGGATTTAAGCTATCCTGGCTGAAGAGGGGTGAAACCCCGAAACCGGTCCTAGGATGCTTGTTTCCAGTCCAGGGAGTACCTGGCCTGGCAGTTCGGGCTGGACTGTTCCCCTAGGGCACAGGGTCAAGACTGATTTGCATATGGCTGGTTCCAAACTGGAATGGCATGGTGAGCAAAAAAAACAATGGATTTAGGCCCAGATCTCTGAACTGGGGTGAATGTATGACTTTGTTCTGCATTCTGTCCATCAACAGTTCTTTTTGCATTTGTCACCCCGAGTGGGACGGGTATGCTCAGACGTGAGTCCCGTGCTCTCCATGCCAATGGAATCAAGCTATCCTGGCTGAAGTGGGGTGAAACCCCGAAACTGGTCCTAGGATGCTTGTTTCCAGTACAGGGAGTACCTGGCCTGTCAATTCGGCCTGGACAGTTCCCATAGGGCACAGGGTCAAGACTGATTTGCATATGGCTGGGTCCAAACTGGAATGGCATGGTGAGCAAAAAAACGATGGATATAGGCCCAGATCTCTGTACTGGGGTGAATGTATGACATTGTTCTGCATTCTGTCCATCAACAGTTCTTTTTGCATTTGTCACCTCGAGTGGGATGGGTATGCTCAGACGTGAGTCCCGTGCTCTCCATGCCACTGGAATCAAGCTATCCTGGCTGAAGAGGGGTGAAACCTCGAAACCGGTCCTAGGATGCTTGTTTCCAGTCCAGGGAGTACCTGGCCTGGCAGTTCGGGCTTGACTGTTCCCCTAGGGCACAGGGTCAAGACTGATTTGCATATGGCTGGTTCCAAACTGGAATGGCATGGTGAGCAAAAAAAACAATGGATTTAGGCCCAGATCTCTGTACTGGGGTGAATGTATGACATTGTTCTGCATTCTGTCCATCAACAGTTCTTTTTGCATTAAGTCACCCCGAGTGGGACGGGTATGCTCAGATGTGAGTCCCGTGCTCTCCATGCCACTGGAATCAAGCTATCCTGGCTGAAGTGGGGTGAAACCCCGAAACCGGTCCTAGGATGCTTGTTTCTAGTACAGGGAGTACCTGGCCTGGCAGTTCGGGCTGGACTGTTCCCATAGGGCACAGGGTCAAGACTGATTTGCATATGGCTGGGTCCAAACTGGAATGGCATGGTGAACAAAAAAACGATGGATTTAGGCCCAGATCTCTGTACTGGGGTGAATGTATGACATTGTTCTGCATTCTGTCCATCAGCAGTTCTTTTTGCATTTGTCACCTCGAGTGGGACGGGCATGCTCAGACGTGAGTCCCATGCTCTCCATGCCACTGGAATCAAGCTATCCTGGCTGAAGAGGGGGTGAAACCCCGAAACCGGTCCTAGGATGCTTCTTTCCAGTCCAGGGAGTACCTGGCATGCCAGTTCGGGCTGGACTGTTCCCATAGGGCACAGGGTCAAGACTGATTTGCATATGGCTGGGTTCAAACTGGAATGGCATGGTGAGCAAAAAAACGATGGATTTAGGCCCAGATCTCTGTACTGGGGTGAGTGTATGACATTGTTCTGCATTATGTCCATCAACAGTTCTTTTTGCATTTGTCAACCCGAGTGGGACGGGTATGCTCAGACGTGAGTCCCGTGCTCTCCATGCCACTGGAATCAAGCTATCCTGGTTGAAGAGGGGTGAAACCCTGAAACCAGTCCTAGGATGCTTGTTTCCAGTCCAGGGAGTACCTGGCCTGGCAGTTCGGGCTGGACTGTTCCCATAGGGCACAGGATCAAGACTGATTTGCATATGGCTGGGTCCAAACTGGAATGGCATGGTGAGCAAACAAACAATGGATTTAGGCCCAGATCTCTGTACTGGGTTGAATGTATGCCATTGTTCTGCATTCTGTCCACCAACAGATCTTTTTGCATTTGTCACCCCGAGTGGTACGGGTTTGCTCAGACGTGAGTCCCATGCTCTCCATGCCACTGGAATCAAGCTATCCTGGCTGAAGAGGGGTGAAACCCCGAAACCGGTCCCAGGATGCTTGTTTCCAGTCCAGGGAGTACCTGGCCTGGCAGTTCGGGCTGGACAGTTCCCATAGGGCACAGGGTCAAGACTGATTTGCATATGGCTGGGTCCAAACTGGAATGGCATGGTGAGCAAAAAAACGATGGATATAGGCCCAGATCTCTGTACTGGGGTGAATGTATGACATTGTTCTGCATTCTGTCCATCAACAGTTCTTTTTGCATTTGTCACCCCGAGTGGGACGGGTATGCTCAGACGTGAGTTCCGTACTCGCCATGCCACTGGAATCAAGCTATCCTGGCTGAAGAGGGGTGAAACCCCGAAACCAGTCTAGGATGCTTGTTTCCAGTCCAGGGAGTACCTGGCCTGGCAGTTCAGGCTGGACTGTTGCCAGAGGGCACAGGGTCAAGACTGATTTGCATATGGCTGGGTTCAAACTGGAATGGCATGGTGAGCAACAAAACGATGGATTTAGGCCCAGATCTCCGTACTGGGGTGAATGTATGACATTGTTCTGCATTATGTCCATCAACAGTTCTTTTTGCATTTGTCACCCCGAGTGGGACGGGTATGCTCAGACGTGAGTCCCGTGCTCTCCATGCCACTGGAATCAAGCTATCCTGGCTGAAGAGGGGGTGAAACCCCGAAACCGGTCCTAGGATGCTTGTTTCCAGTCCAGGGAGTACCTGGCCTGCCAGTTCGGGCTGCACTGTTCCCATAGGGCACAGGGTCAAGACTGATTTGCATATGGCTGGGTTCAAACTGGAATGGCATGGTGAGCAAAAAAAACAATGGATTTAGGCCCAGATCTCTGTACTGGGGTGAATGTATGACATTGTTCTGCATTATGTCCATCAACAGTTCTTCTTGCATTTGTCACCCCGTGTGGGACGGGTATGCTCAGAAATGAGTCCCGTGCTCTCCATGCCACTGGAATCCAGCTATCCGGGCTGAAGAGGGGTGAAACCCCGAAACCGGTCCTAGGATGCTTGTTTCCAGTCCAGGGAGTACCTGGCCTGCCAGTTCGGGCTGGACTGTTCCCATAGGGCACAGGGTCAAGACTGATTTGCATATGGCTGGGTTCAAACTGGAATGGCATGGTGAGCAAAAAAACGATGGATTTAGGCCCAGATCTCTGTACTGGGGTGAATATATGACATTGTTCTGCATTCTGTCCATTAACAGTTCTTTTTGCATTTGTCACCCCGAGTGGGCCGGGTATGCTCAGACGTGAGTCCCGTGCTCTCCATGCCACTGGAATCAAGCTATCCTGGCTGAAGAGGGGGTGAAACCCCGAAACCGGTCCTAGGAGGCTTGTTTCCAGTCCAGGGAGTACCTGGCCTGCCAGTTCGGACTGGACCGTTCCCATAGGGCACAGGGTCAAGACTGATTTGCATATGGCTGGGTTCAAACTGGATTGGCATGGTGAGCAAAAAAACGATAGATTTAGGCCCAGATCTCTGTACTGGGGTGAATGTATGGCATTGTTCTGCATTATGTCCATCAACAGTTCTTTTTGCATTTGTCACCCCGAGTGGGACGGGTATGCTCAAACGTGAGTCCCGTGCTCTCCATGCCACTGGAATCAAGCTATCCTGGCTGAAGAGGGGGTGAAACCCCGAAACCGGTCCTAGGATGCTTGTTTCCAGGCCAGGGAGTACCTGGCCTGCCAGTTCGGGCTGGACTGTTCCCATAGGGCACAGGGTCAAGACTGATTTGCATATGGCTGGGTTCAAACTGGAATGGCATGGTGAGCAAAAAAACGATGGATTTAGGCCCAGATCTCTGTACTGGGGTGTATGTATGACATTGTTCTGCATTCTCTCCATCAACAGTTCTTTTTGCATTTGTCACCCCGAGTGGGACGGGTATGCTCAGACGTGAGTCCCGTGCTCTCCATGCCACTGGAATCAAGCTATCCTGGTTGAAGAGGGGTGAAACCCTGAAACCAGTCCTAGGATGCTTGTTTCCAGTCCAGGGAGTACCTGGCCTGGCAGTTCGGGCTGGACTGTTCCCATAGGGCACAGGATCAAGACTGATTTGCAAATGGCTGAGTCCAAACTGGAATGGCATGGTGAGCAAACAAACAATGGATTTAGGCCCAGATCTCTGTACTGGGTTGAATGTATGCCATTGTTCTGCATTCTGTCCACCAACAGATCTTTTTGCATTTGTCACCCTGAGTGGTACGGGTTTGCTCAGACGTGAGTCCCATGCTCCCCATGCCACTGGAATCAAGCTATCCTGGCTGAAGAGGGGTGAAACCCCGAAACCGGTCCGAGGATGCTTGTTTCCAGTCCAGGGAGTACCTGGCCTGGCAGTTCGGGCTGGACAGTTCCCATAGGGCACAGGGTCAAGACTGATTTGCATATGGCTGGGTCCAAACTGGAATGGCATGGTGAGCAAAAAAACGATGGATATAGGCCCAGATCTCTGTACTGGGGTGAATGTATGACATTGTTCTGCATTCTGTCCATCAACAGTTCTTTTTGCATTTGTCACCCCGAGTGGGATGGGTATGCTCAGACGTGAGTCCCGTGCTCTCCATGCCACTGGAATCAAGCTATCCTGGCTGAAGAGGGGTGAAACCCCGAAACCGGTCCTAGGATGCTTGTTTCCAGTCCAGGGAGTACCTGGCCTGGCAGTTCGAGCTGGACTGTTGCCAGAGGGCACAGGGTCAAGACTGATTTGCATATGGCTGGGTCCAAACTGGAATGGCATGGTGAGCAAAAAAACGATGGATTTAGGCCCAGATCTCTGTACTGAGGTGAATGTATGACATTGTTCTACATTCTGTCCATCAACAGTTCTTTTTGCATTTGTCACCCCGAGTGGGATGGGTATGCTCAGACGTGAGTCCCGTGCTCTCCATGCCACTGGAATCAAGCTATCCTGGTTGAAGAGGGGTGAAACCCTGAAACCAGTCCTAGGATGCTTGTTTCCAGTCCAGGGAGTACCTGGCCTGGCAGTTCGGGCTGGACTGTTCCCATAGGGCACAGGATAAAGACTGATTTGCATATGGCTGGGTCCAAACTGGAATGGCATGGTGAGCAAACAAACAATGGATTTAGGCCCAGATCTCTGTACTGGGGTGAATGTATGCCATTGTTCTGCATTCTGTCCATCAACAGTTCTTTTTGCATTTGTCACCCCGAGTGGGATGGGTATGCTCAGATGTGAGTCCCGTGCTCTCCATGCCACTGGAATCAAGCTATCCTGGCTGAAGAGGGGTGAAACCCCGAAACCGGTCCTAGGATGCTTGGTTCCAGTCCAGGGAGTACCTGGCCTGGCAGTTCGGGCTGGACTGTTCCCCTAGGGCAGAGGGTCAAGACTGATTTGCATATGGCTGGTTCCAAACTGGAATGGCATGGTGAGCAAAAAAAACAATGGATTTAGGCCCAGATCTCTGTACTGGGGTGAATGTATGACATTGTTCTGCATTCTGTCCATCAACAGTTCTTTTTGCATTTGTCACCCCGAGTGGGACGGGTATGCTCAGACGTGAGTCCCGTGCTCTCCATGCCAATGGAGTCAAGCTATCCTGGCTGAAGAGGGGGTGAAACCCCGAAACCGGTCCTAGGAGGCTTGTTTCCAGTCCAGGGAGTACCTGGCCTGCCAGTTCGGGCTGGACTGTTCCCATAGGGCACAGGGTCAAGACTGATTTGCATATGGCTGGGTTCAAACTGGAATGGCATGGTGAGCAAAGAAACGATGGATTTAGGCCCAGACCTCTGTACTGGGGTGAATGTATGACATTGTTCTGCATTATGTCCATCAACAGTTCTTTTTGCATTTGTCACCCCGAGTGGGACGGGTATGCTCAGACGTGAGTCCCGTGCTCTCCATGCCACTGGAATCAAGCTATCGTGGCTGAAGAGGGGGTGAAACCCCGAAACCGGTCCTAGGATGCTTGTTTCCAGTCTAGGGAGTACCTGGCCTGCCAGTTCGGGCTGCACTGTTCCCATAGGGCACAGGGTCAAGACTGATTTGCATATGGCTGGGTTCAAACTGGAATGGCATGGTGAGCAAAAAAAACAATGGATTTAGGCCCAGATCTCTGTACTGGGGTGAATGTATGACATTGTTCTGCATTATGTCCATCAACAGTTCTTTTTGCATTTGTCACCCCGTGTGGGACGGGTATGCTCAGAAATGAGTCCCGTGCTCTCCATGCCACTGGAATCAAGCTATCCTGGCTGAAGAGGAGTGAAACCCCGAAACCGGTCCTAGGATGCTTGTTTCCAGTCCAGGGAGTACCTGGCCTGCCAGTTCGGGCTGGACTGTTCCCATAGGGCACAGGGTCAAGACTGATTTGCATATGGCTGGGTTCAAACTGGAATGGCATGGTGAGCAAAAAAACGATGGATTTAGGCCCAGATCTCTGTACTGGGGTGAATGTATGACATTGTTCTGCATTCTGTCCATTAACAGTTCTTTTTGCATTTGTCACCCCGAGTGGGACGGGTATGCTCAGACGTGAGTCCCGTGCTCTCCATGCCACTGGAATCAAGCTATCCTGGCTGAAGAGGGATGAAACCCCGAAACCAGTCCTAGGATGCTTGTTTCCAGTCCAGGGAGTACCCTGCCTGGCATTTCGGGCTGGACTGTTCCCATAGGGCACAGGGTCAAGACTGATTTGCATATTGCTGGGTCCGAACTGGAATGGCATGGTGAGCAAAAAATCGACGGATTAAGGCCCAGATCTCTGTACTGGGGTGAATGTATGACATTGTTCTGTATTCTGTCCATCAACAGTTCTTTTTGCATTTGTCACACCGAGTGGGACGGGTATGCTCAGACGTGAGTCTCGTGCTCTCCATGCCACTGGAATCAAGCTATCCTGGCTGAAGAGGGGGTAAAACCCCGAAACCGGTCCTAGGAGGCTTGTTTCCAGTCCAGGGAGTACCTGGCCTGCCAGTTTGGGCTGGACCGTTCCCATAGGGCACAGGGTCAAGACTGATTTGCATATGGCTGGGTTCAAACTGGATTGGCATGGTGAGCAAAAAAATGATGGATTTAGGCCCAGATCTCTGTACTGGGGTGAATATATGACATTGTTCTGCATTCTGTCCATCAACAGTTCTTTTTGCATTTGTCACCCCGAGTGGGACGGGTATGCTCAGACGTGAGTCCCGTGCTCTCCATGCCACTGGAATCAAGCTATCCTGGCTGAAGAGGGGGTGAAACCCCGAAACCGGTCTTAGAATGCTTGTTTCCAGTCCAGGGAGTACCTGGCCTGCCAGTTCAGGCTGGACTGTTCCCATAGGGCACAGGGTCAAGACTGATTTGCATATGGCTGGATTCAAACTGGAATGTCATGGTGAGCAAAAAAACGATGGATTTAGGCCCAGATCTCTGTACTGGGGGGAATGTATGACATTGTTCTACATTCTGTCCATCAACAGTTCTTTTTGCATTTGTCACCCCGAGTGGGATGGGTATGCTCAGACGTGAGTCCCGTGCTCTCCATGCCACTGGAATCAAGCTATCCTGGCTGAAGAGGGGTGAAACCCCGAAACCGGTCCTAGGATGCTTGTTTCCAGTCCAGGGAGTACCTGGCCTGGCAGTTCGGGCTGGACTGTTCCCATAGGGCACAGGATCAAGACTGATTTGCATATGGCTGGTTCCAAACTGGAATGGCATGGTGAGCAAAAAAAACAATGGATTTAGGCCCAGATCTCTGTACTGGGGTGAATGTATGACATTGTTCTGCATTCTGTCCATCAACAGTTCTTTTTGCATTTGTCACCCCGAGTGGGACGGGTATGCTCAGACGTGAGTCCCGTACTCTCCATGCCACTGGAATCAAGCTATCCTGGCTGAAGTGGGGTGAAACCCCGAAACCGGTCCTAGGATGCTTGGTTCCAGTCCAGGGAGTACCTGGCCTGGCAGTTCGGGCTGGACTGTTCCCCTAGGGCACAGGGTCAAGACTGATTTGCATATGGCTGGTTCCAAACTGGAATGGCATGGTGAGCAAAAAAAACAATGGATTTAGGCCCAGATCTCTGTACTGGGGTGAATGTATGACATTGTTCTGCATTCTGTCTATCAACAGTTCTTTTTGCATTTGTAACCCCGAGTGGGACGGGTATGCTCAGATGTGAGTCCCGTGCTCTCCATGCCACTGGAATCAAGCTATCCTGGCTGAAGTGGGGTGAAACCCCGAAACCAGTCCTAGGATGCTTTTTTCCAGTACAGCGAGTACCTGGCCTGGCAGTTCGGGCTGGACAGTTCCCATAGGGCACAGGGTCAAGACTGATTTGCATATGGCTGGGTCCAAACTGGAATGGCATGGTGAGGAAAAAAACGATGGATATAGGCCCAGATCTCTGTACTGGGGTGAATGTATGACATTGTTCTGCATTCTGTCCATCAACAGTTCTTTTTGCATTTGTCACCCCGAGTGGGATGGGTATGCTCAGACGTGAGTCCCGTGCTCTCCATGCCACTGGAATCAAGCTATCCTGGCTGAAGTGGGGTGAAACCCCGAAACCAGTCCTAGGATGCTTGTTTCCAGTACAGGGAGTACCTGGCCTGGCAGTTCGGGCTGGACTGTTCCCATAGGGCACAGGGTCAAGACTGATTTGCATATGGTTGGGTCCAAACTGTAATGGCATGGTGAGCAAAAAAACGATGGATTTTGGCCCAGATCTCTGTACTGGGGTGAATGTATGACATTGTTCTGCATTCTGTCCATCAACAGTTCTTTTTGCATTTGTCACCCCGAGTGGGACGGGTATGCTCAGACGTGAGTCCCGTGCTCTCCATGCCACTGGAATCAAGCTATCCTGGCTGAAGAGGGTTGAAACCCCGAAACCGGTCCTAGGATGCTTGTTTCCAGTCCACGGAGTACCTGGCCTGGCAGTTCGGGCAGAACTGTTCCCATGGGGCACAGGGTCAAGACTGATTTGCATATGGCTGGGTCCAAACTGGAATGGCATGGTGAACAAAAAAACGATGAATTTAGGCCCAGATCTCTGTACTGGGGTGAATGTATGACATTGTTCTACATTCTGTCCATCAACAGTTCTTTTTGCATTTGTCACCCCGAGTGGGACGGGTATGCTCAGACGTGAGTCCCGTGCTCTCCATGCCACTGGAATCAAGCTATCCTGGCTGAAGAGGGGGTGAAACCCCGAAACCGGTCTTAGAATGCTTGTTTCCAGTCCAGGGAGTACCTGGCCAGGCAGTTTGGGCTGGACTGCTCCCATAGGGCACAGGGTCAAGACTGATTTGCATATGGCTGGGTCCAATCTGGAATGGCATGGTGAGCAAAAAAACGATGGACTTAGGTCCAGATCTCTGTACTGGGGTGAATGTATGACATTGTTCTGCATTCTGTCCATCAACAGTTCTTTTTGCATTTGTCACCCCGAGTGGGACGGGTATGCTCAGACGTGAGTCCCGTACTCTCCATGCCACTGGAATCAAGCTATCCTGGTTGAAGAGGGGTGAAACCCCGAAACCAGTCCTAGGATGCTTGTTTCCAGTCCAGGGAGCACCTGGCCTGGCAGTTCGGGCTGGACTGTTCCCATAGGGCACAGGATCAAGACTGATTTGCATATGGCTGGGTACAAACTGGAATGGCATGGTGAGCAAACAAACAATGGATTTAGGCCCAGATCTCTATATTGGGGTGAATGTATGACATTGTTCTGCATTCTGTCCATCAACAGTTCTTTTTGCATTTGTCACACGAGTGGGACGGGTATGCTCAGACGTGAGTCCCGTACTCTCCATGCCACTGGAATCAAGCTATCCTGGCTGAAGAGGGGTGAGACCCCGAAACCGGTCCTAGGATGCTTGGTTCCAGTCCAGGGAGTACCTGGACTGGCAGTTCGGGCTGGACTGTTCCCAGAGGGCACAGGGTCAAGACTGATTTGCATATGGCTGGGTCCAAACTGGAATGGCATGGTGAGCAAAAACAAGATGGATTTAGGCCCAGATCTCTGTACTGGGGTGAATGTATGACATTGTTCTGCATTCTGTCCATCAACCGTTCTTTTTGCATTTGTCACCCCGATTGGGACGGGTATGCTCAGACGTGAGTCCCATGCTCTCCATGCCACTGGAGTCAAGCTATCCTGGCTGAAGAGGGGGTGAAACCCCGAAACCGGTCCTAGGAGGCTTGTTTCCAGTCCAGGGAGTACCTGGCCTGCCAGTTCGGGCTGGACTGTTCCCATAGGGCACAGGGTCAAGACTGATTTGCATATGGCTGGGTTCAAACTGGAATGGCAAGGTGAGCAAAAAAACGATAGATTTATGCCCAGATCTCTGTACTGGGGTGAATGTATGACATTGTTCTGCATTCTGTCCATCAACAGTTCTTTTTGCATTCGTCACCCCGAGTGGGACGGGTATGCTCAGACGTGAGTCCCGTGCTCTCCATGCCACTGGAATCAAGCTATCCTGGCTGAAGAGGGGGTGAAACCCCAAAACCGGTCCTAGGATGCTTGTTTCCAGTCCAGGGAGTACCTGGACTGGCAGTTCGGGCTGGACTGTTCCCATAGGGCACAGGGTCAAGACTGATTTGCATATGGCTGGGTACAAACTGGAATAGCATTTTGAGCAAAAAAACAATGGATTTAGGCCCAGATCTCTGTACTGGGGTGAATGTATGACATTGTTCTGCATTCTGTCCATCAACAGTTCTTTTTGCATTTGTCACCCCGAGTGGGACGGGTATGCTCAGACGTGAGTCCCGTGCTCTCCATGCCACTGGAATCAAGCTATCCTGGCTGAAGTGGGGTGAAACCCCGAAACCGGTCCTAGGATGCTTGTTTCCAGTACAGGGAGTACCTGGCCTGGCAGTTCGGGCTCGACTGTTCCCATAGGGCACAGGGTCAAGATTGATTTGCATATGGCTGGGTCCAAACTGGAATGGCATGGTGAGCAAAAAAACGATGGATTTAGGCCCAGATCTCTGTACTGGGGTGAATGTGTGACATTGTTCTGCATTCTGTCCATCAACAGTTCTTTTTGCATTTGTCACCCCGAGTGGGACGGGTATGCTCAGACGTGAGTCCCGTGCTCTCCATACCACTGGAATCAAGCTATCCTGGCTGAAGAGGGTTGAAACCCCGAAACCGGTCCTAGGATGCTTGTTTCCAGTCCACGGAGTACCTGGCCTGGCAGTTCGGGCAGAACTGTTCCCATAGGGCACAGGGTCAAGACTGATTTGCATATGGCTGGGTCCAAACTGGAATGGCATGGTGAACAAAAAAACGATGGATTTAGGCCCAGATCTCTGTACTGGGGTGAATGTATGACATTGTTCTACATTCTGTCCATCAACAGTTCTTTTTGCATTTGTCACCCCGAGTGGGACGGGCATGCTCAGACGTGAGTCCCATGCTCTCCATGCCACTGGAATCAAGCTATCCTGGTTGAAGAGGGGTGAAACCCCGAAACCAGTCCTAGGATGCTTGTTTCCAGTCCAGGGAGTACCTGGCCTGGCAGTTCGGGCTGGACTGTTCCCATAGGGCACAGAATCAAGACTGATTTGCATGTGGCTGGGTCCAAACTGGAATGGCATGGTGAGCAAAAAAACGATGGATTTAGGCCCAGATCTATATATTGGGGTGAATGTATGACATTGTTCTGCATTCTGTCCATCAACAGTTCTTTTTGCATTTGTCACCCCGAGTGGGACGGGTATGCTCAGACGTGAGTCCCGTACTCTCCATGCCACTGGAATCAAGCTATCCTGGCTGAAGAGGGGGTGAAACCCCGAAACCGGTCCTAGGAGGCTTGTTTCCAGTCCAGGGAGTACCTGGCCTGCCAGTTCGGGCTGGACTGTTCCCATAGGGCACAGGGTCAAGACTGATTTGCATATGGCTGGGTTCAAACTGGAATGGCATGGTGAGCAAAAAAACGATGGATTTAGGCCCAGATCTCTGTACTGGGGTGAATGTATGACACTGTTCTGCATTCTGTCCATCAACAGTCCTTTTTGCATTTGTCACCCCGAGTGGGACGGGTATGCTCAGACGTGAGTCCCGTGCTCTCCATGCCACTGGAATCAAGCTATCCTGGCTGAAGAGGGGGTGAAACCCCGAAACCGGTCCTAGGATGCTTGTTTCCAGTCCAGGGAGTACCTGGCATGCCAGTTCGGGCTGGACTGTTCCCATAGGGCACAGGGTCAAGACTGATTTGCATATGGCTGGGTTCAAACTGGAATGGCATGGTGAGCAAAAAAACGATGGATTTAGGCCCAGATCTCTGTACTTGGGTGAATGTATGACATTGTTCTGCATTATGTCCATCAACAGTTCTTTTTGCATTTGTCACCCTGTGTGGGACGGGTATGCTCAAAAATGAGTCCTGCGCTCTCCATGCCAATGGAATCAAGCTATCCTGGCTGAAGTGGGGTGAAACCCCGAAACCAGTCCTAGGATGCTTGTTTCCAGTCCAGGGAGTACCTGGCCTGGCAGTTCGGGCTGGACTGTTCCCATAGGGCACAGGGTCAAGACTGATTTGCATATGGCTGGGTCCAAACTGGAATGGCATGGTGAGCAAAAAAACGATGGATTTAGGCCCAGATCTCTGTACTGGGGTGAATGTATGACATTGTTCTGCATTCTGTCCATCAACAGTTCTTTTTGCATTTGTCACCCCGAGTGGGACGGGTATGCTCAGACGTGAGTCCCGTGCTCTCCATGCCACTGGAATCAAGCTATCCTGGCTGAAGAGGGGGTGAAACCCCGAAACCGGTCCTAGGAGGCTTGTTTCCAGTCCAGGGAGTACCTGGCCTGCCAGTTCGGGCTGGACTGTTCCCATAGGGCACAGGGTCAAGACTGATTTGCATATGGCTGGGTTCAAACTGGAATGGCATGGTGAGCAAAAAAACGATGGATTTAGGCCCAGATCTCTGTACTGGGGTGAATGTATGACACTGTTCTGCATTCTGTCCATCAACAGTCCTTTTTGCATTTGTCACCCCGAGTGGGACGGGTATGCTCAGACGTGAGTCCCGTGCTCTCCATGCCACTGGAATCAAGCTATCCTGGCTGAAGAGGGGGTGAAACCCCGAAACCGGTCCTAGGATGCTTGTTTCCAGTCCAGGGAGTACCTGGCATGCCAGTTCGGGCTGGACTGTTCCCATAGGGCACAGGGTCAAGACTGATTTGCATATGGCTGGGTTCAAACTGGAATGGCATGGTGAGCAAAAAAACGATGGATTTAGGCCCAGATCTCTGTACTTGGGTGAATGTATGACATTGTTCTGCATTATGTCCATCAACAGTTCTTTTTGCATTTGTCACCCTGTGTGGGACGGGTATGCTCAAAAATGAGTCCTGCGCTCTCCATGCCAATGGAATCAAGCTATCCTGGCTGAAGTGGGGTGAAACCCCGAAACCAGTCCTAGGATGCTTGTTTCCAGTCCAGGGAGTACCTGGCCTGGCAGTTCGGGCTGGACTGTTCCCATAGGGCACAGGGTCAAGACTGATTTGCATATGGCTGGGTCCAAACTGGAATGGCATGGTGAGCAAAAAAACGATGGATTTAGGCCCAGATCTCTGTACTGGGGTGAATGTATGACATTGTTCTGCATTCTGTCCATCAACAGTTCTTTTTGCATTTGTCACCCCGAGTGGGACGGGTATGCTCAGACGTGAGTTCCGTACTCGCCATGCCACTGGAATCAAGCTATCCTGGCTGAAGAGGGGTGAAACCCCGAAACCAGTCTAGGATGCTTGTTTCCAGTCCAGGGAGTACCTGGCCTGGCAGTTCAGGCTGGACTGTTGCCAGAGGGCACAGGGTCAAGACTGATTTGCATATGGCTGGGTTCAAACTGGAATGGCATGGTGAGCAACAAAACGATGGATTTAGGCCCAGATCTCCGTACTGGGGTGAATGTATGACATTGTTCTGCATTATGTCCATCAACAGTTCTTTTTGCATTTGTCACCCCGAGTGGGACGGGTATGCTCAGACGTGAGTCCCGTGCTCTCCATGCCACTGGAATCAAGCTATCCTGGCTGAAGAGGGGGTGAAACCCCGAAACCGGTCCTAGGATGCTTGTTTCCAGTCCAGGGAGTACCTGGCCTGCCAGTTCGGGCTGCACTGTTCCCATAGGGCACAGGGTCAAGACTGATTTGCATATGGCTGGGTTCAAACTGGAATGGCATGGTGAGCAAAAAAAACAATGGATTTAGGCCCAGATCTCTGTACTGGGGTGAATGTATGACATTGTTCTGCATTATGTCCATCAACAGTTCTTCTTGCATTTGTCACCCCGTGTGGGACGGGTATGCTCAGAAATGAGTCCCGTGCTCTCCATGCCACTGGAATCCAGCTATCCGGGCTGAAGAGGGGTGAAACCCCGAAACCAGTCCTAGGATGCTTGTTTCCAGTCCAGGGAGTACCTGGCCTGCCAGTTCGGGCTGGACTGTTCCCATAGGGCACAGGGTCAAGACTGATTTGCATATGGCTGGGTTCAAACTGGAATGGCATGGTGAGCAAAAAAACGATGGATTTAGGCCCAGATCTCTGTACTGGGGTGAATATATGACATTGTTCTGCATTCTGTCCATTAACAGTTCTTTTTGCATTTGTCACCCCGAGTGGGCCGGGTATGCTCAGACGTGAGTCCCGTGCTCTCCATGCCACTGGAATCAAGCTATCCTGGCTGAAGAGGGGGTGAAACCCCGAAACCGGTCCTAGGAGGCTTGTTTCCAGTCCAGGGAGTACCTGGCCTGCCAGTTCGGACTGGACCGTTCCCATAGGGCACAGGGTCAAGACTGATTTGCATATGGCTGGGTTCAAACTGGATTGGCATGGTGAGCAAAAAAACGATAGATTTAGGCCCAGATCTCTGTACTGGGGTGAATGTATGACATTGTTCTACATTCTGTCCATCAACAGTTCTTTTTGCATTTGTCACCCCGAGTGGGACGGGCATGCTCAGACGTGAGTCCCATGCTCTCCATGCCACTGGAATCAAGCTATCCTGGTTGAAGAGGGGTGAAACCCCGAAACCAGTCCTAGGATGCTTGTTTCCAGTCCAGGGAGTACCTGGCCTGGCAGTTCGGGCTGGACTGTTCCCATAGGGCACAGAATCAAGACTGATTTGCATGTGGCTGGGTCCAAACTGGAATGGCATGGTGAGCAAAAAAACGATGGATTTAGGCCCAGATCTATATATTGGGGTGAATGTATGACATTGTTCTGCATTCTGTCCATCAACAGTTCTTTTTGCATTTGTCACCCCGAGTGGGACGGGTATGCTCAGACGTGAGTCCCGTACTCTCCATGCCACTGGAATCAAGCTATCCTGGCTGAAGAGGGGGTGAAACCCCGAAACCGGTCCTAGGAGGCTTGTTTCCAGTCCAGGGAGTACCTGGCCTGCCAGTTCGGGCTGGACTGTTCCCATAGGGCACAGGGTCAAGACTGATTTGCATATGGCTGGGTTCAAACTGGAATGGCATGGTGAGCAAAAAAACGATGGATTTAGGCCCAGATCTCTGTACTGGGGTGAATGTATGACACTGTTCTGCATTCTGTCCATCAACAGTCCTTTTTGCATTTGTCACCCCGAGTGGGACGGGTATGCTCAGACGTGAGTCCCGTGCTCTCCATGCCACTGGAATCAAGCTATCCTGGCTGAAGAGGGGGTGAAACCCCGAAACCGGTCCTAGGATGCTTGTTTCCAGTCCAGGGAGTACCTGGCATGCCAGTTCGGGCTGGACTGTTCCCATAGGGCACAGGGTCAAGACTGATTTGCATATGGCTGGGTTCAAACTGGAATGGCATGGTGAGCAAAAAAACGATGGATTTAGGCCCAGATCTCTGTACTTGGGTGAATGTATGACATTGTTCTGCATTATGTCCATCAACAGTTCTTTTTGCATTTGTCACCCTGTGTGGGACGGGTATGCTCAAAAATGAGTCCTGCGCTCTCCATGCCAATGGAATCAAGCTATCCTGGCTGAAGTGGGGTGAAACCCCGAAACCAGTCCTAGGATGCTTGTTTCCAGTCCAGGGAGTACCTGGCCTGGCAGTTCGGGCTGGACTGTTCCCATAGGGCACAGGGTCAAGACTGATTTGCATATGGCTGGGTCCAAACTGGAATGGCATGGTGAGCAAAAAAACGATGGATTTAGGCCCAGATCTCTGTACTGGGGTGAATGTATGACATTGTTCTGCATTCTGTCCATCAACAGTTCTTTTTGCATTTGTCACCCCGAGTGGGACGGGTATGCTCAGACGTGAGTCCCGTGCTCTCCATGCCACTGGAATCAAGCTATCCTGGCTGAAGAGGGGGTGAAACCCCGAAACCGGTCCTAGGAGGCTTGTTTCCAGTCCAGGGAGTACCTGGCCTGCCAGTTCGGGCTGGACTGTTCCCATAGGGCACAGGGTCAAGACTGATTTGCATATGGCTGGGTTCAAACTGGAATGGCATGGTGAGCAAAAAAACGATGGATTTAGGCCCAGATCTCTGTACTGGGGTGAATGTATGACACTGTTCTGCATTCTGTCCATCAACAGTCCTTTTTGCATTTGTCACCCCGAGTGGGACGGGTATGCTCAGACGTGAGTCCCGTGCTCTCCATGCCACTGGAATCAAGCTATCCTGGCTGAAGAGGGGGTGAAACCCCGAAACCGGTCCTAGGATGCTTGTTTCCAGTCCAGGGAGTACCTGGCATGCCAGTTCGGGCTGGACTGTTCCCATAGGGCACAGGGTCAAGACTGATTTGCATATGGCTGGGTTCAAACTGGAATGGCATGGTGAGCAAAAAAACGATGGATTTAGGCCCAGATCTCTGTACTTGGGTGAATGTATGACATTGTTCTGCATTATGTCCATCAACAGTTCTTTTTGCATTTGTCACCCTGTGTGGGACGGGTATGCTCAAAAATGAGTCCTGCGCTCTCCATGCTAATGGAATCAAGCTATCCTGGCTGAAGTGGGGTGAAACCCCGAAACCAGTCCTAGGATGCTTGTTTCCAGTCCAGGGAGTACCTGGCCTGGCAGTTCGGGCTGGACTGTTCCCATAGGGCACAGGGTCAAGACTGATTTGCATATGGCTGGGTCCAAACTGGAATGGCATGGTGAGCAAAAAAACGATGGATTTAGGCCCAGATCTCTGTACTGGGGTGAATGTATGACATTGTTCTGCATTCTGTCCATCAACAGTTCTTTTTGCATTTGTCACCCCGAGTGGGACGGGTATGCTCAGACGTGAGTTCCGTACTCGCCATGCCACTGGAATCAAGCTATCCTGGCTGAAGAGGGGTGAAACCCCGAAACCAGTCTAGGATGCTTGTTTCCAGTCCAGGGAGTACCTGGCCTGGCAGTTCAGGCTGGACTGTTGCCAGAGGGCACAGGGTCAAGACTGATTTGCATATGGCTGGGTTCAAACTGGAATGGCATGGTGAGCAACAAAACGATGGATTTAGGCCCAGATCTCCGTACTGGGGTGAATGTATGACATTGTTCTGCATTATGTCCATCAACAGTTCTTTTTGCATTTGTCACCCCGAGTGGGACGGGTATGCTCAGACGTGAGTCCCGTGCTCTCCATGCCACTGGAATCAAGCTATCCTGGCTGAAGAGGGGGTGAAACCGCGAAACCGGTCCTAGGATGCTTGTTTCCAGTCCAGGGAGTACCTGGCCTGCCAGTTCGGGCTGCACTGTTCCCATAGGGCACAGGGTCAAGACTGATTTGCATATGGCTGGGTTCAAACTGGAATGGCATGGTGAGCAAAAAAAACAATGGATTTAGGCCCAGATCTCTGTACTGGGGTGAATGTATGACATTGTTCTGCATTATGTCCATCAACAGTTCTTCTTGCATTTGTCACCCCGTGTGGGACGGGTATGCTCAGAAATGAGTCCCGTGCTCTCCATGCCACTGGAATCCAGCTATCCGGGCTGAAGAGGGGTGAAACCCCGAAACCAGTCCTAGGATGCTTGTTTCCAGTCCAGGGAGTACCTGGCCTGCCAGTTCGGGCTGGACTGTTCCCATAGGGCACAGGGTCAAGACTGATTTGCATATGGCTGGGTTCAAACTGGAATGGCATGGTGAGCAAAAAAACGATGGATTTAGGCCCAGATCTCTGTACTGGGGTGAATATATGACATTGTTCTGCATTCTGTCCATTAACAGTTCTTTTTGCATTTGTCACCCCGAGTGGGCCGGGTATGCTCAGACGTGAGTCCCGTGCTCTCCATGCCACTGGAATCAAGCTATCCTGGCTGAAGAGGGGGTGAAACCCCGAAACCGGTCCTAGGAGGCTTGTTTCCAGTCCAGGGAGTACCTGGCCTGCCAGTTCGGACTGGACCGTTCCCATAGGGCACAGGGTCAAGACTGATTTGCATATGGCTGGGTTCAAACTGGATTGGCATGGTGAGCAAAAAAACGATAGATTTAGGCCCAGATCTCTGTACTGGGGTGAATGTATGGCATTGTTCTGCATTATGTCCATCAACAGTTCTTTTTGCATTTGTCACCCCGAGTGGGACGGGTATGCTCAAACGTGAGTCCCGTGCTCTCCATGCCACTGGAATCAAGCTATCCTGGCTGAAGAGGGGGTGAAACCCCGAAACCGGTCCTAGGATGCTTGTTTCCAGTCCAGGGAGTACCTGGCCTGCCAGTTCGGGCTGGACTGTTCCCATAGGGCACAGGGTCAAGACTGATTTGCATATGGCTGGGTCCAAACTGGAATGGCATGGTGAGCAAAAAAACGATGGATTTAGGCCCAGATCTCTGTACTGAGGTGAATGTATGACATTGTTCTACATTCTGTCCATCAACAGTTCTTTTTGCATTTGTCACCCCGAGTGGGACGGGTATGCTCAGACGTGAGTCCCGTGCTCTCCATGCCACTGGAATCAAGCTATCCTGGTTGAAGAGGGGTGAAACCCTGAAACCAGTCCTAGGATGCTTGTTTCCAGTCCAGGGAGTACCTGGCCTGGCAGTTCGGGCTGGACTGTTCCCATAGGGCACAGGATAAAGACTGATTTGCATATGGCTGGGTCCAAACTGGAATGGCATGGTGAGCAAACAAACAATGGATTTAGGCCCAGATCTCTGTACTGGGGTGAATGTATGCCATTGTTCTGCATTCTGTCCATCAACAGATCTTTTTGCATTTGTCACCCTGAGTGGGACGGGTATGCTCAGACGTGAGTCCCGTGCTCTCCATGCCACTGGAATCAAGCTATCCTGGCTGAAGAGGGGTGAAACCCCGAAACCGGTCCTAGGATGCTTGTTTCCAGTCTAGGGAGTACCTGGCCTGGCAGTTCGGGCTGGACTGTTCCCCTAGGGCACGGGGTCAAGACTGATTTGCATATGGCTGGTTCCAAACTGGAATGGCATGGTGAGCAAAAAAAACAATGGATTTAGGCCCAGATCTCTGTACTGGGGTGAATGTATGACATTGTTCTGCATTCTGTCCATCAACAGTTCTTTTTGCATTTGTCACCCCGAGTGGGACGGGTATGCTCAGACGTGAGTCCCGTGCTCTCCATGCCACTGGAATCAAGCTATCCTGGCTGAAGTGGGGTGAAACCCCGAAACCGGTCCTAGGATGCTTGTTTCCAGTACAGGGAGTACCTGGCCTGGCAGTTCGGGCTGGACAGTTCCCATAGGGCACAGGGTCAAGACTGATTTGCATATGGCTGGGTCCAAACTGGAATGGCATGGTGAGCAAAAAAACGATGAATATAGGCCCAGATCTCTGTACTGGGGTGAATGTATGACATTGTTCTGCATTCTGTCCATCAACAGTTCTTTTTGCATTTGTCACCCCGAGTGGGATGGGTATGCTCAGACGTGAGTCCCGTGCTCTCCATGCCACTGGATTTAAGCTATCCTGGCTGAAGAGGGGTGAAACCCCGAAACCGGTCCTAGGATGCTTGTTTCCAGTCCAGGGAGTACCTGGCCTGGCAGTTCGGGCTGGACTGTTCCCCTAGGGCACAGGGTCAAGACTGATTTGCATATGGCTGGTTCCAAACTGGAATGGCATGGTGAGCAAAAAAAACAATGGATTTAGGCCCAGATCTCTGTACTGGGGTGAATGTATGACTTTGTTCTGCATTCTGTCCATCAACAGTTCTTTTTGCATTTGTCACCCCGAGTGGGACGGGTATGCTCAGACGTGAGTCCCGTGCTCTCCATGCCACTGGAATCAAGCTATCCTGGCTGAAGTGGGGTGAAACCCCGAAACTGGTCCTAGGATGCTTGTTTCCAGTACAGGGAGTACCTGGCCTGTCAATTCGGCCTGGACAGTTCCCATAGGGCACAGGGTCAAGACTGATTTGCATATGGCTGGGTCCAAACTGGAATGGCATGGTGAACAAAAAAACGATGGATATAGGCCCAGATCTCTGTACTGGGGTGAATGTATGACATTGTTCTGCATTCTGTCCATCAACAGTTCTTTTTGCATTTGTCACCTCGAGTGGGATGGGTATGCTCAGACGTGAGTCCCGTGCTCTCCATGCCACTGGAATCAAGCTATCCTGGCTGAAGAGGGGTGAAACCTCGAAACCGGTCCTAGGATGCTTGTTTCCAGTCCAGGGAGTACCTGGCCTGGCAGTTCGGGCTGGACTGTTCCCCTAGGGCACAGGGTCAAGACTGATTTGCATATGGCTGGTTCCAAACTGGAATGGCATGGTGAGCAAAAAAAACAATGGATTTAGGCCCAGATCTCTGTACTGGGGTGAATGTATGACATTGTTCTGCATTCTGTCCATCAACAGTTCTTTTTGCATTTGTCACCCCGAGTGGGACGGGTATGCTCAGACGTGAGTCCCGTGCTCTCCATGCCACTGGAATCAAGCTATCCTGGCTGAAGTGGGGTGAAACCCCGAAACCGGTCCTAGGATGCTTGTTTCTAGTACAGGGAGTACCTGGCCTGGCAGTTCGGGCTGGACTGTTCCCATAGGGCACAGGGTCAAGACTGATTTGCATATGGCTGGGTCCAAACTGGAATGGCATGGTGATCAAAAAAACGATGGATTTAGGCCCAGATCTCTGTACTGGGGTGAATGTATGACATTGTTCTACATTCTGTACATCAACAGTTCTTTTTGCATTTGTCACCTCGAGTGGGACGGGCATGCTCAGACGTGAGTCCCGTGCTCTCCATGCCACTGGAATCAAGCTATCCTGGCTGAAGAGGGGTGAAACCCCGAAACCGGTCCTAGGATGCTTGTTTCCAGTCCAGGGAGTACCTGGCCTGGCAGTTCGGGCTGGACTGTTCCCCTAGGGCACAGGGTCAAGACTGATTTGCATATGGCTGGTTCCAAACTGGAATGGCATGGTGAGCAAAAAAAACAATGGATTTAGGCCCAGATCTCTGTACTGGGGTGAATGTATGACATTGTTCTGCATTCTGTCCATCAACAGTTCTTTTTGCATTTGTCACCTCGAGTGGGACGGGCATGCTCAGACGTGAGTCCCATGCTCTCCATGCCACTGGAATCAAGCTATCCTGGCTGAAGAGGGGGTGAAACCCCGAAACCGGTCCTAGGATGCTTGTTTCCAGTCCAGGGAGTACCTGGCATGCCAGTTCGGGCTGGACTGTTCCCATAGGGCACAGGGTCAAGACTGATTTGCATATGGCTGGGTTCAAACTGGAATGGCATGGTGAGCAAAAAAACGATGGATTTAGGCCCAGATCTCTGTACTGGGGTGAGTGTATGACATTGTTCTGCATTATGTCCATCAACAGTTCTTTTTGCATTTGTCAACCCGAGTGGGACGGGTATGCTCAGACGTGAGTCCCGTGCTCTCCATGCCACTGGAATCAAGCTATCCTGGTTGAAGAGGGGTGAAACCCTGAAACCAGTCCTAGGATGCTTGTTTCCAGTCCAGGGAGTACCTGGCCTGGCAGTTCGGGCTGGACTGTTCCCATAGGGCACAGGATCAAGACTGATTTGCATATGGCTGGGTCCAAACTGGAATGGCATGGTGAGCAAACAAACAATGGATTTAGGCCCAGATCTCTGTACTGGGTTGAATGTATGCCATTGTTCTGCATTCTGTCCACCAACAGATCTTTTTGCATTTGTCACCCCGAGTGGTACGGGTTTGCTCAGACGTGAGTCCCATGCTCTCCATGCCACTGGAATCAAGCTATCCTGGCTGAAGAGGGGTGAAACCCCGAAACCGGTCCCAGGATGCTTGTTTCCAGTCCAGGGAGTACCTGGCCTGGCAGTTCGGGCTGGACAGTTCCCATAGGGCACAGGGTCAAGACTGATTTGCATATGGCTGGGTCCAAACTGGAATGGCATGGTGAGCAAAAAAACGATGGATATAGGCCCAGATCTCTGTACTGGGGTGAATGTATGACATTGTTCTGCATTCTGTCCATCAACAGTTCTTTTTGCATTTGTCACCCCGAGTGGGACGGGTATGCTCAGACGTGAGTTCCGTACTCGCCATGCCACTGGAATCAAGCTATCCTGGCTGAAGAGGGGTGAAACCCCGAAACCAGTCTAGGATGCTTGTTTCCAGTCCAGGGAGTACCTGGCCTGGCAGTTCAGGCTGGACTGTTGCCAGAGGGCACAGGGTCAAGACTGATTTGCATATGGCTGGGTTCAAACTGGAATGGCATGGTGAGCAACAAAACGATGGATTTAGGCCCAGATCTCCGTACTGGGGTGAATGTATGACATTGTTCTGCATTATGTCCATCAACAGTTCTTTTTGCATTTGTCACCCCGAGTGGGACGGGTATGCTCAGACGTGAGTCCCGTGCTCTCCATGCCACTGGAATCAAGCTATCCTGGCTGAAGAGGGGGTGAAACCCCGAAACCGGTCCTAGGATGCTTGTTTCCAGTCCAGGGAGTACCTGGCCTGCCAGTTCGGGCTGCACTGTTCCCATAGGGCACAGGGTCAAGACTGATTTGCATATGGCTGGGTTCAAACTGGAATGGCATGGTGAGCAAAAAAAACAATGGATTTAGGCCCAGATCTCTGTACTGGGGTGAATGTATGACATTGTTCTGCATTATGTCCATCAACAGTTCTTCTTGCATTTGTCACCCCGTGTGGGACGGGTATGCTCAGAAATGAGTCCCGTGCTCTCCATGCCACTGGAATCCAGCTATCCGGGCTGAAGAGGGGTGAAACCCCGAAACCGGTCCTAGGATGCTTGTTTCCAGTCCAGGGAGTACCTGGCCTGCCAGTTCGGGCTGGACTGTTCCCATAGGGCACAGGGTCAAGACTGATTTGCATATGGCTGGGTTCAAACTGGAATGGCATGGTGAGCAAAAAAACGATGGATTTAGGCCCAGATCTCTGTACTGGGGTGAATATATGACATTGTTCTGCATTCTGTCCATTAACAGTTCTTTTTGCATTTGTCACCCCGAGTGGGCCGGGTATGCTCAGACGTGAGTCCCGTGCTCTCCATGCCACTGGAATCAAGCTATCCTGACTGAAGAGGGGGTGAAACCCCGAAACCGGTCCTAGGAGGCTTGTTTCCAGTCCAGGGAGTACCTGGCCTGCCAGTTCGGACTGGACCGTTCCCATAGGGCACAGGGTCAAGACTGATTTGCATATGGCTGGGTTCAAACTGGATTGGCATGGTGAGCAAAAAAACGATAGATTTAGGCCCAGATCTCTGTACTGGGGTGAATGTATGACATTGTTCTGCATTATGTCCATCAACAGTTCTTTTTGCATTTGTCACCCCGAGTGGGACGGGTATGCTCAAACGTGAGTCCCGTGCTCTCCATGCCACTGGAATCAAGCTATCCTGGCTGAAGAGGGGGTGAAACCCCGAAACCGGTCCTAGGATGCTTGTTTCCAGTCCAGGGAGTACCTGGCCTGCCAGTTCGGGCTGGACTGTTCCCATAGGGCACAGGGTCAAGACTGATTTGCATATGGCTGGGTTCAAACTGGAATGGCATGGTGAGCAAAAAAACGATGGATTTAGGCCCAGATCTCTGTACTGGGGTGTATGTATGACATTGTTCTGCATTCTCTCCATCAACAGTTCTTTTTGCATTTGTCACCCCGAGTGGGACGGGTATGCTCAGACGTGAGTCCCGTGCTCTCCATGCCACTGGAATCAAGCTATCCTGGTTGAAGAGGGGTGAAACCCTGAAACCAGTCCTAGGATGCTTGTTTCCAGTCCAGGGAGTACCTGGCCTGGCAGTTCGGGCTGGACTGTTCCCATAGGGCACAGGATCAAGACTGATTTGCATATGGCTGGGTCCAAACTGGAATGGCATGGTGAGCAAACAAACAATGGATTTAGGCCCAGATCTCTGTACTGGGTTGAATGTATGCCATTGTTCTGCATTCTGTCCACCAACAGATCTTTTTGCATTTGTCACCCTGAGTGGTACGGGTTTGCTCAGACGTGAGTCCCATGCTCCCCATGCCACTGGAATCAAGCTATCCTGGCTGAAGAGGGGTGAAACCCCGAAACCGGTCCGAGGATGCTTGTTTCCAGTCCAGGGAGTACCTGGCCTGGCAGTTCGGGCTGGACAGTTCCCATAGGGCACAGGGTCAAGACTGATTTGCATATGGCTGGGTCCAAACTGGAATGGCATGGTGAGCAAAAAAACGATGGATATAGGCCCAGATCTCTGTACTGGGGTGAATGTATGACATTGTTCTGCATTCTGTCCATCAACAGTTCTTTTTGCATTTGTCACCCCGAGTGGGATGGGTATGCTCAGACGTGAGTCTCGTGCTCTCCATGCCACTGGAATCAAGCTATCCTGGCTGAAGAGGGGTGAAACCCCGAAACCGGTCCTAGGATGCTTGTTTCCAGTCCAGGGAGTACCTGGCCTGGCAGTTCGAGCTGGACTGTTGCCAGAGGGCACAGGGTCAAGACTGATTTGCATATGGCTGGGTCCAAACTGGAATGGCATGGTGAGCAAAAAAACGATGGATTTAGGCCCAGATCTCTGTACTGAGGTGAATGTATGACATTGTTCTACATTCTGTCCATCAACAGTTCTTTTTGCATTTGTCACCCCGAGTGGGACGGGTATGCTCAGACGTGAGTCCCGTGCTCTCCATGCCACTGGAATCAAGCTATCCTGGTTGAAGAGGGGTGAAACCCTGAAACCAGTCCTAGGATGCTTGTTTCCAGTCCAGGGAGTACCTGGCCTGGCAGTTCGGGCTGGACTGTTCCCATAGGGCACAGGATAAAGACTGATTTGCATATGGCTGGGTCCAAACTGGAATGGCATGGTGAGCAAACAAACAATGGATTTAGGCCCAGATCTCTGTACTGGGGTGAATGTATGCCATTGTTCTGCATTCTGTCCATCAACAGATCTTTTTGCATTTGTCACCCTGAGTGGGACGGGTATGCTCAGACGTGAGTCCCGTGCTCTCCATGCCACTGGAATCAAGCTATCCTGGCTGAAGAGGGGTGAAACCCCGAAACCGGTCCTAGGATGCTTGTTTCCAGTCTAGGGAGTACCTGGCCTGGCAGTTCGGGCTGGACTGTTCCCCTAGGGCACGGGGTCAAGACTGATTTGCATATGGCTGGTTCCAAACTGGAATGGCATGGTGAGCAAAAAAAACAATGGATTTAGGCCCAGATCTCTGTACTGGGGTGAATGTATGACATTGTTCTGCATTCTGTCCATCAACAGTTCTTTTTGCATTTGTCACCCCGAGTGGGACGGGTATGCTCAGACGTGAGTCCCGTGCTCTCCATGCCACTGGAATCAAGCTATCCTGGCTGAAGTGGGGTGAAACCCCGAAACCAGTCCTAGGATGCTTGTTTCCAGTACAGGGAGTACCTGGCCTGGCAGTTCGGGCTGGACAGTTCCCATAGGGCACAGGGTCAAGACTGATTTGCATATGGCTGGGTCCAAACTGGAATGGCATGGTGAGCAAAAAAACGATGAATATAGGCCCAGATCTCTGTACTGGGGTGAATGTATGACATTGTTCTGCATTCTGTCCATCAACAGTTCTTTTTGCATTTGTCACCCCGAGTGGGATGGGTATGCTCAGACGTGAGTCCCGTGCTCTCCATGCCACTGGATTTAAGCTATCCTGGCTGAAGAGGGGTGAAACCCCGAAACCGGTCCTAGGATGCTTGTTTCCAGTCCAGGGAGTACCTGGCCTGGCAGTTCGGGCTGGACTGTTCCCCTAGGGCACAGGGTCAAGACTGATTTGCATATGGCTGGTTCCAAACTGGAATGGCATGGTGAGCAAAAAAAACAATGGATTTAGGCCCAGATCTCTGTACTGGGGTGAATGTATGACTTTGTTCTGCATTCTGTCCATCAACAGTTCTTTTTGCATTTGTCACCCCGAGTGGGACGGGTATGCTCAGACGTGAGTCCCGTGCTCTCCATGCCACTGGAATCAAGCTATCCTGGCTGAAGTGGGGTGAAACCCCGAAACTGGTCCTAGGATGCTTGTTTCCAGTACAGGGAGTACCTGGCCTGTCAATTCGGCCTGGACAGTTCCCATAGGGCACAGGGTCAAGACTGATTTGCATATGGCTGGGTCCAAACTGGAATGGCATGGTGAACAAAAAAACGATGGATATAGGCCCAGATCTCTGTACTGGGGTGAATGTATGACATTGTTCTGCATTCTGTCCATCAACAGTTCTTTTTGCATTTGTCACCTCGAGTGGGATGGGTATGCTCAGACGTGAGTCCCGTGCTCTCCATGCCACTGGAATCAAGCTATCCTGGCTGAAGAGGGGTGAAACCTCGAAACCGGTCCTAGGATGCTTGTTTCCAGTCCAGGGAGTACCTGGCCTGGCAGTTCGGGCTGGACTGTTCCCCTAGGGCACAGGGTCAAGACTGATTTGCATATGGCTGGTTCCAAACTGGAATGGCATGGTGAGCAAAAAAAACAATGGATTTAGGCCCAGATCTCTGTACTGGGGTGAATGTATGACATTGTTCTGCATTCTGTCCATCAACAGTTCTTTTTGCATTTGTCACCCCGAGTGGGACGGGTATGCTCAGACGTGAGTCCCGTGCTCTCCATGCCACTGGAATCAAGCTATCCTGGCTGAAGTGGGGTGAAACCCCGAAACCGGTCCTAGGATGCTTGTTTCTAGTACAGGGAGTACCTGGCCTGGCAGTTCGGGCTGGACTGTTCCCATAGGGCACAGGGTCAAGACTGATTTGCATATGGCTGGGTCCAAACTGGAATGGCATGGTGAACAAAAAAACGATGGATTTAGGCCCAGATCTCTGTACTGGGGTGAATGTATGACATTGTTCTACATTCTGTACATCAACAGTTCTTTTTGCATTTGTCACCTCGAGTGGGACGGGCATGCTCAGACGTGAGTCCCGTGCTCTCCATGCCACTGGAATCAAGCTATCCTGGCTGAAGAGGGGTGAAACCCCGAAACCGGTCCTAGGATGCTTGTTTCCAGTCCAGGGAGTACCTGGCCTGGCAGTTCGGGCTGGACTGTTCCCCTAGGGCACAGGGTCAAGACTGATTTGCATATGGCTGGTTCCAAACTGGAATGGCATGGTGAGCAAAAAAAACAATGGATTTAGGCCCAGATCTCTGTACTGGGGTGAATGTATGACATTGTTCTGCATTCTGTCCATCAACAGTTCTTTTTGCATTTGTCACCTCGAGTGGGACGGGCATGCTCAGACGTGAGTCCCATGCTCTCCATGCCACTGGAATCAAGCTATCCTGGCTGAAGAGGGGGTGAAACCCCGAAACCGGTCCTAGGATGCTTGTTTCCAGTCCAGGGAGTACCTGGCATGCCAGTTCGGGCTGGACTGTTCCCATAGGGCACAGGGTCAAGACTGATTTGCATATGGCTGGGTTCAAACTGGAATGGCATGGTGAGCAAAAAAACGATGGATTTAGGCCCAGATCTCTGTACTGGGGTGAGTGTATGACATTGTTCTGCATTATGTCCATCAACAGTTCTTTTTCCATTTGTCAACCCGAGTGGGACGGGTATGCTCAGACGTGAGTCCCGTGCTCTCCATGCCACTGGAATCAAGCTATCCTGGTTGAAGAGGGGTGAAACCCTGAAACCAGTCCTAGGATGCTTGTTTCCAGTACAGGGAGTACCTGGCCTGGCAGTTCGGGCTGGACTGTTCCCATAGGGCACAGGATCAAGACTGATTTGCATATGGCTGGGTCCAAACTGGAATGGCATGGTGAGCAAACAAACAATGGATTTAGGCCCAGATCTCTGTACTGGGTTGAATGTATGCCATTGTTCTGCATTCTGTCCACCAACAGATCTTTTTGCATTTGTCACCCCGAGTGGTACGGGTTTGCTCAGACGTGAGTCCCATGCTCTCCATGCCACTGGAATCAAGCTATCCTGGCTGAAGAGGGGTGAAACCCCGAAACCGGTCCCAGGATGCTTGTTTCCAGTCCAGGGAGTACCTGGCCTGGCAGTTCGGGCTGGACAGTTCCCATAGGGCACAGGGTCAAGACTGATTTGCATATGGCTGGGTCCAAACTGGAATGGCATGGTGAGCAAAAAAACGATGGATATAGGCCCAGATCTCTGTACTGGGGTGAATGTATGACATTGTTCTGCATTCTGTCCATCAACAGTTCTTTTTGCATTTGTCACCCCGAGTGGGATGGGTATGCTCAGACGTGAGTCCCGTGCTCTCCATGCCACTGGAATCAAGCTATCCTGGCTGAAGAGGGGTGAAACCCCGAAACCGGTCCTAGGATGCTTGTTTCCAGTCCAGGGAGTACCTGGCCTGGCAGTTTGAGCTGGACTGTTGCCAGAGGGCACAGGGTCAAGACTGATTTGCATATGGCTGGGTCCAAACTGGAATGGCATGGTGAGCAAAAAAACGATGGATTTAGGCCCAGATCTCTGTACTGAGGTGAATGTATGACATTGTTCTACATTCTGTCCATCAACAGTTCTTTTTGCATTTGTCACCCCGAGTGGGACGGGTATGCTCAAACGTGAGTCCCGTGCTCTCCATGCCACTGGAATCAAGCTATCCTGGTTGAAGAGGGGTGAAACCCTGAAACCAGTCCTAGGATGCTTGTTTCCAGTCCAGGGAGTACCTGGCCTGGCAGTTCGGGCTGGACTGTTCCCATAGGGCACAGGATAAAGACTGATTTGCATATGGCTGGGTCCAAACTGGAATGGCATGGTGAGCAAACAAACAATGGATTTAGGCCCAGATCTCTGTACTGGGGTGAATGTATGCCATTGTTCTACATTCTGTCCATCAACAGATCTTTTTGCATTTGTCACCCTGAGTGGGACGGGTATGCTCAGACGTGAGTCCCGTGCTCTCCATGCCACTGGAATCAAGCTATCCTGGCTGAAGAGGGTTGAAACCCCGAAACCGTTCCTAGGATGCTTGTTTCCAGTCCAGGGAGTACCTGGCCTGGCAGTTCGGGCTGGACAGTTCCCATAGGGCACAGGGTCAAGACTGATTTGCATATGGCTGGTTCCAAACTGGAATGGCATGGTGAGCAAAAAAAACAATGGATTTAGTTTAGGCCCAGATCTCTGTACTGGGGTGAATGTATGACATTGTTCTGCATTCTGTCCATCAACAGTTCTTTTTGCATTTGTCACCCCGAGTGGGACGGGTATGCTCAGACGTGAGTCCCGTGCTCTCCATGCCACTGGAATCAAGCTATCCTGGCTGAAGTGGGGTGAAACCCCGAAACCGGTCCTAGGATGCTTGTTTCCAGTACAGGGAGTACCTGGCCTGGCAGTTCGGGCTGGACTGTTCCCCTAGGGCACAGGGTCAAGACTGATTTGCATATGGCTGGTTCCAAACTGGAATGGCATGGTGAGCAAAAAAAACAATGTGTTTAGGCCCAGATCTCTGTACTGGGGTGAATGTATGACATTGTTCTACATTCTGTCCATCAACAGTTCTTTTTGCATTTGTCACCCCGAGTGGGATGGGTATGCTCAGACGTGAGTCCCGTGCTCTCCATGCCACTGGAATCAAGCTATCCTGGCTGAAGAGGGGTGAAACCCCGAAACCGGTCCTAGGATGCTTGTTTCCAGTCCAGGGAGTACCTGGCCTGGCAGTTCGGGCTGGACTGTTCCCATAGGGCACAGGATCAAGACTGATTTGCATATGGCTGGTTCCAAACTGGAATGGCATGGTGAGCAAAAAAAACAATGGATTTAGGCCCAGATCTCTGTACTGGGGTGAATGTATGACATTGTTCTGCATTCTGTCCATCAACAGTTCTTTTTGCATTTGTCACCCCGAGTGGGACGGGTATGCTCAGACGTGAGTCCCGTGCTCTCCATGCCACTGGAATCAAGCTATCCTGGTTGAAGAGGGGTGAAACCCTGAAACCAGTCCTAGGATGCTTTTTCCAGTCCAGGGAGTACCTGGCCTGGCAGTTCGGGCTGGACTGTTCCCATAGGGCACAGGATCAAGACTGATTTGCATATGGCTGGGTCTAAACTGGAATGGCATGGTGAGCAAACAAACAATGGATTTAGGCCCAGATCTCTGTACTGGGTTGAATGTATGCCATTGTTCTGCATTCTGTCCACCAACAGATCTTTTTGCATTTGTCACCCTGAGTGGTACGGGTTTGCTCAGACGTGAGTCCCATGCTCTCCATGCCACTGGAATCAAGCTATCCTGGCTGAAGAGGGGTGAAACCCCGAAACCGGTCCTAGGATGCTTGTTTCCAGTCCAGGGAGTACCTGGCCTGGCAGTTCGGGCTGGACAGTTCCCATAGGGCACAGGGTCAAGACTGATTTGCATATGGCTGGGTCCAAACTGGAATGGCATGGTGAGCAAAAAAACGATGGATATAGGCCCAGATCTCTGTACTGGGATGAATGTATGACATTGTTCTGCATTCTGTCCATCAACAGTTCTTTTTGCATTTGTCACCCCGAGTGGGATGGGTATGCTCAGACGTGAGTCCCGTGCTCTCCATGCCACTGGAATCAAGCTATCCTGGCTGAAGAGGGGTGAAAGCCCGAAACCGGTCCTAGGATGCTTGTTTCCAGTCCAGGGAGTACCTGGCCTGGCAGTTCGAGCTGGACTGTTGCCAGAGGGCACAGGGTCAAGACTGATTTGCATTTGGCTGGGTCCAAACTGGAATGGCATGGTGAGCAAAAAAACGATGGATTTAGGCCCAGATCTCTGTACTGAGGTGAATGTATGACATTGTTCTACATTCTGTCCATCAACAGTTCTTTTTGCATTTGTCACCCCGAGTGGGACGGATATGCTCAAACGTGAGTCCCGTGCTCTCCATGCCACTGGAATCAAGCTATCCTGGCTGAAGAGGGGTGAAACCCCGAAACCGGTCCTAGGATGCTTGTTTCCAGTCCAGGGAGTACCTGGCCTGGCAGTTCGGGCTGGACTGTTCCCCTAGGGCACAGGGTCAAGACTGATTTGCATATGGCTGGTTCCAAACTGGAATGGCATGGTGAGCAAAATAAACAATGGATTTAGGCCCAGATCTCTGTACTGGGGTGAATGTATGACATTGTTCTGCATTCTGTCCATCAACAGTTCTTTTTGCATTTGTCACCCCGAGTGGGACGGGTATGCTCAGACGTGAGTCCCGTGCTCTCCATGCCACTGGAATCAAGCTATCCTGGCTGAAGTGGGGTGAAACCCCGAAATCGGTCCTAGGATGCTTGTTTCCAGTACAGGGAGTACCTGGCCTGGCAGTTCGGGCTGGACAGTTCCCATAGGGCACAGGGTCAAGACTGATTTGCATATGGCTGGGTCCAAACTGGAATGGCATGGTGAGCAAAAAAACGATGAATATAGGCCCAGATCTCTGTACTGGGGTGAATGTATGACATTGTTCTGCATTCTGTCCATCAACAGTTCTTTTTGCATTTGTCACCCCGAGTGGGACGGGTATGCTCAGACGTGAGTCCCGTGCTCTCCATGCCACTGGAATCAAGCTATCCTGGTTGAAGAGGGGTGAAACCCTGAAACCAGTCCTAGGATGCTTTTTCCAGTCCAGGGAGTACCTGGCCTGGCAGTTCGGGCTGGACTGTTCCCATAGGGCACAGGATCAAGACTGATTTGCATATGGCTGGGACCAAACTGGAATGGCATGGTGAGCAAACAAACAATGGATTTAGGCCCAGATCTCTGTACTGGGTTGAATGTATGCCATTGTTCTGCATTCTGTCCACCAACAGATCTTTTTGCATTTGTCACCCCGAGTGGGACGGGTATGCTCAGACGTGAGTCCCGTGCTCTCCATGCCACTGGAATCAAGCTATCCTGGCTGAAGTGGGGTGAAACCCCGAAACCGGTCCTAGGATGCTTGTTTCCAGTACAGGGAGTACCTGGCCTGGCAGTTCGGGCTGAACAGTTCCCATAGGGCACAGGGTCAAGACTGATTTGCATATGGCTGGGTCCAAACTGGAATGGCATGGTGAGCAAAAAAACGATGAATATAGGCCCAGATCTCTGTACTGGGGTGAATGTATGACATTGTTCTGCATTCTGTCCATCAACAGTTCTTTTTGCATTTGTCACCCCGAGGGGGATGGGTATGCTCAGACGTGAGTCCCGTGCTCTCCATGCCACTGGATTTAAGCTATCCTGGCTGAAGAGGGGTGAAACCCCGAAACCGGTCCTAGGATGCTTGTTTCCAGTCCAGGGAGTACCTGGCCTGGCAGTTCGGGCTGGACTGTTCCCCTAGGGCACAGGGTCAAGACTGATTTGCATATGGCTGGTTCCAAACTGGAATGGCATGGTGAGCAAAAAAAACAATGGATTTAGGCCCAGATCTCTGTACTGGGGTGAATGTATGACTTTGTTCTGCATTCTGTCCATCAACAGTTCTTTTTGCATTTGTCACCCCGAGTGGGACGGGTATGCTCAGACGTGAGTCCCGTGCTCTCCATGCCACTGGAATCAAGCTATCCTGGCTGAAGTGGGGTGAAACCCCGAAACCGGTCCTAGGATGCTTGTTTCCAGTCCAGGGAGTACCTGGCCTGGCAATTCGTCCTGGACAGTTCTCATAGGGCACAGGATAAAGACTGATTTGCATATGGCTGGGTCCAAACTGGAATGGCATGGTGAGCAAAGAAACGATGGATTTAGGCCCAGATCTCTGTACTGGGGTGAATGTATGCCATTGTTCTGCATTCTGTCCATCAACAGATCTTTTTGCATTTGTCACCCTGAGTGGGACGGGTTTGCTCAGACATGAGTCCCGTGCTCTCCATGCCACTGGAATCAAGCTATCCTGGCTGAAGAGGGGTGAAACCCCGAAACCGGTCCTAGGATGCTTGTTTCCAGTCCAGGGAGTACCTGGCCTGGCAGTTCAGGCTGGACTGTTCCCCTAGGGCACAGGGTCAAGACTGATTTGCATATGGCTGGTTCCAAACTGGAATGGCATGGTGAGCAAAAAAAACAATGTGTTTAGGCCCAGATCTCTGTACTGGGGTGAATGTATGACATTGTTCTGCATTCTGTCCATCAACAGTTCTTTTTCAATTTGTCACCCCGAGTGGGACGGGCATGCTCAGACGTGAGTCCCGTGCTCTCCATGCCACTGGAATCAAGCTATCCTGGCTGAAGAGGGGTGAAACCCCGAAACCGGTCCTAGGATGCTTGTTTCCAGTACAGGGAGTACCTGGCCTGGCAGTTCGGGCTGGACAGTTCCCATAGGGCACAGGGTCAAGACTGATTTGCATATGGCTGGGTCCAAACTGGAATGGCATGGTGAGCAAAAAAACGATGAATATAGGCCCAGATCTCTGTACTGGGGTGAATGTATGACATTGTTCTGCATTCTGTCCATCAACAGTTCTTTTTGCATTTGTCACCCCGAGTGGGACGGGTATGCTCAGACGTGAGTCCCGTGCTCTCCATGCCACTGGAATCAAGCTATCCTGGTTGAAGAGGGGTGAAACCCTGAAACCAGTCCTAGGATGCTTTTTCCAGTCCAGGGAGTACCTGGCCTGGCAGTTCGGGCTGGACTGTTCCCATAGGGCACAGGATCAAGACTGATTTGCATATGGCTGGGACCAAACTGGAATGGCATGGTGAGCAAACAAACAATGGATTTAGGCCCAGATCTCTGTACTGGGTTGAATGTATGCCATTGTTCTGCATTCTGTCCACCAACAGATCTTTTTGCATTTGTCACCCCGAGTGGGACGGGTATGCTCAGACGTGAGTCCCGTGCTCTCCATGCCACTGGAATCAAGCTATCCTGGCTGAAGTGGGGTGAAACCCCGAAACCGGTCCTAGGATGCTTGTTTCCAGTACAGGGAGTACCTGGCCTGGCAGTTCGGGCTGAACAGTTCCCATAGGGCACAGGGTCAAGACTGATTTGCATATGGCTGGGTCCAAACTGGAATGGCATGGTGAGCAAAAAAACGATGAATATAGGCCCAGATCTCTGTACTGGGGTGAATGTATGACATTGTTCTGCATTCTGTCCATCAACAGTTCTTTTTGCATTTGTCACCCCGAGGGGGATGGGTATGCTCAGACGTGAGTCCCGTGCTCTCCATGCCACTGGATTTAAGCTATCCTGGCTGAAGAGGGGTGAAACCCCGAAACCGGTCCTAGGATGCTTGTTTCCAGTCCAGGGAGTACCTGGCCTGGCAGTTCGGGCTGGACTGTTCCCCTAGGGCACAGGGTCAAGACTGATTTGCATATGGCTGGTTCCAAACTGGAATGGCATGGTGAGCAAAAAAAACAATGGATTTAGGCCCAGATCTCTGTACTGGGGTGAATGTATGACTTTGTTCTGCATTCTGTCCATCAACAGTTCTTTTTGCATTTGTCACCCCGAGTGGGACGGGTATGCTCAGACGTGAGTCCCGTGCTCTCCATGCCACTGGAATCAAGCTATCCTGGCTGAAGTGGGGTGAAACCCCGAAACCGGTCCTAGGATGCTTGTTTCCAGTCCAGGGAGTACCTGGCCTGGCAATTCGTCCTGGACAGTTCTCATAGGGCACAGGATAAAGACTGATTTGCATATGGCTGGGTCCAAACTGGAATGGCATGGTGAGCAAAGAAACGATGGATTTAGGCCCAGATCTCTGTACTGGGGTGAATGTATGCCATTGTTCTGCATTCTGTCCATCAACAGATCTTTTTGCATTTGTCACCCTGAGTGGGACGGGTTTGCTCAGACGTGAGTCCCGTGCTCTCCATGCCACTGGAATCAAGCTATCCTGGCTGAAGAGGGGTGAAACCCCGAAACCGGTCCTAGGATGCTTGTTTCCAGTCCAGGGAGTACCTGGCCTGGCAGTTCGGGCTGGACTGTTCCCCTAGGGCACAGGGTCAAGACTGATTTGCATATGGCTGGTTCCAAACTGGAATGGCATGGTGAGCAAAAAAAACAATGTGTTTAGGCCCAGATCTCTGTACTGGGGTGAATGTATGACATTGTTCTGCATTCTGTCCATCAACAGTTCTTTTTGCATTTGTCACCCCGAGTGGGACGGGCATGCTCAGACGTGAGTCCCGTGCTCTCCATGCCACTGGAATCAAGCTATCCTGGCTGAAGAGGGGTGAAACCCCGAAACCGGTCCTAGGATGCTTGTTTCCAGTACAGGGAGTACCTGGCCTGGCAGTTCGGGCTGAACAGTTCCCATAGGGCACAGGGTCAAGACTGATTTGCATATGGCTGGGTCCAAACTGGAATGGCATGGTGAGCAAAAAAACGATGAATATAGGCCCAGATCTCTGTACTGGGGTGAATGTATGACATTGTTCTGCATTCTGTCCATCAACAGTTCTTTTTGCATTTGTCACCCCGAGGGGGATGGGTATGCTCAGACGTGAGTCCCGTGCTCTCCATGCCACTGGATTTATGCTATCCTGGCTGAAGAGGGGTGAAACCCCGAAACCGGTCCTAGGATGCTTGTTTCCAGTCCAGGGAGTACCTGGCCTGGCAGTTCGGGCTGGACTGTTCCCCTAGGGCACAGGGTCAAGACTGATTTGCATATGGCTGGGTCCAAACTGGAATGGCATGGTGAGCAAAAAAAACAATGGATTTAGGCCCAGATCTCTGTACTGGGGTGAATGTATGACATTGTTCTGCATTCTGTCCATCAACAGTTCTTTTCGCATTCGTCACCCCGAGTGGGACGGGTATGCTCAGACGTGAGTCCCGTGCTCTCCATGCCACTGGAATCAAGCTATCCTGGATGAAGTAGGGTGAAACCCCGAAACCGGTCCTAGGATGCTTGTTTCCAGTACAGGGAGTACCTGGCCTGGCAGTTCGGGCTGGACTGTTCCCATAGGGCACAGGGTCAAGACTGATTTGCATATGGCTGAATCCAAACTGGAATGGCATGGTGAGCAAAAAAACGATGGATTTAGGCCCAGATCTCTGTACTGGGGTGAATGTATGACATTGTTCTGCATTCTGTCCATCAACAGTTCTTTTTGCATTTGTCACCCCGAGTGGGACGGGTATGCTCAGACGTGAGTTCCGTACTCGCCATGCCACTGGAATCAAGCTCTCCTGGCTGAAGAGGGGTGAAACCCCGAAACCAGTCTAGGATGCTTGTTTCCAGTCCAGGGAGTACCTGGCCTGGCAGTTCGGGCTGGACTGTTGCCAGAGGGCACAGGGTCAAGACTGATTTGCATATGGCTGGGTCCAAACTGGAATGGCATGGTGAGCAAAAAAACGATGGATTTAGGCCGAGACCTCTGTACTGGGGTGAATGTATGATATTGTTCTGCATTCTGTCCATCAACAGTTCTTTTTGCATTTGTCACCCCGAGTGGGACGGGTATGCTCAGACGTGAGTCCCGTGCTCTCCATGCCACTGGAGTCAAGCTATCCTGGCTGAAGAGGGGGTGAAACCCCGAAACCGGTCCTAGGAGGCTTGTTTCCAGTCCAGGGAGTACCTGGCCTGCCAGTTCGGGCTGGACTGTTCCCATAGGGCACAGGGTCAAGACTGATTTGCATATGGCTGGGTTCAAACTGGAATGGCATGGTGAGCAAAAAAACGATGGATTTAGGCGCAGATCTCTGTACTGGGGTGAATGTATGACATTGTTCTGCATTCTGTCCATCAACAGTTCTTTTTGCATTTGTCACCCCGAGTGGGACGGGTATGCTCAGACGTGAGTTCCGTACTCGCCATGCCACTGGAATCAAGCTCTCCTGGCTGAAGAGGGGTGAAACCCCGAAACCAGTCTAGGATGCTTGTTTCCAGTCCAGGGAGTACCTGGCCTGGCAGTTCGGGCTGGACTGTTGCCAGAGGGCACAGGGTCAAGACTGATTTGCATATGGCTGGGTCCAAACTGGAATGGCATGGTGAGCAAAAAAACGATGGATTTAGGCCGAGACCTCTGTACTGGGGTGAATGTATGATATTGTTCTGCATTCTGTCCATCAACAGTTCTTTTTGCATTTGTCACCCCGAGTGGGACGGGTATGCTCAGACGTGAGTCCCGTGCTCTCCATGCCACTGGAGTCAAGCTATCCTGGCTGAAGAGGGGGTGAAACCCCGAAACCGGTCCTAGGAGGCTTGTTTCCAGTCCAGGGAGTACCTGGCCTGCCAGTTCGGGCTGGACTGTTCCCATAGGGCACAGGGTCAAGACTGATTTGCATATGGCTGGGTTCAAACTGGAATGGCATGGTGAGCAAAAAAACGATGGATTTAGGCGCAGATCTCTGTACTGGGGTGAATGTATGACATTGTTCTGCATTATGTCCATCAACAGTTCTTTTTGCATTTGTCACCCCGAGTGGGACGGGTATGCTCAGACGTGAGTCCCGTGCTCTCCATGCCACTGGAATCAAGCTATCCTGGCTGAAGAGATGGTGAAACCCCGAAACCGGTCCTAGGATGCTTGTTTCCAGTCCAGGGAGTACCTGGCCTGCCAGTTCGGGCTGCACTGTTCCCATAGGGCACAGGGTCAAGACTGATTTGCATATGGCTGGGTTCAAACTGGAATGGCATGGTGAGCAAAAAAAACAATGGATTTAGGCCCAGATCTCTGTACTGGGGTGAATGTATGACATTGTTCTGCATTATGTCCATCAACAGTTCTTCTTGCATTTGTCAACCCGTGTGGGACGGGTATGCTCAGAAATGAGTCCCGTGCTCTCCATGCCACTGGAATCCAGCTATCCTGGCTGAAGAGGGGTGAAACCCCGAAACCGGTCCTAGGATGCTTGTTTCCAGTCCAGGGAGAACCTGGCCTGCCAGTTCGGGCTGGACTGTTCCCATAGGGTACAGGGTCAAGACTGATTTGCATATGGCTGGGTTCAAACTGGAATGGCATGGTGATTAAAAAAACGATGGATTTAGGCCCAGATCTCTGTACTGGGGTGAATATATGACATTGTTCTGCATTCAGTCCATTAACAGTTCTTTTTGCATTTGTCACCCCGAGTGGGACGGGTATGCTCAGACGTGAGTCCCGTGCTCTCCATGCCACTGGAATCAAGCTATCCTGGCTGAAGAGGGATGAAACCCCGAACCAGTCCTAGGATGCTTGTTTCCAGTCCAGGGAGTACCCTGCCTGGCATTTCGGGCTGGACTGTTCCCATAGGGCACAGGGTCAAGACTGATTTGCATATGGCTGGGTCCGAACTGGAATGGCATGGTGAGCAAAAAAACGATGGATTTAGGCCCAGATCTCTGTACTGGGGTGAATGTATGACATTGTTCTGCATTATGTCCATCAACAGTTCTTTTTGCATTTGTCACCCCGAGTGGGACGGGTATGCTCAGACGTGAGTCCCGTGCTCTCCATGCCACTGGAATCAAGCTATCCTGGCTGAAGAGATGGTGAAACCCCGAAACCGGTCCTAGGATGCTTGTTTCCAGTCCAGGGAGTACCTGGCCTGCCAGTTCGGGCTGCACTGTTCCCATAGGGCACAGGGTCAAGACTGATTTGCATATGGCTGGGTTCAAACTGGAATGGCATGGTGAGCAAAAAAAACAATGGATTTAGGCCCAGATCTCTGTACTGGGGTGATTGTATGACATTGTTCTGCATTATGTCCATCAACAGTTCTTCTTGCATTTGTCAACCCGTGTGGGACGGGTATGCTCAGAAATGAGTCCCGTGCTCTCCATGCCACTGGAATCCAGCTATCCTGGCTGAAGAGGGGTGAAACCCCGAAACCGGTCCTAGGATGCTTGTTTCCAGTCCAGGGAGAACCTGGCCTGCCAGTTCGGGCTGGACTGTTCCCATAGGGTACAGGGTCAAGACTGATTTGCATATGGCTGGGTTCAAACTGGAATGGCATGGTGATTAAAAAAACGATGGATTTAGGCCCAGATCTCTGTACTGGGGTGAATGTATGACATTGTTCTGTATTCTGTCCATCAACAGTTCTTTTTGCATTTGTCACCCCGAGTGGGACGGGTATGCTCAGACGTGAGTCCCGTGCTCTCCATGCCACTGGAATCAAGCTATCCTGGTTGAAGAGGGGTGAAACCCCGAAACCGGTCCTAGGATGCTTGTTTCCAGTCCAGGGAGTACCTGGCCTGGCAGTTCGGGCTGGACTGTTCCCATATGGCACAGGGTCAAGACTGGTTTGCATATGGCTGGGTCCAAACTGGAATGGCGAGCAAAAAAACGATGGATTCATGCCCAGATCTCTGTACTGGAGTGAATGTATGACATTGTTCTGCATTCTGTCCATCAACAGTTCTTTTTGCATTTGTCACCCCGAGTGGGCCGGGTATGCTCAGACGTGAGTCCCGTGCTCTCCATGCCACTGGAATCAAGCTATCCTGGCTGAAGAGGGGTGAAACCCCGAAACCGGTCCTAGGATGCTTGTTTCCAGTCCAGGGAGTACCTGGCCTGGCAGTTCGGGCTGGACTGTTCCCCTAGGGCACAGGGTCAAGACTGATTTGCATATGGCTGGTTCCAAACTGGAATGGCATGGTGAGCAAAAAAAACAATGTGTTTAGGCCCAGATCTCTGTACTGGGGTGAATGTATGACATTGTTCTGCATTCTGTCCATCAACAGTTCTTTTTGCATTTGTCACCCCGAGTGGGACGGGCATGCTCAGACGTGAGTCCCGTGCTCTCCATGCCACTGGAATCAAGCTATCCTGGCTGAAGAGGGGTGAAACCCCGAAACCGGTCCTAGGATGCTTGTTTCCAGTACAGGGAGTACCTGGCCTGGCAGTTCGGGCTGGACAGTTCCCATAGGGCACAGGGTCAAGACTGATTTGCATATGGCTGGGTCCAAACTGGAATGGCATGGTGAGCAAAAAAACGATGAATATAGGCCCAGATCTCTGTACTGGGGTGAATGTATGACATTGTTCTGCATTCTGTCCATCAACAGTTCTTTTTGCATTTGTCACCCCGAGTGGGACGGGTATGCTCAGACGTGAGTCCCGTGCTCTCCATGCCACTGGAATCAAGCTATCCTGGTTGAAGAGGGGTGAAACCCTGAAACCAGTCCTAGGATGCTTTTTCCAGTCCAGGGAGTACCTGGCCTGGCAGTTCGGGCTGGACTGTTCCCATAGGGCACAGGATCAAGACTGATTTGCATATGGCTGGGACCAAACTGGAATGGCATGGTGAGCAAACAAACAATGGATTTAGGCCCAGATCTCTGTACTGGGTTGAATGTATGCCATTGTTCTGCATTCTGTCCACCAACAGATCTTTTTGCATTTGTCACCCCGAGTGGGACGGGTATGCTCAGACGTGAGTCCCGTGCTCTCCATGCCACTGGAATCAAGCTATCCTGGCTGAAGTGGGGTGAAACCCCGAAACCGGTCCTAGGATGCTTGTTTCCAGTACAGGGAGTACCTGGCCTGGCAGTTCGGGCTGAACAGTTCCCATAGGGCACAGGGTCAAGACTGATTTGCATATGGCTGGGTCCAAACTGGAATGGCATGGTGAGCAAAAAAACGATGAATATAGGCCCAGATCTCTGTACTGGGGTGAATGTATGACATTGTTCTGCATTCTGTCCATCAACAGTTCTTTTTGCATTTGTCACCCCGAGGGGGATGGGTATGCTCAGACGTGAGTCCCGTGCTCTCCATGCCACTGGATTTAAGCTATCCTGGCTGAAGAGGGGTGAAACCCCGAAACCGGTCCTAGGATGCTTGTTTCCAGTCCAGGGAGTACCTGGCCTGGCAGTTCGGGCTGGACTGTTCCCCTAGGGCACAGGGTCAAGACTGATTTGCATATGGCTGGTTCCAAACTGGAATGGCATGGTGAGCAAAAAAAACAATGGATTTAGGCCCAGATCTCTGTACTGGGGTGAATGTATGACTTTGTTCTGCATTCTGTCCATCAACAGTTCTTTTTGCATTTGTCACCCCGAGTGGGACGGGTATGGTCAGACGTGAGTCCCGTGCTCTCCATGCCACTGGAATCAAGCTATCCTGGCTGAAGTGGGGTGAAACCCCGAAACCGGTCCTAGGATGCTTGTTTCCAGTCCAGGGAGTACCTGGCCTGGCAATTCGTCCTGGACAGTTCTCATAGGGCATAGGATAAAGACTGATTTGCATATGGCTGGGTCCAAACTGGAATGGCATGGTGAGCAAAGAAACGATGGATTTAGGCCCAGATCTCTGTACTGGGGTGAATGTATGCCATTGTTCTGCATTCTGTCCATCAACAGATCTTTTTGCATTTGTCACCCTGAGTGGGACGGGTTTGCTCAGACGTGAGTCCCGTGCTCTCCATGCCACTGGAATCAAGCTATCCTGGCTGAAGAGGGGTGAAACCCCGAAACCGGTCCTAGGATGCTTGTTTCCAGTCCAGGGAGTACCTGGCCTGGCAGTTCGGGCTGGACTGTTCCCCTAGGGCACAGGGTCAAGACTGATTTGCATATGGCTGGTTCCAAACTGGAATGGCATGGTGAGCAAAAAAAACAATGTGTTTAGGCCCAGATCTCTGTACTGGGGTGAATGTATGACATTGTTCTGCATTCTGTCCATCAACAGTTCTTTTTGCATTTGTCACCCCGAGTGGGACGGGCATGCTCAGACGTGAGTCCCGTGCTCTCCATGCCACTGGAATCAAGCTATCCTGGCTGAAGAGGGGTGAAACCCCGAAACCGGTCCTAGGATGCTTGTTTCCAGTACAGGGAGTACCTGGCCTGGCAGTTCGGGCTGAACAGTTCCCATAGGGCACAGGGTCAAGACTGATTTGCATATGGCTGGGTCCAAACTGGAATGGCATGGTGAGCAAAAAAACGATGAATATAGGCCCAGATCTCTGTACTGGGGTGAATGTATGACATTGTTCTGCATTCTGTCCATCAACAGTTCTTTTTGCATTTGTCACCCCGAGGGGGATGGGTATGCTCAGACGTGAGTCCCGTGCTCTCCATGCCACTGGATTTATGCTATCCTGGCTGAAGAGGGGTGAAACCCCGAAACCGGTCCTAGGATGCTTGTTTCCAGTCCAGGGAGTACCTGGCCTGGCAGTTCGGGCTGGACTGTTCCCCTAGGGCACAGGGTCAAGACTGATTTGCATATGGCTGGGTCCAAACTGGAATGGCATGGTGAGCAAAAAAAACAATGGATTTAGGCCCAGATCTCTGTACTGGGGTGAATGTATGACATTGTTCTGCATTCTGTCCATCAACAGTTCTTTTTGCATTCGTCACCCCGAGTGGGACGGGTATGCTCAGACGTGAGTCCCGTGCTCTCCATGCCACTGGAATCAAGCTATCCTGGATGAAGTAGGGTGAAACCCCGAAACCGGTCCTAGGATGCTTGTTTCCAGTACAGGGAGTACCTGGCCTGGCAGTTCGGGCTGGACTGTTCCCATAGGGCACAGGGTCAAGACTGATTTGCATATGGCTGAATCCAAACTGGAATGGCATGGTGAGCAAAAAAACGATGGATTTAGGCCCAGATCTCTGTACTGGGGTGAATGTATGACATTGTTCTGCATTCTGTCCATCAACAGTTCTTTTTGCATTTGTCACCCCGAGTGGGACGGGTATGCTCAGACGTGAGTTCCGTACTCGCCATGCCACTGGAATCAAGCTCTCCTGGCTGAAGAGGGGTGAAACCCCGAAACCAGTCTAGGATGCTTGTTTCCAGTCCAGGGAGTACCTGGCCTGGCAGTTCGGGCTGGACTGTTGCCAGAGGGCACAGGGTCAAGACTGATTTGCATATGGCTGGGTCCAAACTGGAATGGCATGGTGAGCAAAAAAACGATGGATTTAGGCCGAGACCTCTGTACTGGGGTGAATGTATGATATTGTTCTGCATTCTGTCCATCAACAGTTCTTTTTGCATTTGTCACCCCGAGTGGGACGGGTATGCTCAGACGTGAGTCCCGTGCTCTCCATGCCACTGGAGTCAAGCTATCCTGGCTGAAGAGGGGGTGAAACCCCGAAACCGGTCCTAGGAGGCTTGTTTCCAGTCCAGGGAGTACCTGGCCTGCCAGTTCGGGCTGGACTGTTCCCATAGGGCACAGGGTCAAGACTGATTTGCATATGGCTGGGTTCAAACTGGAATGGCATGGTGAGCAAAAAAACGATGGATTTAGGCGCAGATCTCTGTACTGGGGTGAATGTATGACATTGTTCTGCATTATGTCCATCAACAGTTCTTTTTGCATTTGTCACCCCGAGTGGGACGGGTATGCTCAGACGTGAGTCCCGTGCTCTCCATGCCACTGGAATCAAGCTATCCTGGCTGAAGAGATGGTGAAACCCCGAAACCGGTCCTAGGATGCTTGTTTCCAGTCCAGGGAGTACCTGGCCTGCCAGTTCGGGCTGCACTGTTCCCATAGGGCACAGGGTCAAGACTGATTTGCATATGGCTGGGTTCAAACTGGAATGGCATGGTGAGCAAAAAAAACAATGGATTTAGGCCCAGATCTCTGTACTGGGGTGAATGTATGACATTGTTCTGCATTATGTCCATCAACAGTTCTTCTTGCATTTGTCAACCCGTGTGGGACGGGTATGCTCAGAAATGAGTCCCGTGCTCTCCATGCCACTGGAATCCAGCTATCCTGGCTGAAGAGGGGTGAAACCCCGAAACCGGTCCTAGGATGCTTGTTTCCAGTCCAGGGAGAACCTGGCCTGCCAGTTCGGGCTGGACTGTTCCCATAGGGTACAGGGTCAAGACTGATTTGCATATGGCTGGGTTCAAACTGGAATGGCATGGTGATTAAAAAAACGATGGATTTAGGCCCAGATCTCTGTACTGGGGTGAATATATGACATTGTTCTGCATTCAGTCCATTAACAGTTCTTTTTGCATTTGTCACCCCGAGTGGGACGGGTATGCTCAGACGTGAGTCCCGTGCTCTCCATGCCACTGGAATCAAGCTATCCTGGCTGAAGAGGGATGAAACCCCGAACCAGTCCTAGGATGCTTGTTTCCAGTCCAGGGAGTACCCTGCCTGGCATTTCGGGCTGGACTGTTCCCATAGGGCACAGGGTCAAGACTGATTTGCATATGGCTGGGTCCGAACTGGAATGGCATGGTGAGCAAAAAAACGATGGATTTAGGCCCAGATCTCTGTACTGGGGTGAATGTATGACATTGTTCTGCATTATGTCCATCAACAGTTCTTTTTGCATTTGTCACCCCGAGTGGGACGGGTATGCTCAGACGTGAGTCCCGTGCTCTCCATGCCACTGGAATCAAGCTATCCTGGCTGAAGAGATGGTGAAACCCCGAAACCGGTCCTAGGATGCTTGTTTCCAGTCCAGGGAGTACCTGGCCTGCCAGTTCGGGCTGCACTGTTCCCATAGGGCACAGGGTCAAGACTGATTTGCATATGGCTGGGTTCAAACTGGAATGGCATGGTGAGCAAAAAAAACAATGGATTTAGGCCCAGATCTCTGTACTGGGGTGATTGTATGACATTGTTCTGCATTATGTCCATCAACAGTTCTTCTTGCATTTGTCAACCCGTGTGGGACGGGTATGCTCAGAAATGAGTCCCGTGCTCTCCATGCCACTGGAATCCAGCTATCCTGGCTGAAGAGGGGTGAAACCCCGAAACCGGTCCTAGGATGCTTGTTTCCAGTCCAGGGAGAACCTGGCCTGCCAGTTCGGGCTGGACTGTTCCCATAGGGTACAGGGTCAAGACTGATTTGCATATGGCTGGGTTCAAACTGGAATGGCATGGTGATTAAAAAAACGATGGATTTAGGCCCAGATCTCTGTACTGGGGTGAATGTATGACATTGTTCTGTATTCTGTCCATCAACAGTTCTTTTTGCATTTGTCACCCCGAGTGGGACGGGTATGCTCAGACGTGAGTCCCGTGCTCTCCATGCCACTGGAATCAAGCTATCCTGGTTGAAGAGGGGTGAAACCCCGAAACCGGTCCTAGGATGCTTGTTTCCAGTCCAGGGAGTACCTGGCCTGGCAGTTCGGGCTGGACTGTTCCCATATGGCACAGGGTCAAGACTGGTTTGCATATGGCTGGGTCCAAACTGGAATGGCGAGCAAAAAAACGATGGATTTAGGCCCAGATCTCTGTACTGGGGTGAATGTATGACATTGTTCTGCATTCTGTCCATCAACAGTTCTTTTTGCATTTGTCACCCCGAGTGGGCCGGGTATGCTCAGACGTGAGTCCCGTGCTCTCCATGCCACTGGAATCAAGCTATCCTGGCTGAAGAGGGGTGAAACCCCGAAACCGGTCCTAGGATGCTTGTTTCCAGTCCAGGGAGTACCTGGCCTGGCAGTTCGGGCTGGACTGTTCCCCTAGGGCACAGGGTCAAGACTGATTTGCATATGGCTGGTTCCAAACTGGAATGGCATGGTGAGCAAAAAAAACAATGTGTTTAGGCCCAGATCTCTGTACTGGGGTGAATGTATGACATTGTTCTGCATTCTGTCCATCAACAGTTCTTTTTGCATTTGTCACCCCGAGTGGGACGGGCATGCTCAGACGTGAGTCCCGTGCTCTCCATGCCACTGGAATCAAGCTATCCTGGCTGAAGAGGGGTGAAACCCCGAAACCGGTCCTAGGATGCTTGTTTCCAGTACAGGGAGTACCTGGCCTGGCAGTTCGGGCTGGACAGTTCCCATAGGGCACAGGGTCAAGACTGATTTGCATATGGCTGGGTCCAAACTGGAATGGCATGGTGAGCAAAAAAACGATGAATATAGGCCCAGATCTCTGTACTGGGGTGAATGTATGACATTGTTCTGCATTCTGTCCATCAACAGTTCTTTTTGCATTTGTCACCCCGAGTGGGACGGGTATGCTCAGACGTGAGTCCCGTGCTCTCCATGCCACTGGAATCAAGCTATCCTGGTTGAAGAGGGGTGAAACCCTGAAACCAGTCCTAGGATGCTTTTTCCAGTCCAGGGAGTACCTGGCCTGGCAGTTCGGGCTGGACTGTTCCCATAGGGCACAGGATCAAGACTGATTTGCATATGGCTGGGACCAAACTGGAATGGCATGGTGAGCAAACAAACAATGGATTTAGGCCCAGATCTCTGTACTGGGTTGAATGTATGCCATTGTTCTGCATTCTGTCCACCAACAGATCTTTTTGCATTTGTCACCCCGAGTGGGACGGGTATGCTCAGACGTGAGTCCCGTGCTCTCCATGCCACTGGAATCAAGCTATCCTGGCTGAAGTGGGGTGAAACCCCGAAACCGGTCCTAGGATGCTTGTTTCCAGTACAGGGAGTACCTGGCCTGGCAGTTCGGGCTGAACAGTTCCCATAGGGCACAGGGTCAAGACTGATTTGCATATGGCTGGGTCCAAACTGGAATGGCATGGTGAGCAAAAAAACGATGAATATAGGCCCAGATCTCTGTACTGGGGTGAATGTATGACATTGTTCTGCATTCTGTCCATCAACAGTTCTTTTTGCATTTGTCACCCCGAGGGGGATGGGTATGCTCAGACGTGAGTCCCGTGCTCTCCATGCCACTGGATTTAAGCTATCCTGGCTGAAGAGGGGTGAAACCCCGAAACCGGTCCTAGGATGCTTGTTTCCAGTCCAGGGAGTACCTGGCCTGGCAGTTCGGGCTGGACTGTTCCCCTAGGGCACAGGGTCAAGACTGATTTGCATATGGCTGGTTCCAAACTGGAATGGCATGGTGAGCAAAAAAAACAATGGATTTAGGCCCAGATCTCTGTACTGGGGTGAATGTATGACTTTGTTCTGCATTCTGTCCATCAACAGTTCTTTTTGCATTTGTCACCCCGAGTGGGACGGGTATGCTCAGACGTGAGTCCCGTGCTCTCCATGCCACTGGAATCAAGCTATCCTGGCTGAAGTGGGGTGAAACCCCGAAACCGGTCCTAGGATGCTTGTTTCCAGTCCAGGGAGTACCTGGCCTGGCAATTCGTCCTGGACAGTTCTCATAGGGCATAGGATAAAGACTGATTTGCATATGGCTGGGTCCAAACTGGAATGGCATGGTGAGCAAAGAAACGATGGATTTAGGCCCAGATCTCTGTACTGGGGTGAATGTATGCCATTGTTCTGCATTCTGTCCATCAACAGATCTTTTTGCATTTGTCACCCTGAGTGGGACGGGTTTGCTCAGACGTGAGTCCCGTGCTCTCCATGCCACTGGAATCAAGCTATCCTGGCTGAAGAGGGGTGAAACCCCGAAACCGGTCCTAGGATGCTTGTTTCCAGTCCAGGGAGTACCTGGCCTGCCAGTTCGGGCTGCACTGTTCCCATAGGGCACAGGGTCAAGACTGATTTGCATATGGCTGGGTTCAAACTGGAATGGCATGGTGAGCAAAAAAAACAATGGATTTAGGCCCAGATCTCTGTACTGGGGTGAATGTATGACATTGTTCTGCATTATGTCCATCAACAGTTCTTCTTGCATTTGTCAACCCGTGTGGGACGGGTATGCTCAGAAATGAGTCCCGTGCTCTCCATGCCACTGGAATCCAGCTATCCTGGCTGAAGAGGGGTGAAACCCCGAAACCGGTCCTAGGATGCTTGTTTCCAGTCCAGGGAGAACCTGGCCTGCCAGTTCGGGCTGGACTGTTCCCATAGGGTACAGGGTCAAGACTGATTTGCATATGGCTGGGTTCAAACTGGAATGGCATGGTGATTAAAAAAACGATGGATTTAGGCCCAGATCTCTGTACTGGGGTGAATATATGACATTGTTCTGCATTCAGTCCATTAACAGTTCTTTTTGCATTTGTCACCCCGAGTGGGACGGGTATGCTCAGACGTGAGTCCCGTGCTCTCCATGCCACTGGAATCAAGCTATCCTGGCTGAAGAGGGATGAAACCCCGAACCAGTCCTAGGATGCTTGTTTCCAGTCCAGGGAGTACCCTGCCTGGCATTTCGGGCTGGACTGTTCCCATAGGGCACAGGGTCAAGACTGATTTGCATATGGCTGGGTCCGAACTGGAATGGCATGGTGAGCAAAAAAACGATGGATTTAGGCCCAGATCTCTGTACTGGGGTGAATGTATGACATTGTTCTGCATTATGTCCATCAACAGTTCTTTTTGCATTTGTCACCCCGAGTGGGACGGGTATGCTCAGACGTGAGTCCCGTGCTCTCCATGCCACTGGAATCAAGCTATCCTGGCTGAAGAGATGGTGAAACCCCGAAACCGGTCCTAGGATGCTTGTTTCCAGTCCAGGGAGTACCTGGCCTGCCAGTTCGGGCTGCACTGTTCCCATAGGGCACAGGGTCAAGACTGATTTGCATATGGCTGGGTTCAAACTGGAATGGCATGGTGAGCAAAAAAAACAATGGATTTAGGCCCAGATCTCTGTACTGGGGTGATTGTATGACATTGTTCTGCATTATGTCCATCAACAGTTCTTCTTGCATTTGTCAACCCGTGTGGGACGGGTATGCTCAGAAATGAGTCCCGTGCTCTCCATGCCACTGGAATCCAGCTATCCTGGCTGAAGAGGGGTGAAACCCCGAAACCGGTCCTAGGATGCTTGTTTCCAGTCCAGGGAGAACCTGGCCTGCCAGTTCGGGCTGGACTGTTCCCATAGGGTACAGGGTCAAGACTGATTTGCATATGGCTGGGTTCAAACTGGAATGGCATGGTGATTAAAAAAACGATGGATTTAGGCCCAGATCTCTGTACTGGGGTGAATGTATGACATTGTTCTGTATTCTGTCCATCAACAGTTCTTTTTGCATTTGTCACCCCGAGTGGGACGGGTATGCTCAGACGTGAGTCCCGTGCTCTCCATGCCACTGGAATCAAGCTATCCTGGTTGAAGAGGGGTGAAACCCCGAAACCGGTCCTAGGATGCTTGTTTCCAGTCCAGGGAGTACCTGGCCTGGCAGTTCGGGCTGGACTGTTCCCATATGGCACAGGGTCAAGACTGGTTTGCATATGGCTGGGTCCAAACTGGAATGGCGAGCAAAAAAACGATGGATTTAGGCCCAGATCTCTGTACTGGGGTGAATGTATGACATTGTTCTGCATTCTGTCCATCAACAGTTCTTTTTGCATTTGTCACCCCGAGTGGGCCGGGTATGCTCAGACGTGAGTCCCGTGCTCTCCATGCCACTGGAATCAAGCTATCCTGGCTGAAGAGGGGTGAAACCCCGAAACCGGTCCTAGGATGCTTGTTTCCAGTCCAGGGAGTACCTGGCCTGGCAGTTCGGGCTGGACTGTTCCCCTAGGGCACAGGGTCAAGACTGATTTGCATATGGCTGGTTCCAAACTGGAATGGCATGGTGAGCAAAAAAAACAATGTGTTTAGGCCCAGATCTCTGTACTGGGGTGAATGTATGACATTGTTCTGCATTCTGTCCATCAACAGTTCTTTTTGCATTTGTCACCCCGAGTGGGACGGGCATGCTCAGACGTGAGTCCCGTGCTCTCCATGCCACTGGAATCAAGCTATCCTGGCTGAAGAGGGGTGAAACCCCGAAACCGGTCCTAGGATGCTTGTTTCCAGTACAGGGAGTACCTGGCCTGGCAGTTCGGGCTGGACAGTTCCCATTGGGCACAGGGTCAAGACTGATTTGCATATGGCTGGGTCCAAACTGGAATGGCATGGTGAGCAAAAAAACGATGAATATAGGCCCAGATCTCTGTACTGGGGTGAATGTATGACATTGTTCTGCATTCTGTCCATCAACAGTTCTTTTTGCATTTGTCACCCCGAGTGGGACGGGTATGCTCAGACGTGAGTCCCGTGCTCTCCATGCCACTGGAATCAAGCTATCCTGGTTGAAGAGGGGTGAAACCCTGAAACCAGTCCTAGGATGCTTTTTCCAGTCCAGGGAGTACCTGGCCTGGCAGTTCGGGCTGGACTGTTCCCATAGGGCACAGGATCAAGACTGATTTGCATATGGCTGGGACCAAACTGGAATGGCATGGTGAGCAAACAAACAATGGATTTAGGCCCAGATCTCTGTACTGGGTTGAATGTATGCCATTGTTCTGCATTCTGTCCACCAACAGATCTTTTTGCATTTGTCACCCCGAGTGGGACGGGTATGCTCAGACGTGAGTCCCGTGCTCTCCATGCCACCACTGGAATCAAGCTATCCTGGCTGAAGTGGGGTGAAACCCCGAAACCGGTCCTAGGATGCTTGTTTCCAGTACAGGGAGTACCTGGCCTGGCAGTTCGGGCTGAACAGTTCCCATAGGGCACAGGGTCAAGACTGATTTGCATATGGCTGGGTCCAAACTGGAATGGCATGGTGAGCAAAAAAACGATGAATATAGGCCCAGATCTCTGTACTGGGGTGAATGTATGACATTGTTCTGCATTCTGTCCATCAACAGTTCTTTTTGCATTTGTCACCCCGAGGGGGATGGGTATGCTCAGACGTGAGTCCCGTGCTCTCCATGCCACTGGATTTAAGCTATCCTGGCTGAAGAGGGGTGAAACCCCGAAACCGGTCCTAGGATGCTTGTTTCCAGTCCAGGGAGTACCTGGCCTGGCAGTTCGGGCTGGACTGTTCCCCTAGGGCACAGGGTCAAGACTGATTTGCATATGGCTGGTTCCAAACTGGAATGGCATGGTGAGCAAAAAAAACAATGGATTTAGGCCCAGATCTCTGTACTGGGGTGAATGTATGACTTTGTTCTGCATTCTGTCCATCAACAGTTCTTTTTGCATTTGTCACCCCGAGTGGGACGGGTATGCTCAGACGTGAGTCCCGTGCTCTCCATGCCACTGGAATCAAGCTATCCTGGCTGAAGTGGGGTGAAACCCCGAAACCGGTCCTAGGATGCTTGTTTCCAGTCCAGGGAGTACCTGGCCTGGCAATTCGTCCTGGACAGTTCTCATAGGGCATAGGATAAAGACTGATTTGCATATGGCTGGGTCCAAACTGGAATGGCATGGTGAGCAAAGAAACGATGGATTTAGGCCCAGATCTCTGTACTGGGGTGAATGTATGCCATTGTTCTGCATTCTGTCCATCAACAGATCTTTTTGCATTTGTCACCCTGAGTGGGACGGGTTTGCTCAGACGTGAGTCCCGTGCTCTCCATGCCACTGGAATCAAGCTATCCTGGCTGAAGAGGGGTGAAACCCCGAAACCGGTCCTAGGATGCTTGTTTCCAGTCCAGGGAGTACCTGGCCTGGCAGTTCGGGCTGGACTGTTCCCCTAGGGCACAGGGTCAAGACTGATTTGCATATGGCTGGTTCCAAACTGGAATGGCATGGTGAGCAAAAAAAACAATGTGTTTAGGCCCAGATCTCTGTACTGGGGTGAATGTATGACATTGTTCTGCATTCTGTCCATCAACAGTTCTTTTTGCATTTGTCACCCCGAGTGGGACGGGCATGCTCAGACGTGAGTCCCGTGCTCTCCATGCCACTGGAATCAAGCTATCCTGGCTGAAGAGGGGTGAAACCCCGAAACCGGTCCTAGGATGCTTGTTTCCAGTACAGGGAGTACCTGGCCTGGCAGTTCGGGCTGAACAGTTCCCATAGGGCACAGGGTCAAGACTGATTTGCATATGGCTGGGTCCAAACTGGAATGGCATGGTGAGCAAAAAAACGATGAATATAGGCCCAGATCTCTGTACTGGGGTGAATGTATGACATTGTTCTGCATTCTGTCCATCAACAGTTCTTTTTGCATTTGTCACCCCGAGGGGGATGGGTATGCTCAGACGTGAGTCCCGTGCTCTCCATGCCACTGGATTTATGCTATCCTGGCTGAAGAGGGGTGAAACCCCGAAACCGGTCCTAGGATGCTTGTTTCCAGTCCAGGGAGTACCTGGCCTGGCAGTTCGGGCTGGACTGTTCCCCTAGGGCACAGGGTCAAGACTGATTTGCATATGGCTGGGTCCAAACTGGAATGGCATGGTGAGCAAAAAAAACAATGGATTTAGGCCCAGATCTCTGTACTGGGGTGAATGTATGACATTGTTCTGCATTCTGTCCATCAACAGTTCTTTTTGCATTCGTCACCCCGAGTGGGACGGGTATGCTCAGACGTGAGTCCCGTGCTCTCCATGCCACTGGAATCAAGCTATCCTGGATGAAGTAGGGTGAAACCCCGAAACCGGTCATAGGATGCTTGTTTCCAGTACAGGGAGTACCTGGCCTGGCAGTTCGGGCTGGACTGTTCCCATAGGGCACAGGGTCAAGACTGATTTGCATATGGCTGAATCCAAACTGGAATGGCATGGTGAGCAAAAAAACGATGGATTTAGGCCCAGATCTCTGTACTGGGGTGAATGTATGACATTGTTCTGCATTCTGTCCATCAACAGTTCTTTTTGCATTTGTCACCCCGAGTGGGACGGGTATGCTCAGACGTGAGTTCCGTACTCGCCATGCCACTGGAATCAAGCTCTCCTGGCTGAAGAGGGGTGAAACCCCGAAACCAGTCTAGGATGCTTGTTTCCAGTCCAGGGAGTACCTGGCCTGGCAGTTCGGGCTGGACTGTTGCCAGAGGGCACAGGGTCAAGACTGATTTGCATATGGCTGGGTCCAAACTGGAATGGCATGGTGAGCAAAAAAACGATGGATTTAGGCCGAGACCTCTGTACTGGGGTGAATGTATGATATTGTTCTGCATTCTGTCCATCAACAGTTCTTTTTGCATTTGTCACCCCGAGTGGGACGGGTATGCTCAGACGTGAGTCCCGTGCTCTCCATGCCACTGGAGTCAAGCTATCCTGGCTGAAGAGGGGGTGAAACCCCGAAACCGGTCCTAGGAGGCTTGTTTCCAGTCCAGGGAGTACCTGGCCTGCCAGTTCGGGCTGGACTGTTCCCATAGGGCACAGGGTCAAGACTGATTTGCATATGGCTGGGTTCAAACTGGAATGGCATGGTGAGCAAAAAAACGATGGATTTAGGCGCAGATCTCTGTACTGGGGTGAATGTATGACATTGTTCTGCATTATGTCCATCAACAGTTCTTTTTGCATTTGTCACCCCGAGTGGGACGGGTATGCTCAGACGTGAGTCCCGTGCTCTCCATGCCACTGGAATCAAGCTATCCTGGCTGAAGAGATGGTGAAACCCCGAAACCGGTCCTAGGATGCTTGTTTCCAGTCCAGGGAGTACCTGGCCTGCCAGTTCGGGCTGCACTGTTCCCATAGGGCACAGGGTCAAGACTGATTTGCATATGGCTGGGTTCAAACTGGAATGGCATGGTGAGCAAAAAAAACAATGGATTTAGGCCCAGATCTCTGTACTGGGGTGAATGTATGACATTGTTCTGCATTATGTCCATCAACAGTTCTTCTTGCATTTGTCAACCCGTGTGGGACGGGTATGCTCAGAAATGAGTCCCGTGCTCTCCATGCCACTGGAATCCAGCTATCCTGGCTGAAGAGGGGTGAAACCCCGAAACCGGTCCTAGGATGCTTGTTTCCAGTCCAGGGAGAACCTGGCCTGCCAGTTCGGGCTGGACTGTTCCCATAGGGTACAGGGTCAAGACTGATTTGCATATGGCTGGGTTCAAACTGGAATGGCATGGTGATTAAAAAAACGATGGATTTAGGCCCAGATCTCTGTACTGGGGTGAATATATGACATTGTTCTGCATTCAGTCCATTAACAGTTCTTTTTGCATTTGTCACCCCGAGTGGGACGGGTATGCTCAGACGTGAGTCCCGTGCTCTCCATGCCACTGGAATCAAGCTATCCTGGCTGAAGAGGGATGAAACCCCGAACCAGTCCTAGGATGCTTGTTTCCAGTCCAGGGAGTACCCTGCCTGGCATTTCGGGCTGGACTGTTCCCATAGGGCACAGGGTCAAGACTGATTTGCATATGGCTGGGTCCGAACTGGAATGGCATGGTGAGCAAAAAAACGATGGATTTAGGCCCAGATCTCTGTACTGGGGTGAATGTATGACATTGTTCTGCATTATGTCCATCAACAGTTCTTTTTGCATTTGTCACCCCGAGTGGGACGGGTATGCTCAGACGTGAGTCCCGTGCTCTCCATGCCACTGGAATCAAGCTATCCTGGCTGAAGAGATGGTGAAACCCCGAAACCGGTCCTAGGATGCTTGTTTCCAGTCCAGGGAGTACCTGGCCTGCCAGTTCGGGCTGCACTGTTCCCATAGGGCACAGGGTCAAGACTGATTTGCATATGGCTGGGTTCAAACTGGAATGGCATGGTGAGCAAAAAAAACAATGGATTTAGGCCCAGATCTCTGTACTGGGGTGATTGTATGACATTGTTCTGCATTATGTCCATCAACAGTTCTTCTTGCATTTGTCAACCCGTGTGGGACGGGTATGCTCAGAAATGAGTCCCGTGCTCTCCATGCCACTGGAATCCAGCTATCCTGGCTGAAGAGGGGTGAAACCCCGAAACCGGTCCTAGGATGCTTGTTTCCAGTCCAGGGAGAACCTGGCCTGCCAGTTCGGGCTGGACTGTTCCCATAGGGTACAGGGTCAAGACTGATTTGCATATGGCTGGGTTCAAACTGGAATGGCATGGTGATTAAAAAAACGATGGATTTAGGCCCAGATCTCTGTACTGGGGTGAATGTATGACATTGTTCTGTATTCTGTCCATCAACAGTTCTTTTTGCATTTGTCACCCCGAGTGGGACGGGTATGCTCAGACGTGAGTCCCGTGCTCTCCATGCCACTGGAATCAAGCTATCCTGGTTGAAGAGGGGTGAAACCCCGAAACCGGTCCTAGGATGCTTGTTTCCAGTCCAGGGAGTACCTGGCCTGGCAGTTCGGGCTGGACTGTTCCCATATGGCACAGGGTCAAGACTGGTTTGCATATGGCTGGGTCCAAACTGGAATGGCGAGCAAAAAAACGATGGATTTAGGCCCAGATCTCTGTACTGGGGTGAATGTATGACATTGTTCTGCATTCTGTCCATCAACATTTCTTTTTGCATTTGTCACCCCGAGTGGGCCGGGTATGCTCAGACGTGAGTCCCGTGCTCTCCATGCCACTGGAATCAAGCTATCCTGGCTGAAGAGGGGATGAAACCCCGAAACCGGTCCTAGGAGGCTTGTTTCCAGTCCAGGGAGTACCTGGCCTGCCAGTTCAGGCTGGACCGTTCCCATAGGGCACAGGGTCAAGACTGATTTGCATATGGCTGGGTTCAAACTGGATTGGCATGGTGAGCAAAAAAACGATGGATTTAGGCCCAGATCTCTGTACTGGGGTGAATGTATGGCATTGTTCTGCATTATGTCCATCAACAGTTCTTTTTGCATTTGTCACCCCGAGTGGGACGGGTATGCTCAGACGTGAGTCCCGTGCTCTCCATGCCACTGGAATCAAGCTATCCTGGCTGAAGAGGGGGTGCAACCCCGAAACCGGTCCTAGGATGCTTGTTTCCAGTCCAGGGAGTACCTGGCCTGCCAGTTCGGGCTGGACTGTTCCCATAGGGCACAGGGTCAAGACTGATTTGCATATGGCTGGGTTCAAACTGGAATGGCATGGTGAGCAAAAAACCGATGGATTTAGGCCCAGATCTCTGTACTGGGGTGAATGTATGACATTCTTCTGCATTCTGTCCATCAACAGTTCTTTTTGCATTTGTCACCCCGAGTGGGACGGGTATGCTCAGACGTGAGTCCCGTGCTCTCCATGCCACTGGAATCAAGCTATCCTGGCTGAAGAGGGGGTGAAACCCCGAAACCGGTCCTAGAATGCTTGTTTCCAGTCCAGGGACTACCTGGCCTGCCAGTTCGGGCTGGACTGTTCCCATAGGGCACAGGGTCAAGACTGATTTGCATATGGCTGGATTCAAACTGGAATGTCATGGTTAGCAAAAAAACGATGGATTTAGGCCCATATCTCTGTACTGGGGTGTATGTATGACATTGTTCTGCATTCTGTCCATCAACAGTTCTTTTTGCATTTGTCACCCCGAGTGGGACGGGTATGCTCAGACGTGAGTCCCGTGCTCTCCATGCCACTGGAATAAAGCTATCCTGGTTGAAGAGGGGTGAAACCCTGAAACCAGTCCTAGGATGCTTGTTTCCAGGACAGGGAGTACCTGGCCTGGCAGTTCGGGCTGGACTGTTCCCATAGGGCACAGGATCAAGACTGATTTGCATATGGCTGGGTCCAAACTGGAATGGCATGGTGAGCAAACAAACAATGGATTTAGGCCCAGATCTCTGTACTGGGTTGAATGTATGCCATTGTTCTGCATTCTGTCCACCAACAGATCTTTTTGCATTTGTCACCCTGAGTGGTACGGGTTTGCTCAGACGTGAGTCCCATGCTCTCCATGCCACTGGAATCAAGCTATCCTGGCTGAAGAGGGGTGAAACCCCAAAACCGGTCCAAGGATGCTTGTTTCCAGTCCAGGGAGTACCTGGCCTGGCAGTTCGGGCTGGACAGTTCCCATAGGGCACAGGGTCAAGACTGATTTGCATATGGCTGGGTCCAAACTGGAATGGCATGGTGAGCAAAAAAACGATGGATATAGGCCCAGATCTCTGTACTGGGGTGAATGTATGACATTGTTCTGCATTCTGTCCATCAACAGTTCTTTTTGCATTTGTCACCCCGAGTGGGATGGGTATGCTCAGACGTGAGTCCCGTGCTCTCCATGCCACTGGAATCAAGCTATCCTAGCTGAAGAGGGGTGAAACCCCGAAACCGGTCCTAGGATGCTTGTTTCCAGTCCAGGGAGTACCTGGCCTGGCAGTTCGAGCTGGACTGTTGCCAGAGGGCACAGGGTCAAGACTGATTTATATATGGCTGGGTCCAAACTGGAATGGCATGGTGAGCAAAAAAACGATGGATTTAGGCCCAGATCTCTGTACTGAGGTGAATGTATGACATTGTTCTACATTCTGTCCATCAACAGTTCTTTTTGCATTTGTCACCCCGAGTGGGACGGGTATGCTCAGATATGAGTCCCGTGCTCTCCATGCCACTGGAATCAAGCTATCCTGGCTGAAGAGGGGTGAAACCCCGAAACCGGTCCTAGGATGCTTGTTTCCAGTCCAGGGAGTACCTGGCCTGGCAGTTCGGGCTGGACTGTTCCCCTAGGGCACAGGGTCAAGACTGATTTGCATATGGCTGGTTCCAAACTGGAATGGCATGGTGAGCAAAAAAAACAATGGATTTAGGCCCAGATCTCTGTACTGGGGTGAATGTATGACATTGTTCTGCATTCTGTCTATCAACAGTTCTTTTTGCATTTGTCACCCCGAGTGGGACGGGTATGCTCAGTCGTGAGTCCCGTGCTCTCCATGCCACTGGAATCAAGCTATCCTGGCTGAAGTGGGGTGAAACCCCGAAACCGGTCCTAGGATGCTTGTTTCCAGTACAGGGAGTACCTGGCCTGGCAGTTCGGGCTGGACAGTTCCCATAGGGCACAGGGTCAAGACTGATTTGCATATGGCTGGGTCCAAACTGGAATGGCATGGTGAGCAAAAAAACGATGGATATAGGCCCAGATCTCTGCACTGGGGTGAATGTATGACATTGTTCTGCATTCTGTCCATCAACAGTTCTTTTTGCATTTGTCACCCCGAGTGGGATGGGTATGCTCAGACGTGAGTCCCGTGCTCTCCATGCCACTGGAATCAAGCTATCCTGGCTGAAGAGGGGTGAAACCCCGAAACCGGTCCTAGGATGCTTGTTTCCAGTCCAGGGAGTACCTGGCCTGGCAGTTCGGGCTGGACTGTTCCCCTTGGGCACAGGGTCAAGACTGATTTGCATATGGCTGGTTCCAAACTGGAATGGCATGGTGAGCAAAAAAAACAATGGATTTAGGCCCAGATCTCTATACTGGGGTGAATGTATGACATTGTTCTGCATTCTGTCCATCAACAGTTCTTTTTGCATTTGTCACCCCGAGTGGGACGGGTATGCTCAAACGTGAGTCCCGTGCTCTCCATGCCACTGGAATCAAGCTATCCTGGCTGAAGAGGGGTGAAACCCCGAAACCGGTCCTAGGATGCTTGTTTCCAGTCCAGGGAGTACCTGGCCTGGCAGTTCGGGCTGGACTGTTCCCCTAGGGCACAGGGTCAAGACTGATTTGCATATGGCTGGTTCCAAACTGGAATGGCATGGTGAGCAAAAAAAACAATGGATTTAGGCCCAGATCTCTGTACTGGGGTGAATGTATGACATTGTTCTGCATTCTGTCCATCAACAGTTCTTTTTGCATTTGTCACCTCGAGTGGGACGGGCATGCTCAGACGTGAGTCCCATGCTCTCCATGCCACTGGAATCAAGCTATCCTGGCTGAAGAGGGGGTGAAACCCCGAAACCGGTCCTAGGAGGCTTGTTTCCAGTCCAGGGAGTACCTGGCCTGCCAGTTCGGGCTGGACTGTTCCCATAGGGCACAGGGTCAAGACTGATTTGCATATGGCTGGGTTCAAACTGGAATGGCATGGTGAGCAAAAAAACGGTGGATTTAGGCCCAGATCTCTGTACTGGGGTGAATGTATGACATTGTTCTGCATTCTGTCCATCAACAGTTCTTTTTGCATTTGTCACCCCGAGTGGGACGGGTATGCTCAGACGTGAGTCCCGTGCTCTCCATGCCACTGGAATCAAGCTATCCTGGCTGAAGAGGGGGTGAAACCCCGAAACCGGTCCTAGGATGCTTGTTTCCAGTCCAGGGAGTACCTGGCATGCCAGTTCGGGCTGGACTGTTCCAATAGGGCACAGGGTCAAGAGTGATTTGCATATGGCTGGGTTCAAACTGGAATGGCATGGTGAGCAAAAAAACGATGGATTTAGGCCCAGATCTCTGTACTGGGGTGAATGTATGATATTGTTCTGCATTATGTCCATCAACAGTTCTTTTTGCATTTGTCACCCCGAGTGGGACGGGTATGCTCAGAAATGAGTCCCGTGCTCTCCATGCCACTGGAATCAAGCTATCCTGGCTGAAGAGGGGTGAAACCCCGAAACCGGTCCTAGGATGCTTGTTTCCAGTCCAGGGAGTACCTGGCCTGGCAGTTCGGGCTGGACTGTTCCCCTAGGGCACAGGGTCAAGACTGATTTGCATATGGCTGGGTCCAAACTGGAATGGCATGGTGAGCAAAAAAACGATGGATATAGGCCCAGATCTCTGTACTGGGGTGAATGTATGACATTGTTCTGCATTCTGTCCATCAACAGTTCTTTTTGCATTTGTCACCCCGAGTGGGATGGGTATGCTCAGACGTGAGTCCCGTGCTCTCCATGCCACTGGAATCAAGCTATCCTGGCTGAAGAGGGGTGAAACCCCGAAACCGGTCCTAGGATGCTTGTTTCCAGTCCAGGGAGTACCTGGCCTGGCAGTTCGGGCTGGACTGTTCCCCTAGGGCACAGGGTCAAGACTGATTTGCATATGGCTGGTTCCAAACTGGAATGGCATGGTGAGCAAAAAAAACAATGGATTTAGGCCCAGATCTCTGTACTGGGGTGAATGTATGACATTGTTCTGCATTCTGTCCATCAACAGTTCTTTTTGCATTTGTCACCCCGAGTCGGACGGGTATGCTCAGACGTGAGTCCCGTGCTCTCCATGCCACTGGAATCAAGCTATCCTGGTTGAAGAGGGGTGAAACCCCGAAACCAGTCCTAGGATGCTTGTTTCCAGTCCAGGGAGTACCTGGCCTGGCAGTTCGGGCTGGACTGTTCCCATAGGGCCCAGGATCAAGACTGATTTGCGTATGGCTCGGTCCAAACTGGAATGGCATGGTGAGCAAAAAAACGATGGATTTAGGCCCAGATCTCTATATTGGGGTGAATGTATGACATTCTTCTGCATTCTGTCCATCAACAGTTCTTTTTGCATTTGTCACCCCGAGTGGGACGGGTATGCTCAGACGTGAGTCCCGTACTCTCCATGCCACTGGAATCAAGCTATCCTGGCTGAAGAGGGGTGAAACCCCGAAACCGGTCCTAGGATGCTTGTTTCCAGTCCAGGGAGTACCTGGCCTGGCAGTTCGGGCTGGACTGTTCCCATAGGGCACAGGGTCAAGACTGATTTATATATGGCTGGGTCCAAACTGGAATGGCATGGTGAGCAAAAAAACGATGGATTTATGCCCAGATCTCTGTACTGAGGTGAATGTATGACATTGTTCTACATTCTGTCCATCAACAGTTCTTTTTGCATTTGTCACCCCGAGTGGGACGGGTATGCTCAGATGTGAGTCCCGTGCTCTCCATGCCACTGGAATCAAGCTATCCTGGTTGAAGAGGGGTGAAACCCTGAAACCAGTCCTAGGATGCTTGTTTCCAGTCCGGGGAGTACCTGGCCTGGCAGTTCGGGCTGGACTGTTCCCATAGGGCACAGGATCAAGACTGATTTGCATATGGCTGGGTCCAAACTGGAATGGCATGGTGAGCAAACAAACAATGGATTTAGGCCCAGATCTCTGTACTGGGGTGAATGTATGCCATTGTTCTGCATTCTGTCCATCAACAGATCTTTTTGCATTTGTCACCCTGAGTGGGACGGGTATGCTCAGACGTGAGTCCCGTGCTCTCCATGCCACTGGAATCAAGCTATCCTGGCTGAAGAGGGTTGAAACCCCGAAACCGGTCCTAGGATGCTTGTTTCCAGTCCAGGGAGTACCTGGCCTGGCAGTTCGGGCTGGACAGTTCCCATAGGGCACAGGGTCAAGAGTGATTTGCATATGGCTGGGTCCAAACTGGAATGGCATGGTGAGCAAAAAAACGATGGATATAGGCCCAGATCTCTGTACTGGGGTGAATGTATGACATTGTTCTGCATTCTGTCCATCAACAGTTCTTTTTGCATTTGTCACCCCGAGTGGGATGGGTATGCTCAGACGTGAGTCCCGTGCTCTCCATGCCACTGGAATCAAGCTATTCTGGCTGAAGTGGGGTGAAACCCCGAAACCGGTCCTAGGATGCTTGTTTCCAGTACAGGGAGTACCTGGCCTGGCAGTTCGGGCTGGACAGTTCCCATAGGGCACAGGGCCAAGACTGATTTGCATATGGCTGGGTCCAAACTGGAATGGCATGGTGAGCAAAAAAACGATGGATATAGGCCCAGATCTCTGTACTGGGGTGAATGTATGACATTGTTCTGCATTCTGTCCATCAACAGTTCTTTTTGCATTTGTCACCCCCAGTGGGATGGGTATGCTCAGACGTGAGTCCCGTGCTCTCCATGCCACTGGAATCAAGCTATCCTGGCTGAAGAGGGGTGAAACCCCGAAACCGGTCCTAGGATGCTTGTTTCCAGTCCAGGGAGTACCTGGCCTGGCAGTTCGGGCTGGACTGTTCCCCTAGGGCACAGGGTCAAGACTGATTTGCATATGGCTGGTTCCAAACTGGAATGGCATGGTGAGCAAAAAAAAACAATGGATTTAGGCCCAGATCTCTGTACTGGGGTGAATGTATGACATTGTTCTGCATTCTGTCCATCAACAGTTCTTTTTGCATTTGTCACCCCGAGTGGGACGGGTATGCTCAGACGTGAGTCCCGTGCTCTCCATGCCACTGGAATCAAGCTATCCTGGCTGAAGAGGGGGTGAAACCCCGAAACCGGTCCTAGAATGCTTGTTTCCAGTCCAGGGACTACCTGGCCTGCCAGTTCGGGCTGGACTGTTCCCATAGGGCACAGGGTCAAGACTGATTTGCATATGGCTGGATTCAAACTGGAATGTCATGGTTAGCAAAAAAACGATGGATTTAGGCCCATATCTCTGTACTGGGGTGTATGTATGACATTGTTCTGCATTCTGTCCATCAACAGTTCTTTTTGCATTTGTCACCCCGAGTGGGACGGGTATGCTCAGACGTGAGTCCCGTGCTCTCCATGCCACTGGAATAAAGCTATCCTGGTTGAAGAGGGGTGAAACCCTGAAACCAGTCCTAGGATGCTTGTTTCCAGGACAGGGAGTACCTGGCCTGGCAGTTCGGGCTGGACTGTTCCCATAGGGCACAGGATCAAGACTGATTTGCATATGGCTGGGTCCAAACTGGAATGGCATGGTGAGCAAACAAACAATGGATTTAGGCCCAGATCTCTGTACTGGGTTGAATGTATGCCATTGTTCTGCATTCTGTCCACCAACAGATCTTTTTGCATTTGTCACCCTGAGTGGTACGGGTTTGCTCAGACGTGAGTCCCATGCTCTCCATGCCACTGGAATCAAGCTATCCTGGCTGAAGAGGGGTGAAACCCCAAAACCGGTCCAAGGATGCTTGTTTCCAGTCCAGGGAGTACCTGGCCTGGCAGTTCGGGCTGGACAGTTCCCATAGGGCACAGGGTCAAGACTGATTTGCATATGGCTGGGTCCAAACTGGAATGGCATGGTGAGCAAAAAAACGATGGATATAGGCCCAGATCTCTGTACTGGGGTGAATGTATGACATTGTTCTGCATTCTGTCCATCAACAGTTCTTTTTGCATTTGTCACCCCGAGTGGGATGGGTATGCTCAGACGTGAGTCCCGTGCTCTCCATGCCACTGGAATCAAGCTATCCTAGCTGAAGAGGGGTGAAACCCCGAAACCGGTCCTAGGATGCTTGTTTCCAGTCCAGGGAGTACCTGGCCTGGCAGTTCGAGCTGGACTGTTGCCAGAGGGCACAGGGTCAAGACTGATTTATATATGGCTGGGTCCAAACTGGAATGGCATGGTGAGCAAAAAAACGATGGATTTAGGCCCAGATCTCTGTACTGAGGTGAATGTATGACATTGTTCTACATTCTGTCCATCAACAGTTCTTTTTGCATTTGTCACCCCGAGTGGGACGGGTATGCTCAGATATGAGTCCCGTGCTCTCCATGCCACTGGAATCAAGCTATCCTGGCTGAAGAGGGGTGAAACCCCGAAACCGGTCCTAGGATGCTTGTTTCCAGTCCAGGGAGTACCTGGCCTGGCAGTTCGGGCTGGACTGTTCCCCTAGGGCACAGGGTCAAGACTGATTTGCATATGGCTGGTTCCAAACTGGAATGGCATGGTGAGCAAAAAAAACAATGGATTTAGGCCCAGATCTCTGTACTGGGGTGAATGTATGACATTGTTCTGCATTCTGTCTATCAACAGTTCTTTTTGCATTTGTCACCCCGAGTGGGACGGGTATGCTCAGTCGTGAGTCCCGTGCTCTCCATGCCACTGGAATCAAGCTATCCTGGCTGAAGTGGGGTGAAACCCTGAAACCGGTCCTAGGATGCTTGTTTCCAGTACAGGGAGTACCTGGCCTGGCAGTTCGGGCTGGACAGTTCCCATAGGGCACAGGGTCAAGACTGATTTGCATATGGCTGGGTCCAAACTGGAATGGCATGGTGAGCAAAAAAACGATGGATATAGGCCCAGATCTCTGCACTGGGGTGAATGTATGACATTGTTCTGCATTCTGTCCATCAACAGTTCTTTTTGCATTTGTCACCCCGAGTGGGATGGGTATGCTCAGACGTGAGTCCCGTGCTCTCCATGCCACTGGAATCAAGCTATCCTGGCTGAAGAGGGGTGAAACCCCGAAACCGGTCCTAGGATGCTTGTTTCCAGTCCAGGGAGTACCTGGCCTGGCAGTTCGGGCTGGACTGTTCCCCTTGGGCACAGGGTCAAGACTGATTTGCATATGGCTGGTTCCAAACTGGAATGGCATGGTGAGCAAAAAAAACAATGGATTTAGGCCCAGATCTCTATACTGGGGTGAATGTATGACATTGTTCTGCATTCTGTCCATCAACAGTTCTTTTTGCATTTGTCACCCCGAGTGGGACGGGTATGCTCAGACGTGAGTCCCGTGCTCTCCATGCCACTGGAATCAAGCTATCCTGGCTGAAGAGGGATGAAACCCCGAACCAGTCCTAGGATGCTTGTTTCCAGTCCAGGGAGTACCCTGCCTGGCATTTCGGGCTGGACTGTTCCCATAGGGCACAGGGTCAAGACTGATTTGCATATGGCTGGGTCCGAACTGGAATGGCATGGTGAGCAAAAAAACGATGGATTTAGGCCCAGATCTCTGTACTGGGGTGAATGTATGACATTGTTCTGCATTATGTCCATCAACAGTTCTTTTTGCATTTGTCACCCCGAGTGGGACGGGTATGCTCAGACGTGAGTCCCGTGCTCTCCATGCCACTGGAATCAAGCTATCCTGGCTGAAGAGATGGTGAAACCCCGAAACCGGTCCTAGGATGCTTGTTTCCAGTCCAGGGAGTACCTGGCCTGCCAGTTCGGGCTGCACTGTTCCCATAGGGCACAGGGTCAAGACTGATTTGCATATGGCTGGGTTCAAACTGGAATGGCATGGTGAGCAAAAAAAACAATGGATTTAGGCCCAGATCTCTGTACTGGGGTGATTGTATGACATTGTTCTGCATTATGTCCATCAACAGTTCTTCTTGCATTTGTCAACCCGTGTGGGACGGGTATGCTCAGAAATGAGTCCCGTGCTCTCCATGCCACTGGAATCCAGCTATCCTGGCTGAAGAGGGGTGAAACCCCGAAACCGGTCCTAGGATGCTTGTTTCCAGTCCAGGGAGAACCTGGCCTGCCAGTTCGGGCTGGACTGTTCCCATAGGGTACAGGGTCAAGACTGATTTGCATATGGCTGGGTTCAAACTGGAATGGCATGGTGATTAAAAAAACGATGGATTTAGGCCCAGATCTCTGTACTGGGGTGAATGTATGACATTGTTCTGTATTCTGTCCATCAACAGTTCTTTTTGCATTTGTCACCCCGAGTGGGACGGGTATGCTCAGACGTGAGTCCCGTGCTCTCCATGCCACTGGAATCAAGCTATCCTGGTTGAAGAGGGGTGAAACCCCGAAACCGGTCCTAGGATGCTTGTTTCCAGTCCAGGGAGTACCTGGCCTGGCAGTTCGGGCTGGACTGTTCCCATATGGCACAGGGTCAAGACTGGTTTGCATATGGCTGGGTCCAAACTGGAATGGCGAGCAAAAAAACGATGGATTTAGGCCCAGATCTCTGTACTGGGGTGAATGTATGACATTGTTCTGCATTCTGTCCATCAACAGTTCTTTTTGCATTTGTCACCCCGAGTGGGCCGGGTATGCTCAGACGTGAGTCCCGTGCTCTCCATGCCACTGGAATCAAGCTATCCTGGCTGAAGAGGGGATGAAACCCCGAAACCGGTCCTAGGAGGCTTGTTTCCAGTCCAGGGAGTACCTGGCCTGCCAGTTCAGGCTGGACCGTTCCCATAGGGCACAGGGTCAAGACTGATTTGCATATGGCTGGGTTCAAACTGGATTGGCATGGTGAGCAAAAAAACGATGGATTTAGGCCCAGATCTCTGTACTGGGGTGAATGTATGGCATTGTTCTGCATTATGTCCATCAACAGTTCTTTTTGCATTTGTCACCCCGAGTGGGACGGGTATGCTCAGACGTGAGTCCCGTGCTCTCCATGCCACTGGAATCAAGCTATCCTGGCTGAAGAGGGGGTGCAACCCCGAAACCGGTCCTAGGATGCTTGTTTCCAGTCCAGGGAGTACCTGGCCTGCCAGTTCGGGCTGGACTGTTCCCATAGGGCACAGGGTCAAGACTGATTTGCATATGGCTGGGTTCAAACTGGAATGGCATGGTGAGCAAAAAACCGATGGATTTAGGCCCAGATCTCTGTACTGGGGTGAATGTATGACATTCTTCTGCATTCTGTCCATCAACAGTTCTTTTTGCATTTGTCACCCCGAGTGGGACGGGTATGCTCAGACGTGAGTCCCGTGCTCTCCATGCCACTGGAATCAAGCTATCCTGGCTGAAGAGGGGGTGAAACCCCGAAACCGGTCCTAGAATGCTTGTTTCCAGTCCAGGGACTACCTGGCCTGCCAGTGCGGGCTGGACTGTTCCCATAGGGCACAGGGTCAAGACTGATTTGCATATGGCTGGATTCAAACTGGAATGTCATGGATAGCAAAAAAACGATGGATTTAGGCCCATATCTCTGTACTGGGGTGTATGTATGACATTGTTCTGCATTCTGTCCATCAACAGTTCTTTTTGCATTTGTCACCCCGAGTGGGACGGGTATGCTCAGACGTGAGTCCCGTGCTCTCCATGCCACTGGAATAAAGCTATCCTGGTTGAAGAGGGGTGAAACCCTGAAACCAGTCCTAGGATGCTTGTTTCCAGGACAGGGAGTACCTGGCCTGGCAGTTCGGGCTGGACTGTTCCCATAGGGCACAGGATCAAGACTGATTTGCATATGGCTGGGTCCAAACTGGAATGGCATGGTGAGCAAACAAACAATGGATTTAGGCCCAGATCTCTGTACTGGGTTGAATGTATGCCATTGTTCTGCATTCTGTCCACCAACAGATCTTTTTGCATTTGTCACCCTGAGTGGTACGGGTTTGCTCAGACGTGAGTCCCATGCTCTCCATGCCACTGGAATCAAGCTATCCTGGCTGAAGAGGGGTGAAACCCCAAAACCGGTCCAAGGATGCTTGTTTCCAGTCCAGGGAGTACCTGGCCTGGCAGTTCGGGCTGGACAGTTCCCATAGGGCACAGGGTCAAGACTGATTTGCATATGGCTGGGTCCAAACTGGAATGGCATGGTGAGCAAAAAAACGATGGATATAGGCCCAGATCTCTGTACTGGGGTGAATGTATGACATTGTTCTGCATTCTGTCCATCAACAGTTCTTTTTGCATTTGTCACCCCGAGTGGGATGGGTATGCTCAGACGTGAGTCCCGTGCTCTCCATGCCACTGGAATCAAGCTATCCTAGCTGAAGAGGGGTGAAACCCCGAAACCGGTCCTAGGATGCTTGTTTCCAGTCCAGGGAGTACCTGGCCTGGCAGTTCGAGCTGGACTGTTGCCAGAGGGCACAGGGTCAAGACTGATTTATATATGGCTGGGTCCAAACTGGAATGGCATGGTGAGCAAAAAAACGATGGATTTAGGCCCAGATCTCTGTACTGAGGTGAATGTATGACATTGTTCTACATTCTGTCCATCAACAGTTCTTTTTGCATTTGTCACCCCGAGTGGGACGGGTATGCTCAGATATGAGTCCCGTGCTCTCCATGCCACTGGAATCAAGCTATCCTGGCTGAAGAGGGGTGAAACCCCGAAACCGGTCCTAGGATGCTTGTTTCCAGTCCAGGGAGTACCTGGCCTGGCAGTTCGGGCTGGACTGTTCCCCTAGGGCACAGGGTCAAGACTGATTTGCATATGGCTGGTTCCAAACTGGAATGGCATGGTGAGCAAAAAAAACAATGGATTTAGGCCCAGATCTCTGTACTGGGGTGAATGTATGACATTGTTCTGCATTCTGTCTATCAACAGTTCTTTTTGCATTTGTCACCCCGAGTGGGACGGGTATGCTCAGTCGTGAGTCCCGTGCTCTCCATGCCACTGGAATCAAGCTATCCTGGCTGAAGTGGGGTGAAACCCCGAAACCGGTCCTAGGATGCTTGTTTCCAGTACAGGGAGTACCTGGCCTGGCAGTTCGGGCTGGACAGTTCCCATAGGGCACAGGGTCAAGACTGATTTGCATATGGCTGGGTCCAAACTGGAATGGCATGGTGAGCAAAAAAACGATGGATATAGGCCCAGATCTCTGCACTGGGGTGAATGTATGACATTGTTCTGCATTCTGTCCATCAACAGTTCTTTTTGCATTTGTCACCCCGAGTGGGATGGGTATGCTCAGACGTGAGTCCCGTGCTCTCCATGCCACTGGAATCAAGCTATCCTGGCTGAAGAGGGGTGAAACCCCGAAACCGGTCCTAGGATGCTTGTTTCCAGTCCAGGGAGTACCTGGCCTGGCAGTTCGGGCTGGACTGTTCCCCTTGGGCACAGGGTCAAGACTGATTTGCATATGGCTGGTTCCAAACTGGAATGGCATGGTGAGCAAAAAAAACAATGGATTTAGGCCCAGATCTCTATACTGGGGTGAATGTATGACATTGTTCTGCATTCTGTCCATCAACAGTTCTTTTTGCATTTGTCACCCCGAGTGGGACGGGTATGCTCAAACGTGAGTCCCGTGCTCTCCATGCCACTGGAATCAAGCTATCCTGGCTGAAGAAGGGTGAAACCCCGAAACCGGTCCTAGGATGCTTGTTTCCAGTCCAGGGAGTACCTGGCCTGGCAGTTCGGGCTGGACTGTTCCCCTAGGGCACAGGGTCAAGACTGATTTGCATATGGCTGGTTCCAAACTGGAATGGCATGGTGAGCAAAAAAAACAATGGATTTAGGCCCAGATCTCTGTACTGGGGTGAATGTATGACATTGTTCTGCATTCTGTCCATCAACAGTTCTTTTTGCATTTGTCACCTCGAGTGGGACGGGCATGCTCAGACGTGAGTCCCATGCTCTCCATGCCACTGGAATCAAGCTATCCTGGCTGAAGAGGGGGTGAAACCCCGAAACCGGTCCTAGGAGGCTTGTTTCCAGTCCAGGGAGTACCTGGCCTGCCAGTTCGGGCTGGACTGTTCCCATAGGGCACAGGGTCAAGACTGATTTGCATATGGCTGGGTTCAAACTGGAATGGCATGGTGAGCAAAAAAACGGTGGATTTAGGCCCAGATCTCTGTACTGGGGTGAATGTATGACATTGTTCTGCATTCTGTCCATCAACAGTTCTTTTTGCATTTGTCACCCCGAGTGGGACGGGTATGCTCAGACGTGAGTCCCGTGCTCTCCATGCCACTGGAATCAAGCTATCCTGGCTGAAGAGGGGGTGAAACCCCGAAACCGGTCCTAGGATGCTTGTTTCCAGTCCAGGGAGTACCTGGCATGCCAGTTCGGGCTGGACTGTTCCCATAGGGCACAGGGTCAAGAGTGATTTGCATATGGCTGGGTTCAAACTGGAATGGCATGGTGAGCAAAAAAACGATGGATTTAGGCCCAGATCTCTGTACTGGGGTGAATGTATGATATTGTTCTGCATTATGTCCATCAACAGTTCTTTTTGCATTTGTCACCCCGAGTGGGACGGGTATGCTCAGAAATGAATCCCGTGCTCTCCATGCCACTGGAATCAAGCTATCCTGGCTGAAGAGGGGTGAAACCCCGAAACCGGTCCTAGGATGCTTGTTTCCAGTCCAGGGAGTACCTGGCCTGGCAGTTCGGGCTGGACTGTTCCCCTAGGGCACAGGGTCAAGACTGATTTGCATATGGCTGGTTCCAAACTGGAATGGCATGGTGAGCAAAAAAAAACAATGGATTTAGGCCCAGATCTCTGTACTGGGGTGAATGTATGACATTGTTCTGCATTCTGTCCATCAACAGTTCTTTTTGCATTTGTCACCCCGAGTGGGACGGGTATGCTCAGACGTGAGTCCCGTGCTCTCCATGCCACTGGAATCAAGCTATCCTGGCTGAAGAGGGGGTGAAACCCCGAAACCGGTCCTAGAATGCTTGTTTCCAGTCCAGGGACTACCTGGCCTGCCAGTTCGGGCTGGACTGTTCCCATAGGGCACAGGGTCAAGACTGATTTGCATATGGCTGGATTCAAACTGGAATGTCATGGTTAGCAAAAAAACGATGGATTTAGGCCCATATCTCTGTACTGGGGTGTATGTATGACATTGTTCTGCATTCTGTCCATCAACAGTTCTTTTTGCATTTGTCACCCCGAGTGGGACGGGTATGCTCAGACGTGAGTCCCGTGCTCTCCATGCCACTGGAATAAAGCTATCCTGGTTGAAGAGGGGTGAAACCCTGAAACCAGTCCTAGGATGCTTGTTTCCAGGACAGGGAGTACCTGGCCTGGCAGTTCGGGCTGGACTGTTCCCATAGGGCACAGGATCAAGACTGATTTGCATATGGCTGGGTCCAAACTGGAATGGCATGGTGAGCAAACAAACAATGGATTTAGGCCCAGATCTCTGTACTGGGTTGAATGTATGCCATTGTTCTGCATTCTGTCCACCAACAGATCTTTTTGCATTTGTCACCCTGAGTGGTACGGGTTTGCTCAGACGTGAGTCCCATGCTCTCCATGCCACTGGAATCAAGCTATCCTGGCTGAAGAGGGGTGAAACCCCAAAACCGGTCCAAGGATGCTTGTTTCCAGTCCAGGGAGTACCTGGCCTGGCAGTTCGGGCTGGACAGTTCCCATAGGGCACAGGGTCAAGACTGATTTGCATATGGCTGGGTCCAAACTGGAATGGCATGGTGAGCAAAAAAACGATGGATATAGGCCCAGATCTCTGTACTGGGGTGAATGTATGACATTGTTCTGCATTCTGTCCATCAACAGTTCTTTTTGCATTTGTCACCCCGAGTGGGATGGGTATGCTCAGACGTGAGTCCCGTGCTCTCCATGCCACTGGAATCAAGCTATCCTAGCTGAAGAGGGGTGAAACCCCGAAACCGGTCCTAGGATGCTTGTTTCCAGTCCAGGGAGTACCTGGCCTGGCAGTTCGAGCTGGACTGTTGCCAGAGGGCACAGGGTCAAGACTGATTTATATATGGCTGGGTCCAAACTGGAATGGCATGGTGAGCAAAAAAACGATGGATTTAGGCCCAGATCTCTGTACTGAGGTGAATGTATGACATTGTTCTACATTCTGTCCATCAACAGTTCTTTTTGCATTTGTCACCCCGAGTGGGACGGGTATGCTCAGATATGAGTCCCGTGCTCTCCATGCCACTGGAATCAAGCTATCCTGGCTGAAGAGGGGTGAAACCCCGAAACCGGTCCTAGGATGCTTGTTTCCAGTCCAGGGAGTACCTGGCCTGGCAGTTCGGGCTGGACTGTTCCCCTAGGGCACAGGGTCAAGACTGATTTGCATATGGCTGGTTCCAAACTGGAATGGCATGGTGAGCAAAAAAAACAATGGATTTAGGCCCAGATCTCTGTACTGGGGTGAATGTATGACATTGTTCTGCATTCTGTCTATCAACAGTTCTTTTTGCATTTGTCACCCCGAGTGGGACGGGTATGCTCAGTCGTGAGTCCCGTGCTCTCCATGCCACTGGAATCAAGCTATCCTGGCTGAAGTGGGGTGAAACCCCGAAACCGGTCCTAGGATGCTTGTTTCCAGTACAGGGAGTACCTGGCCTGGCAGTTCGGGCTGGACAGTTCCCATAGGGCACAGGGTCAAGACTGATTTGCATATGGCTGGGTCCAAACTGGAATGGCATGGTGAGCAAAAAAACGATGGATATAGGCCCAGATCTCTGCACTGGGGTGAATGTATGACATTGTTCTGCATTCTGTCCATCAACAGTTCTTTTTGCATTTGTCACCCCGAGTGGGATGGGTATGCTCAGACGTGAGTCCCGTGCTCTCCATGCCACTGGAATCAAGCTATCCTGGCTGAAGAGGGGTGAAACCCCGAAACCGGTCCTAGGATGCTTGTTTCCAGTCCAGGGAGTACCTGGCCTGGCAGTTCGGGCTGGACTGTTCCCCTTGGGCACAGGGTCAAGACTGATTTGCATATGGCTGGTTCCAAACTGGAATGGCATGGTGAGCAAAAAAAACAATGGATTTAGGCCCAGATCTCTATACTGGGGTGAATGTATGACATTGTTCTGCATTCTGTCCATCAACAGTTCTTTTTGCATTTGTCACCCCGAGTGGGACGGGTATGCTCAGACGTGAGTCCCGTGCTCTCCATGCCACTGGAATCAAGCTATCCTGGCTGAAGAGGGGTGAAACCCCGAAACCGGTCCTAGGATGCTTGTTTCCAGTCCAGGGAGTACCTGGCCTGGCAGTTCGGGCTGGACTGTTCCCCTAGGGCACAGGGTCAAGACTGATTTGCATATGGCTGGTTCCAAACTGGAATGGCATGGTGAGCAAAAAAAACAATGGATTTAGGCCCAGATCTCTGTACTGGGGTGAATGTATGACATTGTTCTGCATTCTGTCCATCAACAGTTCTTTTTGCATTTGTCACCTCGAGTGGGACGGGCATGCTCAGACGTGAGTCCCATGCTCTCCATGCCACTGGAATCAAGCTATCCTGGCTGAAGAGGGGGTGAAACCCCGAAACCGGTCCTAGGAGGCTTGTTTCCAGTCCAGGGAGTACCTGGCCTGCCAGTTCGGGCTGGACTGTTCCCATAGGGCACAGGGTCAAGACTGATTTGCATATGGCTGGGTTCAAACTGGAATGGCATGGTGAGCAAAAAAACGGTGGATTTAGGCCCAGATCTCTGTACTGGGGTGAATGTATGACATTGTTCTGCATTCTGTCCATCAACAGTTCTTTTTGCATTTGTCACCCCGAGTGGGACGGGTATGCTCAGACGTGAGTCCCGTGCTCTCCATGCCACTGGAATCAAGCTATCCTGGCTGAAGAGGGGGTGAAACCCCGAAACCGGTCCTAGGATGCTTGTTTCCAGTCCAGGGAGTACCTGGCATGCCAGTTCGGGCTGGACTGTTCCCATAGGGCACAGGGTCAAGAGTGATTTGCATATGGCTGGGTTCAAACTGGAATGGCATGGTGAGCAAAAAAACGATGGATTTAGGCCCAGATCTCTGTACTGGGGTGAATGTATGATATTGTTCTGCATTATGTCCATCAACAGTTCTTTTTGCATTTGTCACCCCGAGTGGGACGGGTATGCTCAGAAATGAGTCCCGTGCTCTCCATGCCACTGGAATCAAGCTATCCTGGCTGAAGAGGGGTGAAACCCCGAAACCGGTCCTAGGATGCTTGTTTCCAGTCCAGGGAGTACCTGGCCTGGCAGTTCGGGCTGGACTGTTCCCCTAGGGCACAGGGTCAAGACTGATTTGCATATGGCTGGGTCCAAACTGGAATGGCATGGTGAGCAAAAAAACGATGGATATAGGCCCAGATCTCTGTACTGGGGTGAATGTATGACATTGTTCTGCATTCTGTCCATCAACAGTTCTTTTTGCATTTGTCACCCCGAGTGGGATGGGTATGCTCAGACGTGAGTCCCGTGCTCTCCATGCCACTGGAATCAAGCTATCCTGGCTGAAGAGGGGTACAACCCCGAAACCGGTCCTAGGATGCTTGTTTCCAGTCCAGGGAGTACCTGGCCTGGCAGTTCGGGCTGGACTGTTCCCCTAGGGCACAGGGTCAAGACTGATTTGCATATGGCTGGTTCCAAACTGGAATGGCATGGTGAGCAAAAAAAACAATGGATTTAGGCCCAGATCTCTGTACTGGGGTGAATGTATGACATTGTTCTGCATTCTGTCCATCAACAGTTCTTTTTGCATTTGTCACCCCGAGTCGGACGGGTATGCTCAGACGTGAGTCCCGTGCTCTCCATGCCACTGGAATCAAGCTATCCTGGTTGAAGAGGGGTGAAACCCCGAAACCAGTCCTAGGATGCTTGTTTCCAGTCCAGGGAGTACCTGGCCTGGCAGTTCGGGCTGGACTGTTCCCATAGGGCCCAGGATCAAGACTGATTTGCGTATGGCTCGGTCCAAACTGGAATGGCATGGTGAGCAAAAAAACGATGGATTTAGGCCCAGATCTCTATATTGGGGTGAATGTATGACATTCTTCTGCATTCTGTCCATCAACAGTTCTTTTTGCATTTGTCACCCCGAGTGGGACGGGTATGCTCAGACGTGAGTCCCGTACTCTCCATGCCACTGGAATCAAGCTATCCTGGCTGAAGAGGGGTGAAACCCCGAAACCGGTCCTAGGATGCTTGTTTCCAGTCCAGGGAGTACCTGGCCTGGCAGTTCGGGCTGGACAGTTCCCATAGGGCACAGGGTCAAGAGTGATTTGCATATTGCTGGGTCCAAACTGGAATGGCATGGTGAGCAAAAAAACGATGGATATAGGCCCAGATCTCTGTACTGGGGTGAATGTATGACATTGTTCTGCATTCTGTCCATCAACAGTTCTTTTTGCATTTGTCACCCCGAGTGGGATGGGTATGCTCAGACGTGAGTCCCGTGCTCTCCATGCCACTGGAATCAAGCTATTCTGGCTGAAGTGGGGTGAAACCCCGAAACCGGTCCTAGGATGCTTGTTTCCAGTACAGGGAGTACCTGGCCTGGCAGTTCGGGCTGGACAGTTCCCATAGGGCACAGGGCCAAGACTGATTTGCATATGGCTGGGTCCAAACTGGAATGGCGTGGTGAGCAAAAAAACGATGGATATAGGCCCAGATCTCTGCACTGGGGTGAATGTATGACATTGTTCTGCATTCTGTCCATCAACAGTTCTTTTTGCATTTGTCACCCCCAGTGGGATGGGTATGCTCAGACGTGAGTCCCGTGCTCTCCATGCCACTGGAATCAAGCTATCCTGGCTGAAGAGGGGTGAAACCCCGAAACCGGTCCTAGGATGCTTGTTTCCAGTCCAGGGAGTACCTGGCCTGGCAGTTCGGGCTGGACTGTTCCCCTAGGGCACAGGGTCAAGACTGATTTGCATATGGCTGGTTCCAAACTGGAATGGCATGGTGAGCAAAAAAAAACAATGGATTTAGGCCCAGATCTCTGTACTGGGGTGAATGTATGACATTGTTCTGCATTCTGTCCATCAACAGTTCTTTTTGCATTTGTCACCCCGAGTGGGACGGGTATGCTCAGACGTGAGTCCCGTGCTCTCCATGCCACTGGAATCAAGCTATCCTGGCTGAAGTGGGGTGAAACCCCGAAACCGGTCCTAGGATGCTTGTTTCTAGTACAGGGAGTACCTGGCCTGGCAGTTCGGGCTGGACTGTTCCCATAGGGCACAGGGTCAAGACTGATTTGCATATGGCTGGGTCCAAACTGGAATGGCATGGTGAGCAAAAAAACGATGGATTTAGGCCCAGATCTCTGTACTGGGGTGAATGTATGACATTGTTCTCCATTCTGTCCATCAACGTTCTTTTTGCATTTGTCACCTCGAGTGAGACGGGCATGCTCAGACGTGAGTCCCGTGCTCTCCATGCCACTGGAATCAAGCTATCCTGGCTGAAGAGGGGTGAAACCCCGAAACCGGTCCTAGGATGCTTGTTTCCAGTCCAGGGAGTACCTGGCCTGGCAGTTCGGGCTGGACTGTTCCCCTAGGGCACAGGGTCAAGACTGATTTGCATATGGCTGGTTCCAAACTGGAATGGCATGGTGAGCAAAAAAAACAATGGATTTAGGCCCAGATCTCTGTACTGGGGTGAATGTATGACATTGTTCTGCATTCTGTCCATCAACAGTTCTTTTTGCATTTGTCACCTCGAGTGGGACGGGCATGCTCAGACGTGAGTCCCATGCTCTCCATGCCACTGGAATCAAGCTATCCTGGCTGAAGAGGGGGTGAAACCCCGAAACCGGTCCTAGGAGGCTTGTTTCCAGTCCAGGGAGTACCTGGCCTGCCAGTTCGGGCTGGACTGTTCCCATAGGGCACAGGGTCAAGACTGATTTGCATATGGCTGGGTTCAAACTGGAATGGCATGGTGAGCAAAAAAACGGTGGATTTAGGCCCAGATCTCTGTACTGGGGTGAATGTATGACATTGTTCTGCATTCTGTCCATCAACAGTTCTTTTTGCATTTGTCACCCCGAGTGGGACGGGTATGCTCAGACGTGAGTCCCGTGCTCTCCATGCCACTGGAATCAAGCTATCCTGGCTGAAGAGGGGGTGAAACCCCGAAACCGGTCCTAGGATGCTTGTTTCCAGTCCAGGGAGTACCTGGCATGCCAGTTCGGGCTGGACTGTTCCCATAGGGCACAGGGTCAAGAGTGATTTGCATATGGCTGGGTTCAAACTGGAATGGCATGGTGAGCAAAAAAACGATGGATTTAGGCCCAGATCTCTGTACTGGGGTGAATGTATGACATTGTTCTGCATTATGTCCATCAACAGTTCTTTTTGCATTTGTCACCCCGAGTGGGACGGGTATGCTCAGAAATGAGTCCCGTGCTCTCCATGCCACTGGAATCAAGCTATCCTGGCTGAAGAGGGGTGAAACCCCGAAACCGGTCCTAGGATGCTTGTTTCCAGTCCAGGGAGTACCTGGCCTGGCAGTTCGGGCTGGACTGTTCCCCTAGGGCACAGGGTCAAGACTGATTTGCATATGGCTGGGTCCAAACTGGAATGGCATGGTGAGCAAAAAAACGATGGATATAGGCCCAGATCTCTGTACTGGGGTGAATGTATGACATTGTTCTGCATTCTGTCCATCAACAGTTCTTTTTGCATTTGTCACCCCGAGTGGGATGGGTATGCTCAGACGTGAGTCCCGTGCTCTCCATGCCACTGTAATCAAGCTATCCTGGCTGAAGAGGGGTGAAACCCCGAAACCGGTCCTAGGATGCTTGTTTCCAGTCCAGGGAGTACCTGGCCTGTCAGTTCGGGCTGGACTGTTCCCCTAGGGCACAGGGTCAAGACTGATTTGCATATGGCTGGTTCCAAACTGGAATGGCATGGTGAGCAAAAAAAACAATGGATTTAGGCCCAGATCTCTGTACTGGGGTGAATGTATGACATTGTTCTGCATTCTGTCCATCAACAGTTCTTTTTGCATTTGTCACCCCGAGTCGGATGGGTATGCTCAGACGTGAGTCCCGTGCTCTCCATGCCACTGGAATCAAGCTATCCTGGTTGAAGAGGGGTGAAACCCCGAAACCAGTCCTAGGATGCTTGTTTCCAGTCCAGGGAGTACCTGGCCTGGCAGTTCGGGCTGGACTGTTTCCATAGGGCACAGGGTCAAGACTGATTTGCATATGGCTGGGTCCAAACTCGAATGGCATGGTGAGCAAAAAAAACAATGGATTTAGGCCCAGATCTCTGTAATGGGGTGAATGTATGACATCGTTCTGCATTCTGTCCATCAACAGTTCTTTTTGCATTTGTCACCCCGAGTGGGACGGGTATGCTCAGACGTGAGTCCCGTGCTCTCCATGCCACTGGAATCAAGCTATCCTGGCTGAAGTGGGGTAAAACCCCGAAACCGGTCCTAGGATGCTTGTTTCCAGTACAGGGAGTACCTGGCCTGGCAGTTCGTGCTGGACTGTTCCCATAGGGCACAGGGTCAAGACTGATTTGCATATGGCTGGGTCCAAACTGTAATGGCATGGTGAGCAAAAAAACGATGGATTTTGGCCCAGATCTCTGTACTGGGGTGAATGTATGACATTGTTCTGCATTCTGTCCATCAACAGTTCTTTTTGCATTTGTCACCCCGAGTGGGACGGGTATGCTCAGACGTGAGTCCCGTGCTCTCCATGCCACTGGAATCAAGCTATCCTGGCTGAAGAGGGTTGAAACCCCGAAACCGGTCCTAGGATGCTTGTTTCCAGTCCACGGAGTACCTGGCCTGGCGGTTCGGGCAGAACTGTTCCCATAGGGCACAGGGTCAAGACTGATTTGCATATGGCTGGGTCCAAACTGGAATGACATGGTGAACAAAAAAACGATGGATTTAGGCCCAGATCTCTGTACTGGGGTGAATGTATGACATTGTTCTACATTCTGTCCATCAACAGTTCTTTTTGCATATGTCACCTCGAGTGGGACGGGCATGCTCAGACGTGAGTCCCATGCTCTCCATGCCACTGGAATCAAGCTATCCTGGCTGAAGAGGGGTGAAACCCCAAAACCGGTCCTAGGATGCTTGTTTCCAGTCCAGGGAGTACCTGGCCAGGCAGTTCGGGCTGGACTGTTCCCATAGGGCACAGGGTCAAGACTGATTTGCATATGGCTGGGTCCAAACTGGAATGGCATGGTGAGCAAAAAAACGATGGACTTAGGCCCAGATCTCTGTACTGGGGTGAATGTATGACATTGTTCTGCATTCTGTCCCTCAACAGTTCTTTTTGCATTTGTCACCCCGAGTGGGACGGGTATGCTCAGACGTGAGTCCCGTGCTCTCCATGCCACTGGAATCAAGCTATACTGGTTGAAGAGGGGTGAAACCCCGAAACCGGTCCTAGGATGCTTGTTTCCAGTCCAGGGAGCACCTGGCCTGGCAGTTCGGGCTGGACTGTTCCCATAGGGCACAGGATCAAGACTGATTTGCATATGGCTGGGTACAAACTGGAATGGCATGGTGAGCAAACAAATGATGGATTTAGGCCCAGATCTCTATATTGGGGTGAATGTATGACATTGTTCTGCATTCTGTCCATCAACAGTTCTTTTTGCATTTGTCACCCCGAGTGGGACGGGTATGCTCAGACGTGAGTCCCGTACTCTCCATGCCACTGGAATCAAGCTATCCTGGCTGAAGAGGGGTGAGACCCCGAAACCGGTCCTAGGATGCTTGGTTCCAGTCCAGGGAGTACCTGGACTGGCAGTTCGGGCTGGAATGTTCCCAGAGGGCACAGGGTCAAGACTGACTTGCATATGGCTGGGTCCAAACTGGAATGGCATGGTGAGCAAAAACACGATGGATTTAGGCCCAGATCTCTGTACTAGGGTGAATGTATGACATTGTTCTGCATTCTGTCCATCAACCGTTCTTTTTGCATTTGTCACCCCGAGTGGGACGGGTATGCTCAGACGTGAGTCCCGTGCTCTCCATGCCACTGGAGTCAAGCTATCCTGGCTGAAGAGGGGGTGAAACCCTGAAACCGGTCCTAGGAGGCTTGTTTCCAGTCCAGGGAGTACCTGGCCTACCAGTTCGGGCTGGACTGTTCCCATAGGGCACAGGGTCAAGACTGATTTGCATATGGCTGGGTTCAAACTGGAATGGCAAGGTGAGCAAAAAAACGATGGATTTAGGCCCAGATCTCTGTACTGGGGTGAATGTATGACATTGTTCTGCATTCTGTCCATCAACAGTTCTTTTTGCATTTGTCACCCCGAGTGGGACAGGTATGCTCAGACGTGAGTCCCGTGCTCTCCATGCCACTGGAATCAAGCTATCCTGGCTGAAGAGGGATTGAAACCCCAAAACCGGTCCTAGGATGCTTGTTTCCAGTCCAGGGAGTACCTGGACTGGCAGTTCGGGCTGGACTGTTCCCATAGGGCACAGGGTCAAGACTGATTTACATATGGCTGGGTCCAAACTGGAATGGCATGGTGAGCAAAAAAACGATGGATATAGGCCCAGATCTCTGTACTGGGGTGAATGTATGACATTGTTCTGCATTCTGTCCATCAACAGTTCTTTTTGCATTTGTCACCCCGAGTGGGATGGGTATGCTCAGACGTGAGTCCCGTGCTCTCCATGCCACTGGAATCAAGCTATCCTGGCTGAAGAGGGGTGAAACCCCGAAACCGGTCCTAGGATGCTTGTTTCCAGTCCAGGGAGTACCTGGCCTGTCAGTTCGGGCTGGACTGTTCCCCTAGGGCACAGGGTCAAGACTGATTTGCATATGGCTGGTTCCAAACTGGAATGGCATGGTGAGCAAAAAAAACAATGGATTTAGGCCCAGATCTCTGTACTGGGGTGAATGTATGACATTGTTCTGCATTCTGTCCATCAACAGTTCTTTTTGCATTTGTCACCCCGAGTCGGATGGGTATGCTCAGACGTGAGTCCCGTGCTCTCCATGCCACTGGAATCAAGCTATCCTGGTTGAAGAGGGGTGAAACCCCGAAACCAGTCCTAGGATGCTTGTTTCCAGTCCAGGGAGTACCTGGCCTGGCAGTTCGGGCTGGACTGTTTCCATAGGGCACAGGGTCAAGACTGATTTGCATATGGCTGGGTCCAAACTCGAATGGCATGGTGAGCAAAAAAAACAATGGATTTAGGCCCAGATCTCTGTAATGGGGTGAATGTATGACATCGTTCTGCATTCTGTCCATCAACAGTTCTTTTTGCATTTGTCACCCCGAGTGGGACGGGTATGCTCAGACGTGAGTCCCGTGCTCTCCATGCCACTGGAATCAAGCTATCCTGGCTGAAGTGGGGTAAAACCCCGAAACCGGTCCTAGGATGCTTGTTTCCAGTACAGGGAGTACCTGGCCTGGCAGTTCGTGCTGGACTGTTCCCATAGGGCACAGGGTCAAGACTGATTTGCATATGGCTGGGTCCAAACTGTAATGGCATGGTGAGCAAAAAAACGATGGATTTTGGCCCAGATCTCTGTACTGGGGTGAATGTATGACATTGTTCTGCATTCTGTCCATCAACAGTTCTTTTTGCATTTGTCACCCCGAGTGGGACGGGTATGCTCAGACGTGAGTCCCGTGCTCTCCATGCCACTGGAATCAAGCTATCCTGGCTGAAGAGGGTTGAAACCCCGAAACCGGTCCTAGGATGCTTGTTTCCAGTCCACGGAGTACCTGGCCTGGCGGTTCGGGCAGAACTGTTCCCATAGGGCACAGGGTCAAGACTGATTTGCATATGGCTGGGTCCAAACTGGAATGGCATGGTGAACAAAAAAACGATGGATTTAGGCCCAGATCTCTGTACTGGGGTGAATGTATGACATTGTTCTACATTCTGTCCATCAACAGTTCTTTTTGCATTTGTCACCTCGAGTGGGACGGGCATGCTCAGACGTGAGTCCCATGCTCTCCATGCCACTGGAATCAAGCTATCCTGGCTGAAGAGGGGTGAAACCCCAAAACCGGTCCTAGGATGCTTGTTTCCAGTCCAGGGAGTACCTGGCCAGGCAGTTCGGGCTGGACTGTTCCCATAGGGCACAGGGTCAAGACTGATTTGCATATGGCTGGGTCCAAACTGGAATGGCATGGTGAGCAAAAAAACGATGGACTTAGGCCCAGATCTCTGTACTGGGGTGAATGTATGACATTGTTCTGCATTCTGTCCCTCAACAGTTCTTTTTGCATTTGTCACCCCGAGTGGGACGGGTATGCTCAGACGTGAGTCCCATGCTCTCCATGCCACTGGAATCAAGCTATACTGGTTGAAGAGGGGTGAAACCCCGAAACCGGTCCTAGGATGCTTGTTTCCAGTCCAGGGAGCACCTGGCCTGGCAGTTCGGGCTGGACTGTTCCCATAGGGCACAGGATCAAGACTGATTTGCATATGGCTGGGTACAAACTGGAATGGCATGGTGAGCAAACAAATGATGGATTTAGGCCCAGATCTCTATATTGGGGTGAATGTATGACATTGTTCTGCATTCTGTCCATCAACAGTTCTTTTTGCATTTGTCACCCCGAGTGGGACGGGTATGCTCAGACGTGAGTCCCGTACTCTCCATGCCACTGGAATCAAGCTATCCTGGCTGAAGAGGGGTGAGACCCCGAAACCGGTCCTAGGATGCTTGGTTCCAGTCCAGGGAGTACCTGGACTGGCAGTTCGGGCTGGAATGTTCCCAGAGGGCACAGGGTCAAGACTGACTTGCATATGGCTGGGTCCAAACTGGAATGGCATGGTGAGCAAAAACACGATGGATTTAGGCCCAGATCTCTGTACTAGGGTGAATGTATGACATTGTTCTGCATTCTGTCCATCAACCGTTCTTTTTGCATTTGTCACCCCGAGTGGGACGGGTATGCTCAGACGTGAGTCCCGTGCTCTCCATGCCACTGGAGTCAAGCTATCCTGGCTGAAGAGGGGGTGAAACCCTGAAACCGGTCCTAGGAGGCTTGTTTCCAGTCCAGGGAGTACCTGGCCTACCAGTTCGGGCTGGACTGTTCCCATAGGGCACAGGGTCAAGACTGATTTGCATATGGCTGGGTTCAAACTGGAATGGCAAGGTGAGCAAAAAAACGATGGATTTAGGCCCAGATCTCTGTACTGGGGTGAATGTATGACATTGTTCTGCATTCTGTCCATCAACAGTTCTTTTTGCATTTGTCACCCCGAGTGGGACAGGTATGCTCAGACGTGAGTCCCGTGCTCTCCATGCCACTGGAATCAAGCTATCCTGGCTGAAGAGGGATTGAAACCCCAAAACCGGTCCTAGGATGCTTGTTTCCAGTCCAGGGAGTACCTGGACTGGCAGTTCGGGCTGGACTGTTCCCATAGGGCACAGGGTCAAGACTGATTTACATATGGCTGGGTCCAAACTGGAATGGCATTTTGAGCAAAAAAACAATGGATTTAGGCCCAGATCTCTGTACTGGGGTGAATGTATGACATTGTTCTGCATTCTGTCCATCAACAGTTCTTTTTGCATTTGTCACCCCGAGTGGGACGGGTATGCTCAGACGTGAGTCCCGTGCTCTCCATGCCACTGGAATCAAGCTATCCTGGCTGAAGTGGGCTGAAACCCCGAAACCGGTCCTAGGATGCTTGTTTCCAGTACAGGGAGTACCTGGCCTGGCAGTTCGGGCTGGACTGTTCCCATAGGGCACAGGGTCAAGACTGATTTGCATATGGCTGGGTCCAAACTAGAACGGCATGGTGAGCAAAAAAACGATGGATTTAGGCCCAGAGCTCTGTACTGGGGTGAATGTATGACATTGTTCTACATTCTGTCCATCAACAGTTCTTTTTGCATTTGTCACCCTGAGTGGGACGGGCATGCTCAGACGTGAGTCCCATGCTCTCCATGCCACTGGAATCAAGCTATCCTGGTTGAAGAGGGGTGAAACCTCGAAACCAGTCCTAGGATGCTTGTTTCCAGTCCAGGGAGTACCTGGCCTGGCAGTTCGGGCTGGACTGTTCCCATAGGGCACAGGATCAAGACTGATTTGCATATGGCTGGGTCCATACTGGAATGGCATGGTGAGCAAAAAAACGATGGATTTAGGCCCAGATCTCTATATTGGGGTGAATGTATGACATTGTTCTGCATTCTGTCCATCAACAGTTCTTTTTGCATTTGTCACCCCGAGTGGGACGGGTATGCTCAGACGTGAGTCCCGTGCTCTCCATGCCACTGGAGTCAAGCTATCCTGGCTGAAGAGGGGGTGAAACCCTGAAACCGGTCCTAGGAGGCTTGTTTCCAGTCCAGGGAGTACCTGGCCTGCCAGTTCGGGCTGGACTGTTCCCATAGGGCACGGGGTCAAGACTGATTTGCATATGGCTGGGTTCAAACTGGAATGGCAAGGTGAGCAAAAAAACGATGGATTTAGGCCCAGATCTCTGTACTGGGGTGAATGTATGACATTGTTCTGCATTCTGTCCATCAACAGTTCTTTTTGCATTTGTCACCCCGAGTGGGACAGGTATGCTCAGACGTGAGTCCTGTGCTCTCCATGCCACTGGAATCAAGCTATCCTGGCTGAAGAGGGGGTGAAACCCCAAAACCGGTCCTAGGATGCTTGTTTCCAGTCCAGGGAGTACCTGGACTGGCAGTTCGGGCTGGACTGTTCCCATAGGGCACAGGGTCAAGACTGATTTGCATATGGCTGGGTCCAAACTGGAATGGCATGGTGAGCAAAAAAACGATGGATTTAGGCCCAGATCTCTGTACTGGGTTGAATGTGTGACATTGTTCTGCATTCTGTCCATCAACAGTTCTTTTTGCATTTGTCACCCCGAGTGGGACGGGTATGCTCAGACGTGAGTCCCGTGCTCTCCTTACCACTGGAATCAAGCTATCCTGGCTGAAGAGGGTTGAAACCCCGAAACCGGTCCTAGGATGCTTGTTTCCAGTCCACAGAGTACCTGGCCTGGCAGTTCGGGCAGAACTGTTCCCATAGGGCACAGGGTTAAGACTCATTTGCATACGGCTGGGTCCAAACTGGAATGGCATGGTGAACAAAAAAACGATGGATTTAGGCCCAGAGCTCTGTACTGGGGTGAATGTATGACATTGTTCTACATTCTGTCCATCAACAGTTCTTTTTGCATTTGTCACCCCGAGTGGGACGGGCATGCTCAGACGTGAGTCCCATGCTCTCCATGCCACTGGAATCAAGCTATCCTGGTTGAAGAGGGGTGAAACTTCAAAACCAGTCCTAGGATGCTTGTTTCCAGTCCAGGGAGTACCTGGCCTGGCAGTTCGGGCTGGACTGTTCCCATAGGGCACAGGATCAAGACTGATTTGCATATGGCTGGGTCCATACTGGAATGGCATGGTGAGCAAAAAAACGATGGATTTAGGCCCAGATCTCTATATTGGGGTGAATGTATGACATTGTTCTGCATTCTGTCCATCAACAGTTCTTTTTGCATTTGTCACCCCGAGTGGGACGGGTATGCTCAGACGTGAGTCCCGTACTCTCCATGCCACTGGAATCAAGCTATCCTGGCTGAAGAGGGGGTGAAACCCCGAAACCGGTCCTAGGAGGCTTGTTTCCAGTCCAGGGAGTACCTGGCCTGCCAGTTCGGGCTGGACTGTTCCCATAGGGCACAGGGTCAAGACTGATTTGCATATGGCTGGGTTCAAACTGGAATGGCATGGTGAGCAAAAAAACGATGGATTTAGGCCCAGATCTCTGTACTGGGGTGAATGTATGACATTGTTCTGCATTCTGTCCATCGACAGTTCTTTTTGCATTTGTCACCCCGAATGGGACGGGTATGCTCAGACGTGATTCCCGTGCTCTCCATGCCACTGGAATCAAGCTATCCTGGCTGAAGAGGGGTGAAACCCCGAAACCGGTCCTAGGATGCTTGTTTCCAGTACAGGGAGTACCTGGCCTGGCAGTTCGGGCTGGACTGTTCCCAAAGGGCACAGGGTCAAGACTGATTTGCATATGGCTGGGTCCAAACTGGAATGGCATGGTGAGCAAAAAAACGATGGATTTAGGCCCAGATCTCTGTACTGGGTTGAATGTGTGACATTGTTCTGCATTCTGTCCATCAACAGTTCTTTTTGCATTTGTCACCCCGAGTGTGACGGGTATGCTCAGACGTGAGTCCCGTGCTCTCCATGCCACTGGAATCAAGCTATCCTGGCTGAAGTGGGCTGAAACCCCGAAACCGGTCCTAGGATGCTTGTTTCCAGTACAGGGAGTACCTGGCCTGGCAGTTCGGGCTGGACTGTTCCCATAGGGCACAGGGTCAAGACTGATTTGCATATGGCTGGGTCCAAACTAGAACGGCATGGTGAGCAAAAAAACGATGGATTTAGGCCCAGATCTCTGTACTGGGTTGAATGTGTGACATTGTTCTGCATTCTGTCCATCAACAGTTCTTTTTGCATTTGTCACCCCGAGTGGGACGGATATGCTCAGACGTGAGTCCCGTGCTCTCCATACCACTGGAATCAAGCTATCCTGGCTGAAGAGGGTTGAAACCCCGAAACCGGTCCTAGGATGCTTGTTTCCAGTCCACAGAGTACCTGGCCTGGCAGTTCGGGCAGAACTGTTCCCATAGGGCACAGGGTCAAGACTGATTTGCATACGGCTGGGTCCAAACTGGAATGGCATGGTGAACAAAAAAACGATGGATTTAGGCCCAGAGCTCTGTACTGGGGTGAATGTATGACATTGTTCTACATTCTGTCCATCAACAGTTCTTTTTGCATTTGTCACCCTGAGTGGGACGGGCATGCTCAGACGTGAGTCCCATGCTCTCCATGCCACTGGAATCAAGCTATCCTGGTTGAAGAGGGGTGAAACCTCGAAACCAGTCCTAGGATGCTTGTTTCCAGTCCAGGGAGTACCTGGCCTGGCAGTTCGGGCTGGACTGTTCCCATAGGGCACAGGATCAAGACTGATTTGCATATGGCTGGGTCCATACTGGAATGGCATGGTGAGCAAAAAAACGATGGATTTAGGCCCAGATCTCTATATTGGGGTGAATGTATGACATTGTTCTGCATTCTGTCCATCAACAGTTCTTTTTGCATTTGTCACCCCGAGTGGGACGGGTATGCTCAGACGTGAGTCCCGTGCTCTCCATGCCACTGGAGTCAAGCTATCCTGGCTGAAGAGGGGGTGAAACCCTGAAACCGGTCCTAGGAGGCTTGTTTCCAGTCCAGGGAGTACCTGGCCTGCCAGTTCGGGCTGGACTGTTCCCATAGGGCACGGGGTCAAGACTGATTTGCATATGGCTGGGTTCAAACTGGAATGGCAAGGTGAGCAAAAAAACGATGGATTTAGGCCCAGATCTCTGTACTGGGGTGAATGTATGACATTGTTCTGCATTCTGTCCATCAACAGTTCTTTTTGCATTTGTCACCCCGAGTGGGACAGGTATGCTCAGACGTGAGTCCTGTGCTCTCCATGCCACTGGAATCAAGCTATCCTGGCTGAAGAGGGGGTGAAACCCCAAAACCGGTCCTAGGATGCTTGTTTCCAGTCCAGGGAGTACCTGGACTGGCAGTTCGGGCTGGACTGTTCCCATAGGGCACAGGGTCAAGACTGATTTGCATATGGCTGGGTCCAAACTGGAATGGCATTTTGAGCAAAAAAACAATGGATTTAGGCCCAGATCTCTGTACTGGGGTGAATGTATGACATTGTTCTGCATTCTGTCCATCAACAGTTCTTTTTGCATTTGTCACCCCGAGTGGGACGGGTATGCTCAGACGTGAGTCCCGTGCTCTCCATGCCACTGGAATCAAGCTATCCTGGCTGAAGTGGGCTGAAACCCTGAAACCGGTCCTAGGATGCTTGTTTCCAGTACAGGGAGTACCTGGCCTGGCAGTTCGGGCTGGACTGTTCCCATAGGGCACAGGGTCAAGACTGATTTGCATATGGCTGGGTCCAAACTGGAATGGCATGGTGAGCAAAAAAACGATGGATTTAGGCCCAGATCTCTGTACTGGGTTGAATGTGTGACATTGTTCTGCATTCTGTCCATCAACAGTTCTTTTTGCATTTGTCACCCCGAGTGGGACGGGTATGCTCAGACGTGAGTCCCGTGCTCTCCTTACCACTGGAATCAAGCTATCCTGGCTGAAGAGGGTTGAAACCCCGAAACCGGTCCTAGGATGCTTGTTTCCAGTCCACAGAGTACCTGGCCTGGCAGTTCGGGCAGAACTGTTCCCATAGGGCACAGGGTTAAGACTCATTTGCATACGGCTGGGTCCAAACTGGAATGGCATGGTGAACAAAAAAACGATGGATTTAGGCCCAGAGCTCTGTACTGGGGTGAATGTATGACATTGTTCTACATTCTGTCCATCAACAGTTCTTTTTGCATTTGTCACCCCGAGTGGGACGGGCATGCTCAGACGTGAGTCCCATGCTCTCCATGCCACTGGAATCAAGCTATCCTGGTTGAAGAGGGGTGAAACTTCAAAACCAGTCCTAGGATGCTTGTTTCCAGTCCAGGGAGTACCTGGCCTGGCAGTTCGGGCTGGACTGTTCCCATAGGGCACAGGATCAAGACTGATTTGCATATGGCTGGGTCCATACTGGAATGGCATGGTGAGCAAAAAAACGATGGATTTAGGCCCAGATCTCTATATTGGGGTGAATGTATGACATTGTTCTGCATTCTGTCCATCAACAGTTCTTTTTGCATTTGTCACCCCGAGTGGGACGGGTATGCTCAGACGTGAGTCCCGTACTCTCCATGCCACTGGAATCAAGCTATCCTGGCTGAAGAGGGGGTGAAACCCCGAAACCGGTCCTAGGAGGCTTGTTTCCAGTCCAGGGAGTACCTGGCCTGCCAGTTCGGGCTGGACTGTTCCCATAGGGCACAGGGTCAAGACTGATTTGCATATGGCTGGGTTCAAACTGGAATGGCATGGTGAGCAAAAAAACGATGGATTTAGGCCCAGATCTCTGTACTGGGGTGAATGTATGACATTGTTCTGCATTCTGTCCATCGACAGTTCTTTTTGCATTTGTCACCCCGAATGGGACGGGTATGCTCAGACGTGATTCCCGTGCTCTCCATGCCACTGGAATCAAGCTATCCTGGCTGAAGAGGGGTGAAACCCCGAAACCGGTCCTAGGATGCTTGTTTCCAGTACAGGGAGTACCTGGCCTGGCAGTTCGGGCTGGACTGTTCCCAAAGGGCACAGGGTCAAGACTGATTTGCATATGGCTGGGTCCAAACTGGAATGGCATGGTGAGCAAAAAAACGATGGATTTAGGCCCAGATCTCTGTACTGGGTTGAATGTGTGACATTGTTCTGCATTCTGTCCATCAACAGTTCTTTTTGCATTTGTCACCCCGAGTGGGACGGGTATGCTCAGACGTGAGTCCCGTGCTCTCCTTACCACTGGAATCAAGCTATCCTGGCTGAAGAGGGTTGAAACCCCGAAACCGGTCCTAGGATGCTTGTTTCCAGTCCACAGAGTACCTGGCCTGGCAGTTCGGGCAGAACTGTTCCCATAGGGCACAGGGTCAAGACTCATTTGCATACGGCTGGGTCCAAACTGGAATGGCATGGTGAACAAAAAAACGATGGATTTAGGCCCAGAGCTCTGTACTGGGGTGAATGTATGACATTGTTCTACATTCTGTCCATCAACAGTTCTTTTTGCATTTGTCACCCCGAGTGGGACGGGCATGCTCAGACGTGAGTCCCATGCTCTCCATGCCACTGGAATCAAGCTATCCTGGTTGAAGAGGGGTGAAACCTCGAAACCAGTCCTAGGATGCTTGTTTCCATTCCAGGGAGTACCTGGCCTGGCAGTTCGGGCTGGACTGTTCCCATAGGGCACAGGATCAAGACTGATTTGCATATGGCTGGGTCCATACTGGAATGACATGGTGAGCAAAAAAACGATGGATTTAGGCCCAGATCTCTATATTGGGGTGAATGTATGACATTGTTCTGCATTCTGTCCATCAACAGTTCTTTTTGCATTTGTCACCCCGAGTGGGACGGGTATGCTCAGACGTGAGTCCCGTACTCTCCATGCCACTGGAATCAAGCTATCCTGGCTGAAGAGGGGGTGAAACCCCGAAACCGGTCCTAGGAGGCTTGTTTCCAGTCCAGGGAGTACCTGGCCTGCCAGTTCGGGCTGGACTGTTCCCATAGGGCACAGGGTCAAGACTGATTTGCATATGGCTGGGTTCAAACTGGAATGGCATGGTGAGCAAAAAAACGATGGATTTAGGCCCAGATCTCTGTACTGGGGTGAATGTATGACATTGTTCTGCATTCTGTCCATCGACAGTTCTTTTTGCATTTGTCACCCCGAGTGGGACGGGTATGCTCAGACGTGATTCCCGTGCTCTCCATGCCACTGGAATCAAGCTATCCTGGCTGAAGAGGGGTGAAACCCCGAAACCGGTCCTAGGATGCTTGTTTCCAGTACAGGGAGTACCTGGCCTGGCAGTTCGGGCTGGACTGTTCCCAAAGGGCACAGGGTCAAGACTGATTTGCATATGGCTGGGTACAAACTGGAATGGCATGGTGAGCAAAAAAAACAATGGATTTAGGCCCAGATCTCTGTACTGTGGTGAATGTATGACATTGTTCTGCATTCTGTCCATCAACAGTTCTTTTTGCATTTGTCACCCCGAGTGGGACGGGTATGCTCAGACGTGAGTCCCGTGCTCTCCATGCCACTGGAATCAAGCTATCCCGGATGAAGTGGGGTGAAACCCCGAAACCGGTCCTAGGATGTTTGTTTCCAGTACAGGGAGTACCTGGCCTGGCAGTTCGGGCTGGGCTGTTCCCATAGGGCACAGGGTCAAGACTGATTTGCATATGGCTGGGTCCAAACTGGACTGGCAAGGTGAGCAAAAAAACGATGGATTTAGGCCCAGATCTCTGTACTGGGGTGAATGTATGACATTGTTCTGCATTCTGTCCATCAACAGTTCTTTTTGCATTTGTCACCCCGAGTGAGACGGGTATGCTCAGACGTGAGTTCCGTACTCGCCATGCCACTGGAATCAAGCTATCCTGGCTGAAGAGGGGTGAAACCCCGAAACCAGTCTAGGATGCTTGTTTCCAGTCCAGGGAGTACCTGGCCTGGCAGTTCGGGCTGGACTGTTGCTAGAGGGCACAGGGTCAAGACTGATTTGCATATGGCTGGGTCCAAACTGGAATGGCATGGTGCGCAAAAAAACGATGGATTTAGGCCCAGATCTCTGTACTGGGGTGAATGTATGACATTGTTCTGCATTCTGTCCATCAACAGTTCTTTTTGCATTTGTCACCCCGAGTGGGACGGGTATGCTCAGACGTGAGTCCCGTGCTCTCCATGCCACTGGAGTCAAGCTATCCTGGCTGAAGAGGGGGTGAAACCCCAAAACTGGTCCTAGGAGGCTTGTTTCCAGTCCAGGGAGTACCTGGCCTACCAGTTCGGGCTGGACTGTTCCCATAGGGCACAGGGTCAAGACTGATTTGCATATGGCTGGGTCCAAACTGTAATGGCATGGTGAGCAAAAAAGCGATGGATTTTGGCCCAGATCTCTGTACTGGGGTGAATGTATGACATTGTTCTGCATTCTGTCCATCAAGAGTTCTTTTTGCATTTGTCACCCCGAGTGGGACGGGTATGCTCAGACGTGAGTCCCGTGCTCTCCATGCCACTGGAATCAAGCTATCCTGGCTGAAGAGGGTTGAAACCCCGAAACCGGTCCTAGGATGCTTGTTTCCAGTCCACGGAGTACCTGGCCTGGCAGTTCGGGCAGAACTGTTCCCATAGGGCACAGGGTCAAGACTGATTTTCATATGGCTGGGTCCAAACTGGAATGGCATGGTGAACAAAAAAACAATGGATTTAGGCCCAGATCTCTGTACTGGGGTGAATGTATGACATTGTTCTACATTCTGTCCATCAACAGTTCTTTTTGCATTTGTCACCTCGAGTGGGACGGGCATGCTCAGACGTGAGTCCCATGCTCTCCATGCCACTGGAATCAAGCTATCCTGGCTGAAGAGGGGTGAAACCCCGAAACCGGTCCTAGGATGCTTGTTTCCAGTCCAGGGAGTACCTGGCCAGGCAGTTCGGGCTGGACTGTTCCCATAGGGCGCAGGGTCAAGACTGATTTGCATATGGCTGGGTCCAAACTGGAATGGCATGGTGAGCAAAAAAACGATGGATTTAGGCCCAGATCTCTGTACTGGGGTGAATGTATGACATTGTTCTGCATTCTGTCCATCAACAGTTCTTTTTGCATTTGTCAACCCGAGTGGGACGGGTATGCTCAGACGTGAGTCCCGTGCTCTCCATGCCACTGGAATCAAGCTATCCTGGTTGAAGAGGGGTGAAACCCCGAAACCGGTCCTAGGATGCTTGTTTCCAGTCCAGGGAGCACCTGGCCTGGCAGTTCGGGCTGGACTGTTCCCATAGGGCACAGGATCAAGACTGATTTGCATATGGCTGGGTACAAACTGGAATGGCATGGTGAGCAAACAAACGATGGATTTAGGCCCAGATCTCTATATTGGGGTGAATGTATGACATTGTTCTGCATTCTGTCCATCAACAGTTCTTTTTGCATTTGTCACCCCGAGTGGGACGGGTATGCTCAGACGTGAGTCCCGTACTCTCCATGCCACTGGAATCAAGCTATCCTGGCTGAAGAGGGGTGAGACCCCGAAACCGGTCCTAGGATGCTTGGTTCCAGTCCAGGGAGTACCTGGACTGGCAGTTCGGGCTGGACTGTTCCCAGAGGGCACAGGGTCAAGACTGATTTGCATATGGCTGGGTCCAAACTGGAATGGCATGGTGAGCAAAAACACGATGGATTTAGGCCCAGATCTCTGTACTAGGGTGAATGTATGACATTGTTCTGCATTCTGTCCATCAACCGTTCTTTTTGCATTTGTCACCCCGAGTGGGACGGGTATGCTCAGACGTGACTCCCGTGCTCTCCATGCCACTGGAGTCAAGCTATCCTGGCTGAAGAGGGGGTGAAACCCTGAAACCGGTCCTAGGAGGCTTGTTTCCAGTCCAGGGAGTACCTGGCCTGCCAGTTCGGGCTGGACTGTTCCCATAGGGCACAGGGTCAAGACTGATTTGCATATGGCTGAGTTCAAACTGGAATGGCAAGGTGAGCAAAAAAACGATGGCTTTAGGCCCAGATCTCTGTACTGGGGTGAATGTATGACATTGTTCTGCATTCTGTCCATCAACAGTTCTTTTTGCATTTGTCACCCCGAGTGGGACAGGTATGCTCAGACGTGAGTCCCGTGCTCTCCATGCCACTGGAATCAAGCTATCCTGGCTGAAGAGGGATTGAAACCCCAAAACCGGTCCTAGGATGCTTGTTTCCAGTCCAGGGAGTACCTGGACTGGCAGTTCGGGCTGGACTGTTCCCATAGGGCACAGGGTCAAGACTGATTTACATATGGCTGGGTCCAAACTGGAATGGCATTTTGAGCAAAAAAACAATGGATTTAGGCCCAGATCTCTGTACTGGGGTGAATGTATGACATTGTTCTGCATTCTGTCCATCAACAGTTCTTTTTGCATTTGTCACCCCGAGTGGGACGGGTATGCTCAGACGTGAGTCCCGTGCTCTCCATGCCACTGGAATCAAGCTATCCTGGCTGAAGTGGGCTGAAACCCCGAAACCGGTCCTAGGATGCTTGTTTCCAGTACAGGGAGTACCTGGCCTGGCAGTTCGGGCTGGACTGTTCCCATAGGGCACAGGGTCAAGACTGATTTGCATATGGCTGGGTCCAAACTGTAATGGCATGGTGAGCAAAAAAACAATGGATTTAGGCCCAGATCTCTGTACTGGGGTGAATGTGTGACATTGTTCTGCATTCTGTCTATCAACAGTTCTTTTTGCATTTGTCACCCCGAGTGGGACGGGTATGCTCAGACGTGAGTCCCGTGCTCTCCATACCACTGGAATCAAGCTATCCTGGCTGAAGAGGGTTGAAACCCCGAAACCGGTCCTAGGATGCTTGTTTCCAGTCCACAGAGTACCTGGCCTGGCAGTTCGGGCAGAACTGTTCCCATAGGGCACAGGGTCAAGACTGATTTGCATACGGCTGGGTCCAAACTGGAATGGCATGATGAACAAAAAAACTATGGATTTAGGCCCAGAGCTCTGTACTGGGGTGAATGTATGACATTGTTCTACATTCTGTCCATCAACAGTTCTTTTTGCATTTGTCACCCCGAGTGGGACGGGTATGCTCAGACGTGAGTCCCGTGCTCTCCATGCCACTGGAATCAAGCTATCCTGGCTGAAGTGGGGTGAAACCTCGAAACCAGTCCTAGGATGCTTGTTTCCAGTCCAGGGAGTACCTGGCCTGGCAGTTCGGGCTGGACTGTTCCCATAGGGCACAGGATCAAGACTGATTTGCATATGGCTGGGTCCATACTGGAATGGCATGGTGAGCAAAAAAACAATGGATTTAGGCCCAGATCTCTATATTGGGGTGAATGTATGACATTGTTCTGCATTCTGTCCATCAACAGTTCTTTTTGCATTTGTCACCCCGAGTGGGACGGGTATGCTCAGACGTGAGTCCCGTACTCTCCATGCCACTGGAATCAAGCTATCCTGGCTGAAGAGGGGGTGAAACCCCAAAACCGGTCCTAGGAGGCTTGTTTCCAGTCCAGGGAGTACCTGGCCTGCCAGTTCGGGCTGGACTGTTCCCATAGGGCACAGGGTCAAGACTGATTTGCATATGGCTGGGTTCAAACTGGAATGGCATGGTGAGCAAAAAAACGATGGATTTAGGCCCAGATCTCTGTACTGGGGTGAATGTATGACATTGTTCTGCATTCTGTCCATCAACAGTTCTTTTTGCATTTGTCACCCCGAGTGGGACGGGTATGCTCAGACGTGAGTTCCGTACTCGCCATGCCACTGGAATCAAGCTATCCTGGCTGAAGAGGGGTGAAACCACGAAACCAGTCTAGGATGCTTGTTTCCAGTCCAGGGAGTACCTGGCCTGGCAGTTCGGGCTGGACTGTTGCCAGAGGGCACAGGGTCAAGACTGATTTGCATATGGCTGGGTCCAAACTGGAATGGCATGGTGAGCAAAAAAACGATGGATTTAGGCCCAGATCTCTGTACTGGGGTGAATGTATGACATTGTTCTGCATTCTGTCCATCAACAGTTCTTTTTGCATTTGTCACCCCGAGTGGGACGGGTATGCTCAGACGTGAGTCCCGTGCTCTCCATGCCACTGGAGTCAAGCTATCCTGGCTGAAGAGGGGGTGAAACCCCGAAACCGGTCCTAGGAGGCTTGTTTCCAGTCCAGGGAGTACCTGGCCTACCAGTTCGGGCTGGACTGTTCCCATAGGGCACAGGGTCAAGACTGATTTGCATATGGCTGGGTCCAAACTGTAATGGCATGGTGAGCAAAAAAACGATGGATTTTGGCCCAGATCTCAGTACTGGGGTGAATGTATGACATTGTTCTGCATTCTGTCCATCAAGAGTTCTTTTTGCATTTGTCACCCCGAGTGGGACGGGTATGCTCAGACGTGAGTCCCGTGCTCTCCATGCCACTGGAATCAAGCTATCCTGGCTGAAGAGGGTTGAAACCCCGAAACCGGTCCTAGGATGCTTGTTTCCAGTCCACGGAGTACCTGGCCTGGCAGTTCGGGCAGAACTGTTCCCATAGGGCACAGGGTCAAAACTGATTTTCATATGGCTGGGTCCAAACTGGAATGGCATGGTGAACAAAAAAACGATGGATTTAGGCCCAGATCTCTGTACTGGGGTGAATGTATGACATTGTTCTACATTCTGTCCATCAACAGTTCTTTTTGCATTTGTCACCTCGAGTGGGACGGGCATGCTCAGACGTGAGTCCCATGCTCTCCATGCCACTGGAATCAAGCTATCCTGGCTGAAGAGGGGTGAAACCCCGAAACCGGTCCTAGGATGCTTGTTTCCAGTCCAGGGAGTACCTGGCCAGGCAGTTCGGGCTGGACTGTTCCCATAGGGCACAGGGTCAGGACTGATTTGCATATGGCTGGGTCCAAACTGGAATGGCATGGTGAGCAAAAAAACGATGGACTTAGGCCCAGATCTCTGTACTGGGGTGAATGTATGACATTGTTCGCCATTCTGTCCATCAACAGTTCTTTTTGCATTTGTCAACCCGAGTGGGACAGGTATGCTCAGACGTGAGTCCCGTGCTCTCCATGCCACTGGAATCAAGCTATCCTGGTTGAAGAGGGGTGAAACCCCGAAACCGGTCCTAGGATGCTTGTTTCCAGTCCAGGGAGCACCTGGCCTGGCAGTTCGGGCTGGACTGTTCCCATAGGGCACAGGATCAAGACTGATTTGCATATGGCTGGGTACAAACTGGAATGGCATGGTGAGCAAACAAACGATGGATTTAGGCCCAGATCTCTATATTGGGGTGAATGTATGACATTGTTCTGCATTCTGTCCATCAACAGTTCTTTTTGCATTTGTCACCCCGAGTGGGACGGGTATGCTCAGACGTGAGTCCCGTACTCTCCATGCCACTGGAATCAAGCTATCCTGGCTGAAGAGGGGTGAGACCCCGAAACCGGTCCTAGGATACTTGGTTCCAGTCCAGGGAGTACCTGGACTGGCAGTTCGGGCTGGACTGTTCCCAGAGGGCACAGGGTCAAGACTGATTTGCATATGGCTGGGTCCAAACTGGAATGGCATGGTGAGCAAAAACACGATGGATTTAGGCCCAGATCTCTGTACTGGGGTGAATGTATGACATTGTTCTGCATTCTGTCCATCAACCGTTCTTTTTGCATTTGTCACCCCGAGTGGGACGGGTATGCTCAGACGTGAGTCCTGTGCTCTCCATGCCACTGGAGTCAAGCTATCCTGGCTGAAGAGGGGGTGAAACCCTGAAACCGGTCCTAGGAGGCTTGTTTCCAGTCCAGGGAGTACCTGGCCTGCCAGTTCGGGCTGGACTGTTCCCATAGGGCACAGGGTCAAGACTGATTTGCATATGGCTGGGTTCAAACCGGAATGGCAAGGTGAGCAAAAAAAACAATGGATTTAGGCCCAGATCTCTGTACTGGGGTGAATGTATGACATTGTTCTGCATTCTGTCCATCAACAGTTCTTTTTGCATTTGTCACCCCGAGTGGGACGGGTATGCTCAGACGTGAGTCCCGTGCTCTCCATGCCACTGGAATCAAGCTATCCTGGCTGAAGAGGGGGTGAAACCCCAAAACCGGTCCTAGGATGCTTGTTTCCAGTCCAGGGAGTACCTGGACTGGCAGTTCGGGCTGGACTGTTCCCATAGGGCACAGGGTCAAGACTGATTTGCATATGGCTGGGTCCAAACTGGAATGGCATTTTGAGCAAAAAAACAATGGATTTAGGCCCAGATCTCTGTACTGGGGTGAATGTACGACATTGTTCTGCATTCTGTCCATCAACAGTTCTTTTTGCATTTGTCACCCCGAGTGGGACGGGTATGCTCAGACGTGAGTCCCGTGCTCTCCATACCACTGGAATCAAGCTATCCTGGCTGAAGAGGGTTGAAACCCCGAAACCGGTCCTAGGATGCTTGTTTCCAGTCCACAGAGTACCTGGCCTGGCAGTTCGGGCAGAACTGTTCCCATAGGGCACAGGGTCAAGACTGATTTGCATACGGCTGGGTCCAAACTGGAATGGCATGGTGAACAAAAAAACGATGGATTTAGGCCCAGAGCTCTGTACTGGGGTGAATGTATGACATTGTTCTACATTCTGTCCATCAACAGTTCTTTTTGCATTTGTCACCCCGAGTGGGACGGGCATGCTCAGACGTGAGTCCCATGCTCTCCATGCCACTGGAATCAAGCAATCCTGGTTGAAGAGGGTTGAAACCTCGAAACCAGTCCTAGGATGCTTGTTTCCAGTCCAGGGAGTACCTGGCCTGGCAGTTCGGGCTGGACTGTTCCCATAGGGCACAGGATCAAGACTGATTTGCATATGGCTGGGTCCAAACTGGAATGGCATGGTGAGCAAAAAAACGATGGATTTAGGCCCAGATCTCTGTACTGGGGTGAATGTATGACATTGTTCTGCATTCTGTCCATCAACAGTTCTTTTTGCATTTGTCACCCCGAGTGGGACGGGTATGCTCAGACGTGATTCCCGTGCTCTCCATGCCACTGGAATCAAGCTATCCTGGCTGAAGAGGGGTGAAACCCCGAAACCGGTCCTAGGATGCTTGTTTCCAGTCCAGGGAGTACCTGGCCTGGCAGTTCGGGCTGGACTGTTCCCATAGGGCACAGGGTCAAGACTGATTTGCAGATGGCTGGGTCCAAACTGGAATGGCATGGTGAGCAAAAAAAACAATGGATTTAGGCCCAGATCTCTGTACTGGGGTGAATGTATGACATTGTTCTGCATTCTGTCCATCAACAGTTCTTTTTGCATTTGTCACCCCGAGTGGGACGGGTATGCTCAGACGTGAGTCCCGTGCTCTCCATGCCACTGGAATCAAGCTATCCTGGATGAAGTGGGGTGAAACCCCGAAACCGGTCCTAGGATGCTTGTTTCCAGTACAGGGAGTACCTGGCCTGGCAGTTCGGGCTGGACTGTTCCCATAGGGCACAGGGTCAAGACTGATTTGCATATGGCTGGGTCCAAACTGGAATGGCATGGTGAGCAAAAAAACGATGGATTTAGGCCCAGATCTCTGTACTGGGGTGAATGTATGACATTGTTCTGCATTCTGTCCATCAACAGTTCTTTTTGCATTTGTCACCCCGAGTGGGACGGTTATGCTCAGACGTGAGTTCCGTACTCGCCATGCCACTGGAATCAAGCTATCCTGGCTGAAGAGGGGTGAAACCCCGAAACCAGTCTAGGATGCTTGTTTCCAGTCCAGGGAGTACCTGGCCTGGCAGTTCGGGCTGGACTGTTGCCAGAGGGCACAGGGTCAAGACTGATTTGCATATGGCTGGGTCCAAACTGGAATGGCATGGTGAGCAAAAAAACGATGGATTTAGGCCCAGATCTCTGTACTGGGGTGAATGTATGACATTGTTCTGCATTCTGTCCATCAACAGTTCTTTTTGCATTTGTCACCCCGAGTGGGACGGGTATGCTCAGACGTGAGTCCCGTGCTCTCCATGCCACTGGAATCAAGCTATCCTGGCTGAAGAGGGGGTGAAACCCCGAAACCGGTCCTAGGAGGCTTGTTTCCAGTCCAGGGAGTACCTGGCCTGCCAGTTCGGGCTGGACTGTTCCCATAGGGCACAGGGTCAAGACTGATTTGCATATGGCTGGGTTCAAACTGGAATGGCATGGTGAGCAAAAAAACGATGGATTTAGGCCCAGATCTCTGTACTGGGATGAATGTATGACATTGTTCTGCATTATGTCCATCAACAGTTCTTTTTGCATTTGTCACCCCGAGTGGGACGGTTATGCTCAGACGTGAGTTCCGTACTCGCCATGCCACTGGAATCAAGCTATCCTGGCTGAAGAGGGGTGAAACCCCGAAACCAGTCTAGGATGCTTGTTTCCAGTCCAGGGAGTACCTGGCCTGGCAGTTCGGGCTGGACTGTTGCCAGAGGGCACAGGGTCAAGACTGATTTGCATATGGCTGGGTCCAAACTGGAATGGCATGGTGAGCAAAAAAACGATGGATTTAGGCCCAGATCTCTGTACTGGGGTGAATGTATGACATTGTTCTGCATTCTGTCCATCAAGAGTTCTTTTTGCATTTGTCACCCCGAGTGGGACGGGTATGCTCAGACGTGAGTCCCGTGCTCTCCATGCCACTGGAATCAAGCTATCCTGGCTGAAGAGGGTTGAAACCCCGAAACCGGTCCTAGGATGCTTGTTTCCAGTCCACGGAGTACCTGGCCTGGCAGTTCGGGCAGAACTGTTCCCATAGGGCACAGGGTCAAAACTGATTTTCATATGGCTGGGTCCAAACTGGAATGGCATGGTGAACAAAAAAACGATGGATTTAGGCCCAGATCTCTGTACTGGGGTGAATGTATGACATTGTTCTACATTCTGTCCATCAACAGTTCTTTTTGCATTTGTCACCTCGAGTGGGACGGGCATGCTCAGACGTGAGTCCCATGCTCTCCATGCCACTGGAATCAAGCTATCCTGGCTGAAGAGGGGTGAAACCCCGAAACCGGTCCTAGGATGCTTGTTTCCAGTCCAGGGAGTACCTGGCCAGGCAGTTCGGGCTGGACTGTTCCCATAGGGCACAGGGTCAAGACTGATTTGCATATGGCTGGGTCCAAACTGGAATGGCATGGTGAGCAAAAAAACGATGGACTTAGGCCCAGATCTCTGTACTGGGGTGAATGTATGACATTGTTCTGCATTCTGTCCATCAACAGTTCTTTTTGCATTTGTCAACCCGAGTGGGACAGGTATGCTCAGACGTGAGTCCCGTGCTCTCCATGCCACTGGAATCAAGCTATCCTGGTTGAAGAGGGGTGAAACCCCGAAACCGGTCCTAGGATGCTTGTTTCCAGTCCAGGGAGCACCTGGCCTGGCAGTTCGGGCTGGACTGTTCCCATAGGGCACAGGATCAAGACTGATTTGCATATGGCTGGGTACAAACTGGAATGGCATGGTGAGCAAACAAACGATGGATTTAGGCCCAGATCTCTATATTGGGGTGAATGTATGACATTGTTCTGCATTCTGTCCATCAACAGTTATTTTTGCATTTGTCACCCCGAGTGGGACGGGTATGCTCAGACGTGAGTCCCGTACTCTCCATGCCACTGGAATCAAGCTATCCTGGCTGAAGAGGGGTGAGACCCCGAAACCGGTCCTAGGATACTTGGTTCCAGTCCAGGGAGTACCTGGACTGGCAGTTCGGGCTGGACTGTTCCCAGAGGGCACAGGGTCAAGACTGATTTGCATATGGCTGGGTCCAAACTGGAATGGCATGGTGAGCAAAAACACGATGGATTTAGGCCCAGATCTCTGTACTGGGGTGAATGTATGACATTGTTCTGCATTCTGTCCATCAACCGTTCTTTTTGCATTTGTCACCCCGAGTGGGACGGGTATGCTCAGACGTGAGTCCTGTGCTCTCCATGCCACTGGAGTCAAGCTATCCTGGCTGAAGAGGGGGTGAAACCCTGAAACCGGTCCTAGGAGGCTTGTTTCCAGTCCAGGGAGTACCTGGCCTGCCAGTTCGGGCTGGACTGTTCCCATAGGGCACAGGGTCAAGACTGATTTGCATATGGCTGGGTTCAAACCGGAATGGCAAGGTGAGCAAAAAAAACAATGGATTTAGGCCCAGATCTCTGTACTGGGGTGAATGTATGACATTGTTCTGCATTCTGTCCATCAACAGTTCTTTTTGCATTTGTCACCCCGAGTGGGACGGGTATGCTCAGACGTGAGTCCCGTGCTCTCCATGCCACTGGAATCAAGCTATCCTGGCTGAAGAGGGGGTGAAACCCCAAAACCGGTCCTAGGATGCTTGTTTCCAGTCCAGGGAGTACCTGGACTGGCAGTTCGGGCTGGACTGTTCCCATAGGGCACAGGGTCAAGACTGATTTGCATATGGCTGGGTCCAAACTGGAATGGCATTTTGAGCAAAAAAACAATGGATTTAGGCCCAGATCTCTGTACTGGGGTGAATGTACGACATTGTTCTGCATTCTGTCCATCAACAGTTCTTTTTGCATTTGTCACCCCGAGTGGGACGGGTATGCTCAGACGTGAGTCCCGTGCTCTCCATACCACTGGAATCAAGCTATCCTGGCTGAAGAGGGTTGAAACCCCGAAACCGGTCCTAGGATGCTTGTTTCCAGTCCACAGAGTACCTGGCCTGGCAGTTCGGGCAGAACTGTTCCCATAGGGCACAGGGTCAAGACTGATTTGCATACGGCTGGGTCCAAACTGGAATGGCATGGTGAACAAAAAAACGATGGATTTAGGCCCAGAGCTCTGTACTGGGGTGAATGTATGACATTGTTCTACATTCTGTCCATCAACAGTTCTTTTTGCATTTGTCACCCCGAGTGGGACGGGCATGCTCAGACGTGAGTCCCATGCTCTCCATGCCACTGGAATCAAGCAATCCTGGTTGAAGAGGGTTGAAACCTCGAAACCAGTCCTAGGATGCTTGTTTCCAGTCCAGGGAGTACCTGGCCTGGCAGTTCGGGCTGGACTGTTCCCATAGGGCACAGGATCAAGACTGATTTGCATATGGCTGGGTCCAAACTGGAATGGCATGGTGAGCAAAAAAACGATGGATTTAGGCCCAGATCTCTGTACTGGGGTGAATGTATGACATTGTTCTGCATTCTGTCCATCAACAGTTCTTTTTGCATTTGTCACCCCGAGTGGGACGGGTATGCTCAGACGTGATTCCCGTGCTCTCCATGCCACTGGAATCAAGCTATCCTGGCTGAAGAGGGGTGAAACCCCGAAACCGGTCCTAGGATGCTTGTTTCCAGTCCAGGGAGTACCTGGCCTGGCAGTTCGGGCTGGACTGTTCCCATAGGGCACAGGGTCAAGACTGATTTGCAGATGGCTGGGTCCAAACTGGAATGGCATGGTGAGCAAAAAAAACAATGGATTTAGGCCCAGATCTCTGTACTGGGGTGAATGTATGACATTGTTCTGCATTCTGTCCATCAACAGTTCTTTTTGCATTTGTCACCCCGAGTGGGACGGGTATGCTCAGACGTGAGTCCCGTGCTCTCCATGCCACTGAAATCAAGCTATCCTGGATGAAGTGGGGTGAAACCCCGAAACCGGTCCTAGGATGCTTGTTTCCAGTACAGGGGGTACCTGGCCTGGCAGTTCGGGCTGGACTGTTCCCATAGGGCACAGGGTCAAGACTGATTTGCATATGGCTGGGTCCAAACTGGAATGGCATGGTGAGCAAAAAAACGATGGATTTAGGCCCAGATCTCTGTACTGGGGTGAATGTATGACATTGTTCTGCATTCTGTCCATCAACAGTTCTTTTTGCATTTGTCACCCCGAGTGGGACGGTTATGCTCAGACGTGAGTTCCGTACTCGCCATGCCACTGGAATCAAGCTATCCTGGCTGAAGAGGGGTGAAACCCCGAAACCAGTCTAGGATGCTTGTTTCCAGTCCAGGGAGTACCTGGCCTGGCAGTTCGGGCTGGACTGTTGCCAGAGGGCACAGGGTCAAGACTGATTTGCATATGGCTGGGTCCAAACTGGAATGGCATGGTGAGCAAAAAAACGATGGATTTAGGCCCAGATCTCTGTACTGGGGTGAATGTATGACATTGTTCTGCATTCTGTCCATCAACAGTTCTTTTTGCATTTGTCACCCCGAGTGGGACGGGTATGCTCAGACGTGAGTCCCGTGCTCTCCATGCCACTGGAATCAAGCTATCCTGGCTGAAGAGGGGGTGAAACCCCGAAACCGGTCCTAGGAGGCTTGTTTCCAGTCCAGGGAGTACCTGGCCTGCCAGTTCGGGCTGGACTGTTCCCATAGGGCACAGGGTCAAGACTGATTTGCATATGGCTGGGTTCAAACTGGAATGGCATGGTGAGCAAAAAAACGATGGATTTAGGCCCAGATCTCTGTACAGGGATGAATGTATGACATTGTTCTGCATTATGTCCATCAACAGTTCTTTTTGCATTTGTCACCCCGAGTGGGACGGTTATGCTCAGACGTGAGTTCCGTACTCGCCATGCCACTGGAATCAAGCAATCCTGGCTGAAGAGGGGTGAAACCCCGAAACCAGTCTAGGATGCTTGTTTCCAGTCCAGGGAGTACCTGGCCTGGCAGTTCGGGCTGGACTGTTGCCAGAGGGCACAGGGTCAAGACTGATTTGCATATGGCTGGGTCCAAACTGGAATGGCATGGTGAGCAAAAAAACGATGGATTTAGGCCCAGATCTCTGTACTGGGGTGAATGTATGACATTGTTCTGCATTCTGTCCATCAACAGTTCTTTTTGCATTTGTCCCCCCGAGTGGGACGGGTATGCTCAGACGTGAGTCCCGTGCTCTCCATGCCACTGGAATCAAGCTATCCTGGCTGAAGAGGGGGTGAAACCCCGAAACCGGTCCTAGGAGGCTTGTTTCCAGTCCAGGGAGTACCTGGCCTGCCAGTTCGGGCTGGACTGTTCCCATAGGGCACAGGGTCAAGACTGATTTGCATATGGCTGGGTTCAAACTGGAATGGCATGGTGAGCAAAAAAACGATGGATTTAGGCCCAGATCTCTGTACTGGGATGAATGTATGACATTGTTCTGCATTATGTCCATCAACAGTTCTTTTTGCATTTGTCACCCCGAGTGGGACGGGTATGCTCAGACGTGAGTCCCGTGCTCTCCATGCCACTGGAATCAAGCTATCCTGGCTAAAGAGGGGGTGAAACCCCGAAACCGGTCCTAGGATGCTTGTTTCCAGTCCAGGGAGTACCTGGCCTGCCAGTTCGGGCTGCACTGTTCCCATAGGGCGCAGGGTCAAGACTGATTTGCCTATGGCTGGGTTCAAACTGGAATGGCATGGTGAGCAAAAAAACGATGGATTTAGGCCCAGATCTCTGTACTGGGGTGAATGTATGACATTGTTCTGCATTCTGTCCATCAACAGTTCTTTTTGCATTTGTCACCCCGAGTGGGACGGTTATGCTCAGACGTGAGTCCCGTGCTCTCCATGCCACTGGAATCAAGCTATCCTGGTTGAAGAGGGGGTGAAACCCCGAAACCGGTCCTAGGATGCTTGTTTCCAGTCCAGGGAGTACCTGGCCTGCCAGTTCGGGCTGCACTGTTCCCATAGGGCGCAGGGTCAAGACTGATTTGCCTATGGCTGGGTTCAAACTGGAATGGCATGGTGAGCAAAAAAACGATGGATTTAGGCCCAGATCTCTGTACTGGGGTGAATGTATGACATTGTTCTGCATTCTGTCCATCAACAGTTCTTTTTGCATTTGTCACCCCGAGTGGGACGGTTATGCTCAGACGTGAGTCCCGTGCTCTCCATGCCACTGGAATCAAGCTATCCTGGTTGAAGAGGGGTGAAACCCCGAAACCGGTCCTAGGATGCATGTTTCCAGTCCAGGGAGTACCTGGCCTGCCAGTTCGGGCTGGACCGTTCCCATAGGGCACAGGGTCAAGACTGATTTGCATATGGCTGGGTTCAAACTGGATTGGCATGGTGAGCAAAAAAACGATGGATTTAGGCCCAGATCTCTGTACTGGGGTGAATGTATGGCATTGTTCTGCATTATGTCCATCAACAGTTCTTTTTGCATTTGTCACCCCGAGTGGGACGGGTATGCTCAGACGTGAGTCCCGTGCTCTCCATGCCACTGGAATCAAGCTATCCTGGTTGAAGAGGGGGTGAAACCCCGAAACCGGTCGTAGGATGCTTGTTTCCAGTCCAGGGAGTACCTGGCCTGCCAGTTCGGGCTGGACTGTTCCCATAGGGCACAGGGTCAAGACTGATTTGCATATGGCTGGGTCCAAACTGGAATGGCATTTTGAGCAAAAAAACAATGGATTTAGGCCCAGATCTCTGTACTGGGGTGAATGTATGACATTGTTCTGCATTCTGTCCATCAACAGTTCTTTTTGCATTTGTCACCCCGAGTGGGACGGGTATGCTCAGACGTGAGTCCCGTGCTCTCCATGCCACTGGAATCAAGCTATCCTGGCTGAAGTGGGCTGAAACCCCGAAACCGGTCCTAGGATGCTTGTTTCCAGTACAGGGAGTACCTGGCCTGGCAGTTCGGGCTGGACTGTTCCCATAGGGCACAGGGTCAAGACTGATTTGCATATGGCTGGGTCCAAACTGGAATGGCATGGTGAGCAAAAAAACGATGGATTTAGGCCCAGATCTCTGTACTGGGGTGAATGTGTGACATTGTTCTGCATTCTGTCCATCAACAGTTCTTTTTGCATTTGTCACCCCGAGTGGGACGGGTATGCTCAGACGTGAGTCCCGTGCTCTCCATACCACTGGAATCAAGCTATCCTGGCTGAAGAGGGTTGAAACCCCGAAACCGGTCCTAGGATGCTTGTTTCCAGTCCACAGAGTACCTGGCCTGGCAGTTCGGGCAGAACTGTTCCCATAGGGCACAGGGTCAAGACTGATTTGCATACGGCTGGGTCCAAACTGGAATGGCATGGTGAACAAAAAAACGATGGATTTAGGCCCAGAGCTCTGTACTGGGGTGAATGTATGACATTGTTCTACATTCTGTCCATCAACAGTTCTTTTTGCATTTGTCACCCCGAGTGGGACGGGCATGCTCAGACGTGAGTCCCATGCTCTCCATGCCACTGGAATCAAGCTATCCTGGCTGAAGAGGGGGTGAAACCCCGAAACCGGTCCTAGGATGCTTGTTTCCAGTCCAGGGAGTACCTGGCATGGCAGTTCGGGCTGGACTGTTCCCATAGGGCACAGGATCAAGACTGATTTGCATATGGCTGGGTCCATACTGGAATGGCATGGTGAGCAAAAAAACGATGGATTTAGGCCCAGATCTCTATATTGGGGTGAATGTATGACATTGTTCTGCATTCTGTCCATCAACAGTTCTTTTTGCATTTGTCACCCCGAGTGGGACGGGTATGCTCAGACGTGAGTCCCGTACTCTCCATGCCACTGGAATCAAGCTATCCTGGCTGAAGAGGGGGTGAAACCCCGAAACCGGTCCTAGGAGGCTTGTTTCCAGTCCAGGGAGTACCTGGCCTGCCAGTTCGGGCTGGACTGTTCCCATAGGGCACAGGGTCAAGACTGATTTGCATATGGCTGGGTTCAAACTGGAATGGCATGGTGAGCAAAAAAACGATGGATTTAGGCCCAGATCTCTGTACTGGGGTGAATGTATGACATTGTTCTGCATTCTGTCCATCAACAGTTCTTTTTGCATTTGTCACCCCGAGTGGGACGGGTATGCTCAGACGTGATTCCCGTGCTCTCCATGCCACTGGAATCAAGCTATCCTGGCTGAAGAGGGGTGAAACCCCGAAACCGGTCCTAGGATGCTTGTTTCCAGTCCAGGGAGTACCTGGCCTGGCAGTTCGGGCTGGACTGTTCCCATAGGGCACAGGGTCAAGACTGATTTGCATATGGCTGGGACCAAACTGGAATGGCATGGTGAGCAAAAAAAACAATGGATTTAGGCCCAGATCTCTGTACTGTGGTGAATGTATGACATTGTTCTGCATTCTGTCCATCAACAGTTCTTTTTGCATTTGTCACCCCGAGTGGGACGGGTATGCTCAGACGTGAGTCCCGTGCTCTCCATGCCACTGGAATCAAGCTATCCTGGATGAAGTGGGGTGAAACCCCGAAACCGGTCCTAGGATGCTTGTTTCCAGTACAGGGAGTACCTGGCCTGGCAGTTCGGGCTGGACTGTTCCCATAGGGCACAGGGTCAAGACTGATTTGCATATGGCTGGGTCCAAACTGGAATGGCATGGTGAGCAAAACAACGATGGATTTAGGCCCAGATCTCTGTACTGGGGTGAATGTATGACATTGTTCTGCATTCTGTCCATCAACAGTTCTTTTTGCATTTGTCACCCCGAGTGGGACGGGTATGCTCAGACGTGAGTTCCGTACTCGCCATGCCACTGGAATCAAGCTATCCTGGCTGAAGAGGGGTGAAACCCCGAAACCAGTCTAGGATGGTTGTTTCCAGTCCAGGGAGTACCTGGCCTGGCAGTTCGGGCTGGACTGTTGCCAGAGGGCACAGGGTCAAGACTGATTTGCATATGGCTGGGTCCAAACTGGAATGGCATGGTGAGCAAAAAAACGATGGATTTAGGCCCAGATCTCTGTACTGGGGTGAATGTATGACATTGTTCTGCATTCTGTCCATCAACAGTTCTTTTTGCATTTGTCACCCCGAGTGGGACGGGCATGCTCAGACGTGAGTCCCGTGCTCTCCATGCCACTGGAGTCAAGCTATCCTGGCTGAAGAGGGGGTGAAACCCCGAAACCGGTCCTAGGAGGCTTGTTTCCAGTCCAGGGAGTACCTGGCCTACCAGTTCGGGCTGGACTGTTCCCATAGGGCACAGGGTCAAGACTGATTTGCATATGGCTGGGTCCAAACTGTAATGGCATGGTGAGCAAAAAAACGATGGATTTTGGCCCAGATCTCTGTACTGGGGTGAATGTATGACATTGTTCTGCATTCTGTCCATCAACAGTTCTTTTTGCATTTGTCACCCCGAGTGGGACGGGTATGCTCAGACGTGAGTCCCGTGCTCTCCATGCCACTGGAATCAAGCTATCCTGGCTGAAGTGGGCTGAAAAACCCCGAAACCGGTCCTAGGATGCTTGTTTCCAGTACAGGGAGTACCTGGCCTGGCAGTTCGGGCTGGACTGTTCCCATAGGGCACAGGGTCAAGACTGATTTGCATATGGCTGGGTCCAAACTGTAATGGCATGGTGAGCAAAAAAACAATGGATTTAGGCCCAGATCTCTGTACTGGGGTGAATGTGTGACATTGTTCTGCATTCTGTCCATCAACAGTTCTTTTTGCATTTGTCACCCCGAGTGGGACGGGTATGCTCAGACGTGAGTCCCGTGCTCTCCATACCACTGGAATCAAGCTATCCTGGCTGAAGAGGGTTGAAACCCCGAAACCGGTCCTAGGATGCTTGTTTCCAGTCCACAGAGTACCTGGCCTGGCAGTTCGGGCAGAACTGTTCCCATAGGGCACAGGGTCAAAACTGATTTGCATACGGCTGGGTCCAAACTGGAATGGCATGGTGAACAAAAAAACTATGGATTTAGGCCCAGAGCTCTGTACTGGGGTGAATGTATGACATTGTTCTACATTCTGTCCATCAACAGTTCTTTTTGCATTTGTCACCCCGAGTGGGACGGGCATGCTCAGACGTGAGTCCCATGCTCTCCATGCCACTGGAATCAAGCTATCCTGGTTGAAGAGGGGTGAAACCTCGAAACCAGTCCTAGGATGCTTGTTTCCAGTCCAGGGAGTACCTGGCCTGGCAGTTCGGGCTTGACTGTTCCCATAGGGCACAGGATCAAGACTGATTTGCATATGGCTGGGTCCATACTGGAATGGCATGGTGAGCAAAAAAACAATGGATTTAGGCCCAGATCTCTATATTGGGGTGAATGTATGACATTGTTCTGCATTCTGTCCATCAACAGTTCTTTTTGCATTTGTCACCCCGAGTGGGACGGGTATGCTCAGACGTGAGTCTCGTACTCTCCATGCCACTGGAATCAAGCTATCCTGGCTGAAGAGGGGGTGAAACCCCGAAACCGGTCCTAGGAGGCTTGTTTCCAGTCCAGGGAGTACCTGGCCTGCCAGTTCGGGCTGGACTGTTCCCATAGGGCACAGGGTCAAGACTGATTTGCATATGGCTGGGTTCAAACTGAAATGGCATGGTGAGCAAAAAAATGATGGATTTAGGCCCAGATCTCTGTACTGGGGTGAATGTATGACATTGTTCTGCATTCTGTCCATCAACAGTTCTTTTTGCATTTGTCACCCCGAGTGGGACGGGTATGCTCAGACGTGAGTCCCGTGCTCTCCATGCCACTGGAATCAAGCTATCCTGGATGAAGTGGGGTGAAACCCCGAAACCGGTCCTAGGATGCTTGTTTCCAGTACAGGGAGTACCTGGCCTGGCAGTTCGGGCTGGACTGTTCCCATAGGGCACAGGGTCAAGACTGATTTGCATATGGCTGGGTCCAAACTGGAATGGCATGGTGAGCAAAAAAACGATGGATTTAGGCCCAGATCTCTGTACTGGGGTGAATGTATGACATTGTTCTGCATTCTGTCCATCAACAGTTCTTTTTGCATTTGTCACCCCGAGTGGGACGGGTATGCTCAGACGTGAGTTCCGTACTCGCCATGCCACTGGAATCAAGCTATCCTGGCTGAAGAGGGGTGAAACCCCGAAACCAGTCTAGGATGCTTGTTTCCAGTCCAGGGAGTACCTGGCCTGGCAGTTCGGGCTGGACTGTTGCCAGAGGGCACAGGGTCAAGACTGATTTGCATATGGCTGGGTCCGAACTGGAATGGCATGGTGAGCAAAAAAACGATGGATTTAGGCCCAGATCTCTGTACTGGGGTGAATGTATGACATTGTTCTGCATTCTGTCCATCAACAGTTCTTTTTGCATTTGTCACCCCGAGTGGGACGGGTATGCTCAGACGTGAGTCCCGTGCTCTCCATGCCACTGGAGTCAAGCTATCCTGGCTGAAGAGGGGGTGAAACCCCGAAACCGGTCCTAGAAGGCTTGTTTCCAGTCCAGGGAGTACCTGGCCTACCAGTTCGGGCTGGACTGTTCCCATAGGGCACAGGGTCAAGACTGATTTGCATATGGCTGGGTCCAAACTGTAATGGCATGGTGAGCAAAAAAACGATGGATTTTGGCCCAGATCTCTGTACTGGGGTGAATGTATGACATTGTTCTGCATTCTGTCCATCAACAGTTCTTTTTGCATTTGTCACCCCGAGTGGGACGGGTATGCTCAGACGTGAGTCCCGTGCTCTCCATACCACTGGAATCAAGCTATCCTGGCTGAAGAGGGTTGAAACCCCGAAACCGGTCCTAGGATGCTTGTTTCCAGTCCACAGAGTACCTGGCCTGGCAGTTCGGGCAGAACTGTTCCCATAGGGCACAGGGTCAAAACTGATTTGCATACGGCTGGGTCCAAACTGGAATGGCATGGTGAACAAAAAAACTATGGATTTAGGCCCAGAGCTCTGTACTGGGGTGAATGTATGACATTGTTCTACATTCTGTCCATCAACAGTTCTTTTTGCATTTGTCACCCCGAGTGGGACGGGCATGCTCAGACGTGAGTCCCATGCTCTCCATGCCACTGGAATCAAGCTATCCTGGTTGAAGAGGGGTGAAACCTCGAAACCAGTCCTAGGATGCTTGTTTCCAGTCCAGGGAGTACCTGGCCTGGCAGTTCGGGCTTGACTGTTCCCATAGGGCACAGGATCAAGACTGATTTGCATATGGCTGGGTCCATACTGGAATGGCATGGTGAGCAAAAAAACAATGGATTTAGGCCCAGATCTCTATATTGGGGTGAATGTATGACATTGTTCTGCATTCTGTCCATCAACAGTTCTTTTTGCATTTGTCACCCCGAGTGGGACGGGTATGCTCAGACGTGAGTCCCGTACTCTCCATGCCACTGGAATCAAGCTATCCTGGCTGAAGAGGGGGTGAAACCCCGAAACCGGTCCTAGGAGGCTTGTTTCCAGTCCAGGGAGTACCTGGCCTGCCAGTTCGGGCTGGACTGTTCCCATAGGGCACAGGGTCAAGACTGATTTGCATATGGCTGGGTTCAAACTGAAATGGCATGGTGAGCAAAAAAATGATGGATTTAGGCCCAGATCTCTGTACTGGGGTGAATGTATGACATTGTTCTGCATTCTGTCCATCAACAGTTCTTTTTGCATTTGTCACCCCGAGTGGGACGGGTATGCTCAGACGTGAGTCCCGTGCTCTCCATGCCACTGGAATCAAGCTATCCTGGATGAAGTGGGGTGAAACCCCGAAACCGGTCCTAGGATGCTTGTTTCCAGTACAGGGAGTACCTGGCCTGGCAGTTCGGGCTGGACTGTTCCCATAGGGCACAGGGTCAAGACTGATTTGCATATGGCTGGGTCCAAACTGGAATGGCATGGTGAGCAAAAAAACGATGGATTTAGGCCCAGATCTCTGTACTGGGGTGAATGTATGACATTGTTCTGCATTCTGTCCATCAACAGTTCTTTTTGCATTTGTCACCCCGAGTGGGACGGGTATGCTCAGACGTGAGTTCCGTACTCGCCATGCCACTGGAATCAAGCTATCCTGGCTGAAGAGGGGTGAAACCCCGAAACCAGTCTAGGATGCTTGTTTCCAGTCCAGGGAGTACCTGGCCTGGCAGTTCGGGCTGGACTGTTGCCAGAGGGCACAGGGTCAAGACTGATTTGCATATGGCTGGGTCCGAACTGGAATGGCATGGTGAGCAAAAAAACGATGGATTTAGGCCCAGATCTCTGTACTGGGGTGAATGTATGACATTGTTCTGCATTCTGTCCATCAACAGTTCTTTTTGCATTTGTCACCCCGAGTGGGACGGGTATGCTCAGACGTGAGTCCCGTGCTCTCCATGCCACTGGAGTCAAGCTATCCTGGCTGAAGAGGGGGTGAAACCCCGAAACCGGTCCTAGGAGGCTTGTTTCCAGTCCAGGGAGTACCTGGCCTACCAGTTCGGGCTGGACTGTTCCCATAGGGCACAGGGTCAAGACTGATTTGCATATGGCTGGGTCCAAACTGTAATGGCATGGTGAGCAAAAAAACGATGGATTTTGGCCCAGATCTCTGTACTGGGGTGAATGTATGACATTGTTCTGCATTCTGTCCATCAAGAGTTCTTTTTGCATTTGTCACCCCGAGTGGGACGGGTATGCTCAGACGTGAGTCCCGTGCTCTCCATGCCACTGGAATCAAGCTATCCTGGCTGAAGAGGGTTGAAACCCCGAAACCGGTCCTAGGATGCTTGTTTCCAGTCCACGGAGTACCTGGCCTGGCAGTTCGGGCAGAACTGTTCCCATAGGGCACAGGGTCAAGACTGATTTGCATATGGCTGGGTCCAAACTGTAATGGCATGGTGAGCAAAAAAACGATGGATTTTGGCCCAGATCTCTGTACTGGGGTGAATGTATGACATTGTTCTGCATTCTGTCCATCAAGAGTTCTTTTTGCATTTGTCACCCCGAGTGGGACGGGTATGCTCAGACGTGAGTCCCGTGCTCTCCATGCCACTGGAATCAAGCTATCCTGGCTGAAGTGGGCTGAAAAACCCCGAAACCGGTCCTAGGATGCTTGTTTCCAGTACAGGGAGTACCTGGCCTGGCAGTTCGGGCTGGACTGTTCCCATAGGGCACAGGGTCAAGACTGATTTGCATATGGCTGGGTTCAAACTGTAATGGCATGGTGAGCAAAAAAACAATGGATTTAGGCCCAGAGCTCTGTACTGGGGTGAATGTATGACATTGTTCTACATTCTGTCCATCAACAGTTCTTTTTGCATTTGTCACCCCGAGTGGGACGGGCATGCTCAGACGTGAGTCCCATGCTCTCCATGCCACTGGAATCAAGCTATCCTGGTTGAAGAGGGGTGAAACCTCGAAACCAGTCCTAGGATGCTTGTTTCCAGTCCAGGGAGTACCTGGCCTGGCAGTTCGGGCTTGACTGTTCCCATAGGGCACAGGATCAAGACTGATTTGCATATGGCTGGGTCCATACTGGAATGGCATGGTGAGCAAAAAAACAATGGATTTAGGCCCAGATCTCTATATTGGGGTGAATGTATGACATTGTTCTGCATTCTGTCCATCAACAGTTCTTTTTGCATTTGTCACCCCGAGTGGGACGGGTATGCTCAGACGTGAGTCCCGTACTCTCCATGCCACTGGAATCAAGCTATCCTGGCTGAAGAGGGGGTGAAACCCCGAAACCGGTCCTAGGAGGCTTGTTTCCAGTCCAGGGAGTACCTGGCCTGCCAGTTCGGGCTGGACTGTTCCCATAGGGCACAGGGTCAAGACTGATTTGCATATGGCTGGGTTCAAACTGAAATGGCATGGTGAGCAAAAAAATGATGGATTTAGGCCCAGATCTCTGTACTGGGGTGAATGTATGACATTGTTCTGCATTCTGTCCATCAACAGTTCTTTTTGCATTTGTCACCCCGAGTGGGACGGGTATGCTCAGACGTGAGTCCCGTGCTCTCCATGCCACTGGAATCAAGCTATCCTGGATGAAGTGGGGTGAAACCCCGAAACCGGTCCTAGGATGCTTGTTTCCAGTACAGGGAGTACCTGGCCTGGCAGTTCGGGCTGGACTGTTCCCATAGGGCACAGGGTCAAGACTGATTTGCATATGGCTGGGTCCAAACTGGAATGGCATGGTGAGCAAAAAAACGATGGATTTAGGCCCAGATCTCTGTACTGGGGTGAATGTATGACATTGTTCTGCATTCTGTCCATCAACAGTTCTTTTTGCATTTGTCACCCCGAGTGGGACGGGTATGCTCAGACGTGAGTTCCGTACTCGCCATGCCACTGGAATCAAGCTATCCTGGCTGAAGAGGGGTGAAACCCCGAAACCAGTCTAGGATGCTTGTTTCCAGTCCAGGGAGTACCTGGCCTGGCAGTTCGGGCTGGACTGTTGCCAGAGGGCACAGGGTCAAGACTGATTTGCATATGGCTGGGTCCGAACTGGAATGGCATGGTGAGCAAAAAAACGATGGATTTAGGCCCAGATCTCTGTACTGGGGTGAATGTATGACATTGTTCTGCATTCTGTCCATCAACAGTTCTTTTTGCATTTGTCACCCCGAGTGGGACGGGTATGCTCAGACGTGAGTCCCGGGCTCTCCATGCCACTGGAGTCAAGCTATCCTGGCTGAAGAGGGGGTGAAACCCCGAAACCGGTCCTAGGAGGCTTGTTTCCAGTCCAGGGAGTACCTGGCCTACCAGTTCGGGCTGGACTGTTCCCATAGGGCACAGGGTCAAGACTGATTTGCATATGGCTGGGTCCAAACTGTAATGGCATGGTGAGCAAAAAAACGATGGATTTTGGCCCAGATCTCTGTACTGGGGTGAATGTATGACATTGTTCTGCATTCTGTCCATCAAGAGTTCTTTTTGCATTTGTCACCCCGAGTGGGACGGGTATGCTCAGACGTGAGTCCCGTGCTCTCCATGCCACTGGAATCAAGCTATCCTGGCTGAAGAGGGTTGAAACCCCGAAACCGGTCCTAGGATGCTTGTTTCCAGTCCACGGAGTACCTGGCCTGGCAGTTCGGGCAGAACTGTTCCCATAGGGCACAGGGTCAAGACTGATTTTCATATGGCTGGGTCCAAACTGGAATGGCATGGTGAACAAAAAAACGATGGATTTAGGCCCAGATCTCTGTACTGGGGTGAATGTATGACATTGTTCTACATTCTGTCCATCAACAGTTCTTTTTGCATTTGTCACCTCGAGTGGGACGGGCATGCTCAGACGTGAGTCCCATGCTCTCCATGCCACTGGAATCAAGCTATCCTGGCTGAAGAGGGGTGAAACCCCGAAACCGGTCCTAGGATGCTTGTTTCCAGTCCAGGGAGCACCTGGCCAGGCAGTTCGGGCTGGACTGTTCCCATAGGGCACAGGGTCAAGACTGATTTGCATATGGCTGGGTCCAAACTGGAATGGCATGGTGAGCAAAAAAACGATGGACTTAGGCCCAGATCTCTGTACTGGGGTGAATGTATGACATTGTTCTACATTCTGTCCATCAACAGTTCTTTTTGCATTTGTCACCTCGAGTGGGACGGGCATGCTCAGACGTGAGTCCCATGCTCTCCATGCCACTGGAATCAAGCTATCCTGGCTGAAGAGGGGTGAAACCCCGAAACCGGTCCTAGGATGCTTGTTTCCAGTCCAGGGAGCACCTGGCCAGGCAGTTCGGGCTGGACTGTTCCCATAGGGCACAGGGTCAAGACTGATTTGCATATGGCTGGGTCCAAACTGGAATGGCATGGTGAGCAAAAAAACGATGGACTTAGGCCCAGATCTCTGTACTGGGGTAAATGTATGACATTGTTCTGCATTCTGTCCATCAACAGTTCTTTTTGCATTTGTCAACCCGAGTGGGACAGGTATGCTCAGACGTGAGTCCCGTGCTCTCCATGCCACTGGAATCAAGCTATCCTGGTTGAAGAGGGGTGAAACCCCGAAACCGGTCCTAGGATGCTTGTTTCCAGTCCAGGGAGCACCTGGCCTGGCAGTTCGGGCTGGACTGTTCCCATAGGGCACAGGATCAAGACTGATTTGCATATGGCTGGGTACAAACTGGAATGGCATGGTGAGCAAACAAACGATGGATTTAGGCCCAGATCTCTATATTGGGGTGAATGTATGACATTGTTCTGCATTCTGTCCATCAACAGTTCTTTTTGCATTTGTCACCCCGAGTGGGACGGGTATGCTCAGACGTGAGTCCCGTACTCTCCATGCCACTGGAATCAAGATATCCTGGCTGAAGAGGGGTGAGACCCCGAAACCGGTCCTAGGATGCTTGGTTCCAGTCCAGGGAGTACCTGGACTGGCAGTTCGGGCTGGACTGTTCCCAGAGGGCACAGGGTCAAGACTGATTTGCATATGGCTGGGTCCAAACTGGAATGGCATGGTGAGCAAAAACACAATGGATTTAGGCCCAGATCTCTGTGCTGGGGTGAATGTATGACATTGTTCTGCATTCTGTCCATCAACCGTTCTTTTTGCATTTGTCACCCCTAGTGGGACGGGTATGCTCAGACGTGAGTCCCGTGCTCTCCATGCCACTGGAGTCAAGCTATCCTGGCTGAAGAGGGGGTGAAACCCTGAAACCGGTCCTAGGAGGCTTGTTTCCAGTCCAGGGAGTACCTGGCCTGCCAGTTCGGGCTGGACTGTTCCCATAGGGCACAGGGTCAAGACTGATTTGCATATGGCTGGGTTCAAACCGGAATGGCAAGGTGAGAAAAAACAATGGATTTAGGCCCAGATATCTGTACTGGGGTGAATGTATGACATTGTTCTGCATTCTGTCCATCAACAGTTCTTTTTGCATTTGTCACCCTGAGTGGGACGGGTATGCTCAGACGTGAGTCCCGTGCTCTCCATGCCACTGGAATCAAGCTATCCTGGCTGAAGAGGGGGTGAAACCCCAAAACCGGTCCTAGGATGCTTGTTTCCAGTCTAGGGAGTACCTGGACTGGCAGTTCGGGCTGGACTGTTCCCATAGGGCACAGGGTCAAGACTGATTTGCATATGGCTGGGTCCAAACTGGAATGGCATTTTGAGCAAAAAAAAATGGATTTAGGCCCAGATCTCTGTACTGGGGTGAATGTATGACATTGTTCTGCATTCTGTCCATCAACAGTTCTTTTTGCATTTGTCACCCCGAGTGGGACGGGTATGCTCAGATGTGAGTTCCGTGCTCTCCATGGCACTGGAATCAAGCTATCCTGGCTGAAGTGGGGTGAAACCCCGAAACCGGTCCTAGGATGCTTGTTTCCAGTACAGGGAGTACCTGGCCTGGCAGTTCGGGTTGGACTGTTCCCATAGGGCACAGGGTCAAGACTGATTTGCATATGGCTGGGTCCAAACTGGAATAGCATGGTGAGCAAAAAAACGATGGATTTAGGCCCAGATCTCTGTACTGGGGTGAATGTGTGACATTGTTCTGCATTCTGTCCATCAACAGTTCTTTTTGCATTTGTCACCCCGAGTGGGACGGGTATGCTCAGACGTGAGTCCCGTGCTCTCCATACCACTGGAATCAAGCTATCCTGGCTGAAGAGGGTTGAAACCCCGAAACCGGTCCTAGGATGCTTGTTTCCAGTCCACAGAGTACCTGGCCTGGCAGTTCGGGCAGAACTGTTCCCATAGGGCACAGGGTCAAGACTGATTTGCATACGGCTGGGTCCAAACTGGAATGGCATGGTGAGCAAAAAAACGATGGATTTAGGCCCAGATCTCTATATTGGGGTGAAAGTATGACATTGTTCTGCATTCTGTCCATCAACAGTTCTTTTTGCATTTGTCACCCCGAGTGGGACGGGTATGCTCAGACGTGAGTCCCGTACTCTCCATGCCACTGGAATCAAGCTATCCTGGCTGAAGAGGGGGTAAAACCCCGAAACCGGTCCTAGGAGGCTTGTTTCCAGTCCAGGGAGTACCTGGCCTGCCAGTTCGGGCTAGACTGTTGCCATAGGGCACAGGGTCAAGACTGATTTGCAAATGGCTGGGTTCAAACTGGAATGGCATGGTGAGCAAAAAAACGATGGATTTAGGCCCAGATCTCTGTACTGGGGTGAATGTATGACATTGTTCTGCATTCTGTCCATCAACAGTTCTTTTTGCATTTGTCACCCCGAGTGGGACGGGTATGCTCAGACGTGATTCCCGTGCTCTCCATGCCACTGGAATCAAGCTATCCTGGCTGAAGAGGGTTGAAACCCAGAAACCGGTCCTAGGATGCTTGTTTCCAGTCCAGGGAGTACCTGGCCTGGCAGTTCGGGCTGGACTGTTCCCATAGGGCACAGGGTCAAGAATGATTTGCAGATGGCTGGGTCCAAACTGGAATGGCATGGTGAGCAAAAAAAACAATGGATTTAGGCCCAGATCTCTGTACTGGGGTGAATGTATGACATTGTTCTGCATTCTGTCCATCAACAGTTCTTTTTGCATTTGTCACCCCGAGTGGGACGGGTATGCTCAGACGTGAGTCCCGTGCTCTCCATGCCACTGGAATCAAGCTATCCTGGATGAAGTGGGGTGAAACCCCGAAACCGGTCCTAGGATGCTTGTTTCCAGTACAGGGAGTACCTGGCCTGGCAGTTCGGGCTGGACTGTTCCCATAGGGCACAGGGTCAAGACTGATTTGCATATGGCTGGGTCCAAACTGGAATGGCATGGTGAGCAAAAAAACGATGGATTTAGGCCCAGATCTCTGTACTGGGGTGAATGTATGACATTGTTCTGCATTCTGTCCATCAACAGTTCTTTTTGCATTTGTCACCCCGAGTGGGACGGTTATGCTCAGACGTGAGTTCCGTACTCGCCATGCCACTGGAATCAAGCTATCCTGGCTGAAGAGGGGTGAAACCCCGAAACCAGTCTAGGATGCTTGTTTCCAGTACAGGGAGTACCTGGCCTGGCAGTTCGGGCTGGACTGTTCCCACAGGGCACAGGGTCAAGACTGATTTGCATATGGCTGGGTCCAGACTGGAATGGCATGGTGAGCAAAAAAACGATGGATTTAGGCCCAGATCTCTGTACTGGGGTGAATGTATGACATTGTTCTGCATTCTGTCCATCAACAGTTCTTTTTGCATTTGTCACCCCGAGTGGGACGGGTATGCTCAGACGTGATTCCCGTGCTCTCCATGCCACTGGAATCAAGCTATCCTGGCTGAAGAGGGGTGAAACCCAGAAACCGGTCCTAGGATGCTTGTTTCCAGTCCAGGGAGTACCTGGCCTGGCAGTTCGGGCTGGACTGTTCCCATAGGGCACAGGGTCAAGAATGATTTGCAGATGGCTGGGTCCAAACTGGAATGGCATGGTGAGCAAAAAAAACAATGGATTTAGGCCCAGATCTCTGTACTGGGGTGAATGTATGACATTGTTCTGCATTCTGTCCATCAACAGTTCTTTTTGCATTTGTCACCCCGAGTGGGACGGGTATGCTCAGACGTGAGTCCCGTGCTCTCCATGCCACTGGAATCAAGCTATCCTGGATGAAGTGGGGTGAAACCCCGAAACCGGTCCTAGGATGCTTGTTTCCAGTACAGGGAGTACCTGGCCTGGCAGTTCGGGCTGGACTGTTCCCATAGGGCACAGGGTCAAGACTGATTTGCATATGGCTGGGTCCAAACTGGAATGGCATGGTGAGCAAAAAAACGATGGATTTAGGCCCAGATCTCTGTACTGGGGTGAATGTATGACATTGTTCTGCATTCTGTCCATCAACAGTTCTTTTTGCATTTGTCACCCCGAGTGGGACGGTTATGCTCAGACGTGAGTTCCGTACTCGCCATGCCACTGGAATCAAGCTATCCTGGCTGAAGAGGGGTGAAACCCCGAAACCAGTCTAGGATGCTTGTTTCCAGTACAGGGAGTACCTGGCCTGGCAGTTCGGGCTGGACTGTTCCCACAGGGCACAGGGTCAAGACTGATTTGCATATGGCTGGGTCCAGACTGGAATGGCATGGTGAGCAAAAAAACGATGGATTTAGGCCCAGATCTCTGTACTGGGGTGAATGTATGACATTGTTCTGCATTCTGTCCATCAACAGTTCTTTTTGCATTTGTCACCCCGAGTGGGACGGGTATGCTCAGACGTGAGTCCCGTGCTCTCCATGCCACTGGAGTCAAGCTATCCTGGCTGAAGAGGGGGTGAAACCCCGAAACCGGTCCTAGGAGGCTTGTTTCCAGTCCAGGGAGTACCTGGCCTGCCAGTTCGGGCTGGACTGTTCCCATAGGGCACAGGGTCAAGACTGATTTGCAGATGGCTGGGTCCAAACTGGAATGGCATGGTGAGCAAAAAAAACAATGGATTTAGGCCCAGATCTCTGTACTGGGGTGAATGTATGACATTGTTCTGCATTCTGTCCATCAACAGTTCTTTTTGCATTTGTCACCCCGAGTGGGACGGGTATGCTCAGACGTGAGTCCCGTGCTCTCCATGCCACTGGAATCAAGCTATCCTGGATGAAGTGGGGTGAAACCCCGAAACCGGTCCTAGGATGCTTGTTTCCAGTACAGGGAGTACCTGGCCTGGCAGTTCGGGCTGGACTGTTCCCATAGGGCACAGGGTCAAGACTGATTTGCATATGGCTGGGTCCAAACTGGAATGGCATGGTGAGCAAAAAAACGATGGATTTAGGCCCAGATCTCTGTACTGGGGTGAATGTATGACATTGTTCTGCATTCTGTCCATCAACAGTTCTTTTTGCATTTGTCACCCCGAGTGGGACGGTTATGCTCAGACGTGAGTTCCGTACTCGCCATGCCACTGGAATCAAGCTATCCTGGCTGAAGAGGGGTGAAACCCCGAAACCAGTCTAGGATGCTTGTTTCCAGTACAGGGAGTACCTGGCCTGGCAGTTCGGGCTGGACTGTTCCCACAGGGCACAGGGTCAAGACTGATTTGCATATGGCTGGGTCCAGACTGGAATGGCATGGTGAGCAAAAAAACGTTGGATTTAGGCCCAGATCTCTGTACTGGGGTGAATGTATGACATTGTTCTGCATTCTGTCCATCAACAGTTCTTTTTGCATTTGTCACCCCGAGTGGGACGGGTATGCTCAGACGTGAGTCTCGGGCTCTCCATGCCACTGGAGTCAAGCTATCCTGGCTGAAGAGGGGGTGAAACCCCGAAACCGGTCCTAGGAGGCTTGTTTCCAGTCCAGGGAGTACCTGGCCTGCCAGTTCGGGCTGGACTGTTCCCATAGGGCACAGGGTCAAGACTGATTTGCATATGGCTGGGTTCAAACTGGAATGGCATGGTGAGCAAAAAAACGATGGATTTAGGCCCAGATCTCTGTACTGGGGTGAATGTATGACATTGTTCTGCATTATGTCCATCAACAGTTCTTTTTGCATTTGTCACCCCGAGTGGGACGGGTATGCTCAGACGTGAGTCCCGTGCTCTCCATGCCACTGGAATCAAGCTATCCTGGCTGAAGAGGGGGTGAAACCCCGAAACCGGTCCTAGGATGCTTGTTTCCAGTCCAGGGAGTACCTGGCCTGCCAGTTCGGGCTGCACTGTTCCCATAGGGCACAGGGTCAAGACTGATTTGCCTATGGCTGGGTTCAAACTGGAATGGCATGGTGAGTAAAAAAAAACATGGATTTAGGCCCAGATCTCTGTACTGGGGTGAATGTATGACATTGTTCTGCATTATGTCCATCAACAGTTCTTTTTGCATTTGTCACCCCGTGTGGGACGGGTATGCTCAGAAATGAGTCCCGTGCTCTCCATGCCACTGGAATCAAGCTATCCTGGCTGAAGAGGGGTGAAACCCCGAAACCGGTCCTAGGATGCTTGTTTCCAGTCCAGGGAGTACCTGGCCTGCCAGTTCGGGCTGGACTGTTCCCATAGGGCACAGGGTCAAGACTGATTTGCATATGGCTGGGTTCAAACTGGAATGGCATGGTGAGCAAAAAAACGATGGATTTAGGCCCAGATCTCTGTACTGGGGTGAATGTATGACATTGTTCTGCATTCTGTCCATCAACAGTTCTTTTTGCATTTGTCACCCCGAGTGGGACGGGAATGCTCAGACGTGATTCCCGTGCTCTCCATGCCACTGGAATCAAGCTATCCTGGCTGAAGAGGGGTGAAACCCCGAAACCGGTCCTAGGATGCTTGTTTCCAGTCCAGGGAGTACCTGGCCTGGCAGTTCGGGCTGGACTGTTCCCATAGGGCACAGGGTCAAGACTGATTTGCAGATGGCTGGGTCCAAACTGGAATGGCATGGTGAGCAAAAAAAACAATGGATTTAGGCCCAGATCTCTGTACTGGGGTGAATGTATGACATTGTTCTGCATTCTGTCCATCAACAGTTCTTTTTGCATTTGTCACCCCGAGTGGGACGGGTATGCTCAGACGTGAGTCCCGTGCTCTCCATGCCACTGGAATCAAGCTATCCTGGATGAAGTGGGGTGAAACCCCGAAACCGGTCCTAGGATGCTTGTTTCCAGTACAGGGAGTACCTGGCCTGGCAGTTCGGGCTGGACTGTTCCCATAGGGCACAGGGTCAAGACTGATTTGCATATTGCTGGGTCCAAACTGGAATGGCATGGTGAGCAAACAAACGATGGATTTAGGCCCAGATCTCTGTACTGGGGTGAATGTATGACATTGTTCTGCATTCTGTCCATCAACAGTTCTTTTTGCATTTGTCACCCCGAGTGGGACGGTTATGCTCAGACGTGAGTTCCGTACTCGCCATGCCACTGGAATCAAGCTATCCTGGCTGAAGAGGGGTGAAACCCCGAAACCAGTCTAGGATGCTTGTTTCCAGTCCAGGGAGTACCTGGCCTGGCAGTTCGGGCTGGACTGTTGCCAGAGGGCACAGGGTCAAGACTGATTTGCATATGGCTGGGTCCAAACTGGAATGGCATGGTGAGCAAAAAAACGATGGATTTAGGCCCAGATCTCTGTACTGGGGTGAATGTATGACATTGTTCTGCATTCTGTCCATCAACAGTTCTTTTTGCATTTGTCACCCCGAGTGGGACGGGTATGCTCAGACGTGAGTCCCGTGCTCTCCATGCCACTGGAGTCAAGCTATCCTGGCTGAAGAGGGGGTGAAACCCCGAAACCGGTCCTCGGAGGCTTGTTTCCAGTCCATCGAGTACCTGGCCTGCCAGTTCGTTCTGGACTGTTCCCATAGGGCACAGGGTCAAGACTGATTTGCATATGGCTGGGTTCAAACTGGAATGGCATGGTGAGCAAAAAAACGATGGATTTAGGACCATATCTCTGTACTGGGGTGAATGTATGACATTGTTCTGCATTATGTCCATCAACAGTTCTTTTTGCATTTGTCACCCCGAGCGGGACGGGTATGCTCAGACGTGAGTCCCGTGCTCTCCATGCCACTGGAATCAAGCTATCCTGGCTGAAGAGGGGGTGAAACCCCGAAACCGGTCCTAGGATGCTTGTTTCCAGTCCAGGGAGTACCTGGCCTGTCAGTTCGGGCTGCACTGTTCCCATAGGGCACAGGGTCAAGACTGATTTGCCTATGGCTGGGTTCAAACTGGAATGGCATGGTGAGCAAAAAAAACAATGGATTTAGGCCCAGATCTCTGTACTGGGGTGAATGTATGACATTGTTCTGCATTATGTCCATCAACAGTTCTTTTTGCATTTGTCACCCCGTGTGGGACGGGTATGCTCAGAAATGAGTCCCGTGCTCTCCATGCCACTGGAATCAAGCTATCCTGGCTGAAGAGGGGTGAAACCCCGAAACCGGTCCTAGGATGCTTGTTTCCAGTCCAGGGAGTACCTGGCCTGCCAGTTCGGGCTGGACTGTTCCCATAGGGCACAGGGTCAAGACTGATTTGCATATGGCTGGGTTCAAACTGGAATGGCATGGTGAGCAAAAAAACGATGGATTTAGGCCCAGATCTCTGTACTGGGGTGAATGTATGACATTGTTCTGCATTCTGTCCATCAACAGTTCTTTTTGCATTTGTCACCCCGAATGGGACGGTTATGCTCAGACGTGAGTCCCGTGCTCTCCATGCCACTGGAATCAAGCTATCCTGGTTGAAGAGGGGTGAAACCCCGAAACCGGACCTAGGATGCATGTTTCCAGTCCAGGGAGTACCTGGCCTGGCAGTTCGGGCTGGACTGTTCCCATATGGCACAGGGTCAAGACTGGTTAGCATATGGCTGGGTCCAAACTGGAATGGCATGGTGAGCAAAAAAACGATGGATTTAGGCCCAGATCTCTGTACTGGGTTGAATGTATGGCATTGTTCTGCATTCTGTCCATCAACAGTTCTTTTTGCATTTGTCACCCCGAGTGGGACGGGTATGCTCAGACGTGAGTCCCGTGCTCTCCATGCCACTGGAATCAAGCTATCCTGGTTGAAGAGGGGGTGAAACCCCGAAACCGGTCCTAGGATGCTTGTTTCCAGTCCAGGGAGTACCTGGCCTGCCAGTTCGGGCTGGACTGTTCCCATAGGGCACAGGGTCAAGACTGATTTGCATATGGCTGGGTCCAAACTGGAATGGCATTTTGAGCAAAAAAACAATGGATTTAGGCCCAGATCTCTGTACTGGGGTGAATGTATGACATTGTTCTGCATTCTGTCCATCAACAGTTCTTTTTGCATTTGTCACCCCGAGTGGGACGGGTATGCTCAGACGTGAGTCCCGTGCTCTCCATGCCACTGGAATCAAGCTATCCTGGCTGAAGTGGGCTGAAACACCGAAACCGGTCCTAGGATGCTTGTTTCCAGTACAGGGAGTACCTGGCCTGGCAGTTCGGGCTGGACTGTTCCCATAGGGCACAGGGTCAAGACTGATTTGCATATGGCTGGGTCCAAACTGGAATAGCATGGTGAGCAAAAAAACGATGGATTTAGGCCCAGATCTCTGTACTGGGGTCAATGTGTGACATTGTTCTGCATTCTGTCCATCAACAGTTCTTTTTGCATTTGTCACCCCGAGTGGGACGGGTATGCTCAGACGTGAGTCCCGTGCTCTCCATACCACTGGAATCATGCTATCCTGGCTGAAGAGGGTTGAAACCCCGAAACCGGTCCTAGGATGCTTGTTTCCAGTCCACAGAGTACCTGGCCTGGCAGTTCGGGCAGAACTGTTCCCATAGGGCACAGGGTCAAGACTGATTTGCATACGGCTGGGTCCAAACTGGAATGGCATAGTGAACAAAAACACGATGGATTTAGGCCCAGAGCTCTGTACTGGGGTGAATGTATGACATTGTTCTACATTCTGTCCATCAACAGTTCTTTTTGCATTTGTCACCCCGAGTGGGACGGGCATGCTCAGACGTGAGTCCCATGCTCTCCATGCCACTGGAATCAAGCTATCCTGGTTGAAGAGGGGTGAAACCTCGAAACCAGTCCTAAGATGCTTGTTTCCAGTCCAGGGAGTACCTGGCCTGGCAGTTCGGGCTGGACTGTTCCCATAGGGCACAGGATCAAGACTGATTTGCATATGGCTGGGTCCATACTAGAATGGCATGGTGAGCAAAAAAACGATGGATTTAGGCCCAGATCTCTATATTGGGGTGAATGTATGACATTGTTCTGCATTCTGTCCATCAACAGTTCTTTTTGCATTTGTCACCCCGAGTGGGACGGGTATGCTCAGAAGTGAGTCCCGTACTCTCCATGCCAGTGGAATCAAGCTATCCTGGCTGAAGAGGGGGTGACACCCCGAAACCGGTCCTAGGAGGCTTGTTTCCAGTCCAGGGAGTACCTGGCCTGCCAGTTCGGGCTGGACTGTTCCCATAGGGCACAGGGTCAAGACTGATTTGCATATGGCTGGGTTCAAACTGGAATGGCATGGTGAGCAAAAAAACGATGGATTTAGGCCCAGATCTCTGTACTGGGGTGAATGTATGACATTGTTCTGCATTCTGTCCATCAACAGTTCTTTTTGCATTTGTCACCCCGAGTGGGACGGGTATGCTCAGACGTGATTCCCGTGCTCTCCATGCCACTGGAATCAAGCTATCCTGGCTGAAGAGGGGTGAAACCCCGAAACCGGTCCTAGGATGCTTGTTTCCAGTCCAGCGAGTACCTGGCCTGGCAGTTCGGGCTGGACTGTTCCCATAGGGCACAGGGTCAAGACTGATTTGCATATGGCTGGGACCAAACTGGAATGGCATGGTGAGCAAAAAAAACAATGGATTTAGGCCCAGATCTCTGTACTGTGGTGAATGTATGACATTGTTCTGCATTCTGTCCATCAACAGTTCTTTTTGCATTTGTCACCCCGAGTGGGACGGGTATGCTCAGACGTGAGTCCCGTGCTCTCCATGCCACTGGAATCAAGCTTTCCTGGATGAAGTGGGGTGAAACCCCGAAACCGGTCCTAGGATGCTTGTTTCCAGTACAGGGAGTACCTGGCCTGGCAGTTCGGGCTGGACTGTTCCCATAGGGCACAGGGTCAAGACTGATTTGCATATGGCTGGGTCCAAACTGGAATGGTATGGTGAGCAAAAAAACGATGGATTTAGGCCCAGATCTCTGTACTGGGGTGAATGTATGACATTGTTCTGCATTCTGTCCATCAACAGTTCTTTTTGCATTTGTCACCCCGAGTGGGACGGGTATGCTCAGACGTGAGTCCCGTACTCTCCATGCCACTGGAATCAAGCTATCCTGGCTGAAGAGGGGTGAGACCCCGAAACCGGTCCTAGGATGCTTGGTTCCAGTCCAGGGAGTACCTGGACTGGCAGTTCGGGCTGGACTGTTCCCAGAGGGCACAGGGTCAAGACTGATTTGCATATGGCTGGGTCCACACTGGAATGGCATGGTGAGCAAAAACACGATGGATTTAGGCCCATATCTCTGTACTGGGGTGAATGTATGACATTGTTCTGCATTCTGTCCATCAACTGTTCTTTTTGCATTTGTCACCCCGAGTGGGACGGGTATGCTCAGACGTGAGTCCCGTGCTCTCCATGCCACTGGAGTCAAGCTATCCTGGCTGAAGAGGGGGTGAAACCCTGAACCCGGTCCTAGGAGGCTTGTTTCCAGTCCAGGGAGTACCTGGCCTGCCAGTTCGGACTGGACTGTTCCCATAGGGCACAGGGTCAAGACTGATTTGCATATGGCTGGGTTCAAACCGGAATGGCAAGGTGAGCAAAAAAACGATGGATTTAGGCCCAGATCTCTGTACTGGGGTGAATGTATGACATTGTTCTGCATTCTGTCCATCAACAGTTCTTTTTGCATTTGTCACCCCGAGTGGGACGGGTCTGCTCAGACGTGAGTCCCGTGCTCTCCATGCCACTGGAATCAAGCTATCCTGGCTGAAGAGGGGGTGAAACCCCAAAACCGGTCCTAGGATGCTTGTTTCCAGTCCAGGGAGTACCTGGACTGGCAGTTCGGGCTGGACTGTTCTCATAGGGCACAGGGTCAAGACTGATTTGCATATGGCTGGGTCCAAACTGGAATGGCATTTTGAGCAAAAAAACAATGGATTTAGGCCCAGATCTCTGTACTGGGGTGAATGTATGACATTGTTCTGCATTCTGTCCATCAACAGTTCTTTTTGCATTTGTCACCCCGAGTGGGACGGGTATGCTCAGACGTGAGTTCCGTGCTCTCCATGCCACTGGAATCAAGCTATCCTGGCTGAAGTGGGGTGAAACCCCGAAACCGGTCCTAGGATGCTTGTTTCCAGTACAGAGAGTACCTGGCCTGGCAGTTCGGGCTGGACTGTTCCCATAGGGCACAGGGTCAAGACTGATTTGCATATGGCTGGGTCCAAACTGGAATGGCATGGTGAGCAAAAAAACGATGGATTTAGGCCCAGAGCTCTGTACTGGGGTGAATGTATGACATTGTTCTACATTCTGTCCATCAACAGTTCTTTTTGCATTTGTCACCCCGAGTGGGACGGGCATGCTCAGACGTCAGTCCCATGCTCTCCATGCCACTGGAATCAAGCTATCCTGGTTGAAGAGGGGTGAAACCTCGAAACCAGTCCTAGGATGCTTGTTTCCAGTCCAGGGAGTACCTGGCCTGGCAGTTCGGGCTGGACTGTTCCCATAGGGCACAGGATCAAGACTGATTTGCATATGGCTGGGTCCAAACTGGAATGGCATGGTGAGAAAAAAACGATGGATTTAGGCCCAGATCTCTATATTGGGGTGAATGTATGACATTGTTCTGCATTCTGTCCATCAACAGTTCTTTTTGCATTTGTCACCCCGAGTGGGACGGGTATGCTCAGACGTGAGTCCCGTACTCTCCATGCCACTGGAATCAAGCTATCCTGGCTGAAGAGGGGGTGAAACCCCGAAACCGGTCCTAGGAGGCTTGTTTCCAGTCCAGGGAGTACCTGGCCTGCCAGTTTGGGCTGGACTGTTCCCATAGGGCACAGGGTCAAGACTGATTTGCATATGGCTGGGTTCAAACTGGAATGGCATGGTGAGCAAAAAAACGATGGATTTAGGCCCAGATCTCTGTACTGGGGTGAATGTATGACATTGTTCTGCATTCTGTCCATCAACAGTTCTTTTTGCATTTGTCACCCCGAGTGGGACGGGTATGCTCAGACGTGATTCCCGTGCTCTCCATGCCACTGGAATCAAGCTATCCTGGCTGAAGAGGGGTGAAACCCCGAAACCGGTCCTAGGATGCTTGTTTCCAGTCCAGGGAGTACCTGGCCTGGCAGTTCGGGCTGGACTGTTCCCATAGGGCACAGGGTCAAGACTGATTTGCATATGGCTGGGTCCAAAGTGGAATGGCATGGTGAGCAAAAAAATCAATGAATTTAGGCCCAGATCTCTGTACTGGGGTGAATGTATGACATTGTTCTGCATTCTGTCCATCAACAGTTCTTTTTGCATTTGTCACCCCGAGTGGGACGGGTATGCTCAGACGTGAGTCCCGTGCTCTCCATGCCACTGGAATCAAGCTATCCTGGATGAAGTGGGGTGAAACCCCGAAACCGGTCCTAGGATGCTTGTTTCCAGTACAGGGAGTACCTGGCCTGGCAGTTCGGGCTGGACTGTTCCCATAGGGCACAGGGTCAAGACTGATTTGCATATGGCTGGGTCCAAACTGGATTGGCATGGTGAGCAAAAAAAACGATGGATTTAGGCCCAGATCTCTGTACTGGGGTGAATGTATGACATTGTTCTGCATTCTGTCCATCAACAGTTCTTTTTGCATTTGTCACCCCGAGTGGGACGGTTATGCTCAGACGTGAGTTCCGTACTCGCCATGCCACTGGAATCAAGCTATCCTGGCTGAAGAGGGGTGAAACCCCGAAACCAGTCTAGGATGCTTGTTTCCAGTCCAGGGAGTACCTGGCCTGGCAGTTCGGGCTGGACTGTTGCCAGAGGGCACAGGGTCAAGACTGATTTGCATATGGCTGGGTCCAAACTGGAATGGCATGGTGAGCAAAAAAACGATGGATTTAGGCCCAGATCTCTGTGCTGGGGTGAATGTATGACATTGTTCTGCATTCTGTCCATCAACAGTTCTTTTTGCATTTGTCACCCCGAGTGGGACGGGTATGCTCAGACGTGAGTCCCGTGCTCTCCATGCCACTGGAGTCAAGCTATCCTGGCTGAAGAGGGGGTGAAACCCCGAAACCGGTCCTAGGAGGCTTGTTTCCAGTCCAGGGAGTACCTGGCCTGCCAGTTCGGGCTGCACTGTTCCCATAGGGCACAGGGTCAAGACTGATTTGCATATGGCTGGGTTCAAACTGGAATGGCATGGTGAGCAAAAAAAACAATGGATTTAGGCCCAGATCTCTGTACTGGCGTGAATGTATGACATTGTTCTGCATTATGTCCATCAACAGTTCTTTTTGCATTTGTCACCCCGTGTGGGACGGGTATGCTCAGAAATGAGTCCCGTGCTCTCCATGCCACTGGAATCAAGCTATCCTGGCTGAAGATGGGTGAAACCCCGAAACCGGTCCTCGGATGCTTGTTTCCAGTCCAGGGAGTACCTGGCCTGCCAGTTCGGGCTGGACTGTTCCCATAGGGCACAGGGTCAAGATTGATTTGCATATGGCTGGGTCCAAACTGGAATGGCATGGTGAGCAAAAAAACGATGGATTTAGGCCCAGATCTCTGTACTGGGGTGAATGTATGACATTGTTCTGCATTCTGTCCATCAACAGTTCTTTTTGCATTTGTCACCCCGAGTGGGACGGGTATGCTCAGACGTGAGTCCCGTGCTCTCCATGCCACTGGAGTCAAGCTATCCTGGCTGAAGAGGGGGTGAAACCCCGAAACCGGTCCTAGGAGGCTTGTTTCCAGTCCATGGAGTACCTGGCCTGCCAGTTCGGGCTGGACTGTTCCCATAGGGCACAGGGTCAAGACTGATTTGCATATGGCTGGGTTCAAACTGGAATGGCATGGTGAGCAAAAAAACAATGGATTTAGGCCCAGATCTCTGTACTGGGGTGAATGTATGACATTGTTCTGCATTATGTCCATCAACAGTTCTTTTTGCTTTTGTCACCCCGAGTGGGACGGGTATGCTCAGACGTGAGTCCCGTGCTCTCCATGCCACTGGAATCAAGCTATCCTGGCTGAAGAGGGGGTGAAACCCCGAAACCGGTCCTAGGATGCTTGTTTCCAGTCCAGGGAGTACCTGGCCTGCCAGTTCGGGCTGCACTGTTCCTATAGGGCACAGGGTCAAGACTGATTTGCATATGGCTGGGTTCAAACTGGAATGGCATGGTGAGCAAAAAAAACAATGGATTTAGGCCCAGATCTCTGTACTGGGGTGAATGTATGACATTGTTCTGCATTATGTCCATCAACAGTTCTTTTTGCATTTGTCACCCCGTGTGGGACGGGTATGCTCAGAAATGAGTCCCGTGCTCTCCATGCCACTGGAATCAAGCTATCCTGGCTGAAGAGGGGTGAAACCCCGAAACCGGTTCTAGGATGCTTGTTTCCAGTCCAGGGAGTACCTGGACTGGCAGTTCGGGCTGGACTGTTCCCATATGGCACAGGGTCAAGACTGGTTTGCATATGGCTGGGTCCAAACTGGAATGGCATGGTGAGCAAAAAAACGATGGATTTAGGCCCAGATCTCTGTACTGGGGTGAATGTATGACATTGTTCTGCATTCTGTCCATCAACAGTTCTTTTTGCATTTGTCACCCCGAGTGGGACGGGTATGCTCAGACGTGAGTCCCGTGCTCTCCATGCCACTGGCATCAAGCTATCCTGGCTGAAGAGGGGGTGAAACCCCGAAACCGGTCCTAGGAGGCTTGTTTCCAGTCCAGGGAGTACCTGGCCTGCCAGTTCGGGCTGGACCGTTCCCATAGGGCACAGGGTCAAGACTGGTTTGCATATGGCTGGGTCCAAACTGGAATGGCATGGTGAGCAAAAAAACGATGGATTTAGGCCCAGATATCTGTACTGGGGTGAATGTATGACATTGTTCTGCATTCTGTCCATCAACAGTTCTTTTTGCTTTTGTCACCCCGAGTGGGACGGGTATGCTCAGACGTGAGTTCCGTACTCGCCATGCCACTGGAATCAAGCTATCCTGGCTGAAGAGGGGTGAAACCCCGAAACCAGTCTAGGATGCTTGTTTCCAGTCCAGGGAGTACCTGGCCTGGCAGTTCGGGCTGGACTGGTGCCCGAGGGCACAGGGTCAAGACTGGTTTGCATATGGCTGGGTTCAAACTGGAATGGTATGGTGCGCAAAAAAACAATGGATTTAGGCCCAGATCTCTGTACTGGGGTGAATGTATGACATTGTTCTGCATTATGTCCATCAACAGTTCTTTTTGCTTTTGTCACCCCGAGTGGGACGGGTATGCTCAGACGTGAGTCCCGTGCTCTCCATGCCACTGGAATCAAGCTATCCTGGCTGAAGAGGGGGTGAAACCCCGAAACCGGTCCTAGGATGCTTGTTTCCAGTCCAGGGAGTACCTGGCCTGCCAGTTCGGGCTGCACTTTTCCCATAGGGCACAGGGTCAAGACTGATTTGCATATGGCTGGGTTCAAACTGGAATGGCATGGTGAGCAAAAAAAACAATGGATTTAGGCCCAGATCTCTGTACTGGGGTGAATGTATGACATTGTTCTGCATTATGTCCATCAACAGTTCTTTTTGCATTTGTCACCCCGTGTGGGACGGGTATGCTCAGAAATGAGTCCCGTGCTCTCCATGCCACTGGAATCAAGCTATCCTGGCTGAAGAGGGGTGAAACCCCGAAACCGGTCCTAGGATGCTTGTTTCCAGTCCAGGGAGTACCTGGCCTGCCAGTTCGGGCTGGACTGTTCCCATAGGGCACAGGGTCAAGACTGATTTGCATATGGCTGGGTTCAAACTGGAATGGCATGGTGAGCAAAAAAACAATGGATTTAGGCCCAGATCTCTGTACTGGGGTGATTGTATGACATTGTTCTGCATTCTGTCCATCAACAGTTCTTTTTGCATTTGTCACCCCGAGTGGGACGGTTATGCTCAGACGTGAGTCCCGTGCTCTCCATGCCACTGGAATCAAGCTATCCTGGTTGAAGAGGGGGTGAAACCCCAAAACCAGTCCTAGGAGGCTTGTTTCCAGTCCAGGGAGTACCTGGCCTGCCAGTTCGGGCTGGACCGTTCCCATAGGGCACAGGGTCAAGACTGATTTGCATATGGCTGGGTTCAAACTGGATTGGCATGGTGAGCAAAAAAACGATGGATTTAGGCCCAGATCTCTGTACTGGGGTGAATGTATGGCATTGTTCTGCATTATGTCCATCAACAGTTCTTTTTGCATTTGTCACCCCGAGTGGGACGGGTATGCTCAGACGTGAGTCCCGTGCTCTCCATGCCACTGGAATCAAGCTATCCTGGCTGAAGAGGGGGTGAAACCCCGAAACCGGTCCTAGGATGCTTGTTTCCAGTCCAGGGAGTACCTGGCCTGCCAGTTCGGGCTGGACTGTTCCCATAGGGCACAGGGTCAAGACTGATTTGCATATGGCTGGGTTCAAACTGGAATGGCATGGTGAGCAAAAAAACAATGGATTTAGGCCCAGATCTCTGTACTGGGGTGAATGTATGACATTGTTCTGCATTATGTCCATCAACAGTTCTTTTTGCTTTTGTCACCCCGAGTGGGACGGGTATGCTCAGACGTGAGTCCCGTGCTCTCCATGCCACTGGAATCAAGCTATCCTGGCTGAAGAGGGGGTGAAACCCCGAAACCGGTCCTAGGATGCTTGTTTCCAGTCCAGGGAGTACCTGGCCTGCCAGTTCGGGCTGCACTGTTCCTATAGGGCACAGGGTCAAGACTGATTTGCATATGGCTGGGTTCAAACTGGAATGGCATGGTGAGCAAAAAAAACAATGGATTTAGGCCCAGATCTCTGTACTGGGGTGAATGTATGACATTGTTCTGCATTATGTCCATCAACAGTTCTTTTTGCATTTGTCACCCCGTGTGGGACGGGTATGCTCAGAAATGAGTCCCGTGCTCTCCATGCCACTGGAATCAAGCTATCCTGGCTGAAGAGGGGTGAAACCCCGAAACCGGTCCTAGGATGCATGTTTCCAGTCCAGGGAGTACCTGGCCTGGCAGTTCGGGCTGGACTGTTCCCATATGGCACAGGGTCAAAACTGGTTTGCATATGGCTGGGTCCAAACTGGAATGGCATGGTGAGCAAAAAAACGATGGATTTAGGCCCAGATCTCTGTACTGGGGTGAATGTATGACATTGTTCTGCATTCTGTCCATCAACAGTTCTTTTTGCATTTGTCACCCCGAGTGGGACGGGTATGCTCAGACGTGAGTCCCGTGCTCTCCATGCCACTGGCATCAAGCTATCCTGGCTGAAGAGGGGGTGAAACCCCGAAACCGGTCCTAGGAGGCTTTTTTCCAGTCCAGGGAGTACCTGGCCTGCCAGTTCGGGCTGGACCGTTCCCATAGGGCACAGGTCAAGACTGATTTGCATATGGCTGGGTTCAAACTGGATTGGCATGGTGAGCAAAAAAACGATGGATTTAGGCCCAGATCTCTGTACTGGGGTGAATGTATGGCATTGTTCTGCATTCTGTCCATCAACAGTTCTTTTTGCATTTGTCACCCCGAGTGGGACGGGTATGCTCAGATGTGAGTCCCGTGCTCTCCATGCCACTGGAGTCAAGCTATCCTGGCTGAAGAGGGGGTGAAACCCCGAAACCGGTCCTAGGAGGCTTGTTTCCAGTCCAGGGAGTACCTGGCCTGCCAGTTCGGGCTGGACTGTTCCCATAGGGCACAGGGTCAAGACTGATTTGCATATGGCTGGGTTCAAACTGGAATGGTATGGTGCGCAAAAAACAATGGATTTAGGCCCAGATCTCTGTACTGGGGTGAATGTATGACATTGTTCTGCATTATGTCCATCAACAGTTCTTTTTGCTTTTGTCACCCCGAGTGGGACGGGTATGCTCAGACATGAGTCCCGTGCTCTCCATGCCACTGGAATCAAGCTATCCTGGCTGAAGAGGGGGTGAAACCCCGAAACCGGTCCTAGGATGCTTGTTTCCAGTCCAGGGAGTACCTGGCCTGCCAGTTCGGGCTGCACTTTTCCCATAGGGCACAGGGTCAAGACTGATTTGCATATGGCTGGGTTCAAACTGGAATGGCATGGTGAGCAAAAAAAACAATGGATTTAGGCCCAGATCTCTGTACTGGGGTGAATGTATGACATTGTTCTGCATTATGTCCATCAACAGTTCTTTTTGCATTTGTCACCCCGTGTGGGACGGGTATGCTCAGAAATGAGTCCCGTGCTCTCCATGCCACTGGAATCAAGCTATCCTGGCTGAAGAGGGGTGAAACCCCGAAACCGGTCCTAGGATGCTTGTTTCCAGTCCAGGGAGTACCTGGCCTGCCAGTTCGGGCTGGACTGTTCCCATAGGGCACAGGGTCAAGACTGATTTGCATATGGCTGGGTTCAAACTGGAATGGCATGGTGAGCAAAAAAACGATGGATTTAGGCCCAGATCTCTGTACTGGGGTGAATGTATGACATTGTTCTGCATTCTGTCCATCAACAGTTCTTTTTGCATTTGTCACCCCGAGTGGGACGGTTATGCTCAGACGTGAGTCCCGTGCTCTCCATGCCACTGGAATCAAGCTATCCTGGTTGAAGAGGGGGTGAAACCCCAAAACCAGTCCTAGGAGGCTTGTTTCCAGTCCAGGGAGTACCTGGCCTGCCAGTTCGGGCTGGACCGTTCCCATAGGGCACAGGGTCAAGACTGATTTGCATATGGCTGGGTTCAAACTGGATTGGCATGGTGAGCAAAAAAACGATGGATTTAGGCCCAGATCTCTGTACTGGGGTGAATGTATGGCATTGTTCTGCATTATGTCCATCAACAGTTCTTTTTGCATTTGTCACCCCGAGTGGGACGGGTATGCTCAGACGTGAGTCCCGTGCTCTCCATGCCACTGGAATCAAGCTATCCTGGCTGAAGAGGGGGTGAAACCCCGAAACCGGTCCTAGGATGCTTGTTTCCAGTCCAGGGAGTACCTGGCCTGCCAGTTCGGGCTGGACTGTTCCCATAGGGCACAGGGTCAAGACTGATTTGCATATGGCTGGGTTCAAACTGGAATGGCATGGTGAGCAAAAAAACGATGGATTTAGGCCCAGATCTCTGTACTGGGGTGAATGTATGACATTGTTCTGCATTCTGTCCATCAATAGTTCTTTTTGCATTTGTCACCCCGAGTGGGACGGGTGTGCTCAGACGTGAGTCCCGTGCTCTCCATGCCACTGGAATCAAGCTATCCTGGCTGAAGAGGGGGTGAAACCCCGAAACCGGTCCTAGAATGCTTGTTTCCAGTCCAGGGAGTACCTGGCCTGCCAGTTCGGGCTGGACTGTTCCCATAGGGCACAGGGTCAAGACTGATTTGCATATGGCTGGATTCAAACTGGAATGTCATGGTGAGCAAAAAAACGATGGATTTAGGCCCAGATCTCTGTACTGGGGTGTATGTATGACATTGTTCTGCATTCTGTCCATCAACAGTTCTTTTTGCATTTGTCACCCCGAGTGGGACGGGTATGCTCAGACGTGAGTCCCGTGCTCTCCATGCCACTGCAATCAAGCTATCCTGGCTGAAGAGGGGTGAAACCCCGAAACCGGTCCTAGGATGCTTGTTTCCAGTCCAGGGAGTACCTGGCCTGGCAGTTCGGGCTGGACAGTTCCCATAGGGCACAGGGTCAAGACTGATTTGCATATGGCTGGGTCCAAACTGGAATGGCATGGTGAGCAAAAAAACGATGGATATAGGCCCAGATTTTTGTACTGGGGTGAATGTATGACATTGTTCTGCATTCTGTCCATCAACAGTTCTTTTTGCATTTGTCACCCCGAGTGGGATGGGTATGCTCAGACGTGAGTCCCGTGCTCTCCATGCCACTGGAATCAAGCTTTCCTGGCTGAAGAGGGGTGAAACCCCGAAACCGGTCCTAGGATGCTTGTTTCCAGTCCAGGGAGTACCTGACCTGGCAGTTCGGGCTGGACAGTTCCCATAGGGCACAGGGTCAAGACTGATTTGCATATGGCTGGGTCCAAACTGGAATGGCATGGTGAGCAAAAAAACGATGGATATAGGCTTAGATTTTTGTACTGGGGTGAATGTATGACATTGTTCTGCATTCTGTCCATCAACAGTTCTTTTTGCATTTGTCACCCCGAGTGGGATGGGTATGCTCAGACGTGAGTCCCGTGCTCTCCATGCCACTGGAATCAAGCTTTCCTGGCTGAAGAGGGGTGAAACCCCGAAACCGGTCCTAGGATGCTTGTTTCCAGTCCAGGGAGTACCTGACCTGGCAGTTCGGGCTGGACTGTTCCCATAGGGCACAGGGTCAAGACTGATTTGCATATGGCTGGGTCCAAACTGGATTGGCATGGTGAGCAAAAAAACGATGGATATAGGCCCAGATCTCTGTACTGGGGTGAATGTATGGCATTGTTCTGCATTATGTCCATCAACAGTTCTTTTTGCATTTGTCACCCTGAGTGGGACGGGTATGCTCAGACGTGAGTCCCGTGCTCTCCATGCCACTGGAATCAAGCTATCCTGGCTGAAGAGGGGGTGAAACCCCGAAACCGGTCCTAGGATGCTTGTTTCCAGTCCAGGGAGTACCTGGCCTGCCAGTTCGGGCTGGACTGTTCCCATAGGGCACAGGGTCAAGACTGATTTGCATATGGCTGGGTTCAAACTGGAATGGCATGGTGGACAAAAAAACGATGGATTTAGGCCCAGACCTCTGTACTGGGGTGAATGCATGGCATTGTTCTGCATTATGTCCATCAACAGTTCTTTTTGCATTTGTCACCCCGAGTGGGACGGGTATGCTCAGACGTGAGTCCCGTGCTCTCCATGCCACTGGAATCAAGCTATCCTGGCTGAAGAGGGGGTGAAACCCCGAAACCGGTCCTAGGATGCTTGTTTCCAGTCCAGGGAGTACCTGGCCTGCCAGTTCAGGCTGCGCTGTTCCCATAGGGCACAGGGTCAAGACTGATTTGCATATGGCTGGGTTCAAACTGGAATGGCATGGTGAGCAAAAAAAACAATGGATTTAGGCCCAGATCTCTGTACTGGGGTGAATGTATGACATTGTTCTGCATTATGTCCATCAACAGTTCTTTTTGCATTTGTCACCCCGTGTGGGACGGGTATGCTCAGAAATGAGTCCCGTGCTCTCCATGCCACTGGAATCAAGCTATCCTGGCTGAAGAGGGGTGAAACCCTGAAACCGGTCCTAGGATGCTTGTTTCCAGTCCAGGGAGTACCTGGCCTGCCAGTTCGGGCTGGATTGTTCCCATAGGGCACAGGGTCAAGACTGATTTGCATATGGCTGGATTCAAACTGGAATGGCATGGTGAGCAAAAAAACGATGGATTTAGGCCCAGATCTCTGTACTGGGGTGAATGTATGACATTGTTCTGCATTCTGTCCATTAACAGTTCTTTTTGCATTTGTCACCCCGAGTGGGACGGGTATGCTCAGACGTGAGTCCCGTGCTCTCCATGCCACTGGAATCAAGCTATCCTGGCTGAAGAGGGATGAAACCCCGAAACCAGTCCTAGGATGCTTATTTCCAGTCCAGGGAGTACCCTGCCTGGCATTTCGGGCTGGACTGTTCCCATAGGGCACAGGGTCAAGACTGATTTGCATATGGCTGGGTCCGAACTGGAATGGCATGGTGAGCAAAAAATCGATGGATTAAGGCCCAGATCTCTGTACTGAGGTGAATGTATGACATTGTTCTGTATTCTGTCCATCAACAGTTCTTTTTGCATTTGTCACCCCGAGTGGGACGGGTATGCTCAGACGTGAGTCCCGTGCTCTCTATGCCACTGGAATCAAGCTATCCTGGTTGAAGAGGGGTGAAACCCCGAAACCGGTCCTAGGATGCATGTTTCCAGTCCAGGGAGTACCTGGCGTGGCAGTTCGGGCTGGACTGTTCCCATATGGCACAGGGTCAAGACTGGTTTGCATATGGCTGGGTCCAAACTGGAATGGCATGGTGAGCAAAAAAACGATGGATTTAGGCCCAGATCTCTGTACTGGGGTGAATTTATGACATTGTTCTGCATTCTGTCCATCAACAGTTCTTTTTGCATTTGTCACCCCGAGTGGGACAGGTATGCTCAGACGTGAGTCCCGTGCTCTCCATGCCACTGGAATCAAGCTATCCTGGCTGAAGAGGGGGTGAAACCCCGAAACCGGTCCTAGGAGGCTTGTTTCCAGTCCAGGGAGTACCTGTCCTGCCAGTTCGGGCTGGACCGTTCCCATAGGGCACAGGGTCAAGACTGATTTGCATATGGCTGGGTTCAAACTGGATTGGCATGGTGAGCAAAAAAACGATGGATTTAGGCCCAGATCTCTGTACTGGGGTGAATGTATGGCATTGTTCTGCATTATGTCCATCAACAGTTCTTTTTGCATTTGTCACCCCGAGTGGGACGGGTATGCTCAGACGTGAGTCCCGTGCTCTCCATGCCACTGGAATCAAGCTTTCCTGGCTGAAGAGGGTGAAACCCCGAAACCGGTCCTAGGATGCTTGTTTCCAGTCCAGGGAGTACCTGACCTGGCAGTTCGGGCTGGACTGTTCCCATAGGGCACAGGGTCAAGACTGATTTGCATATGGCTGGGTCCAAACTGGATTGGCATGGTGAGCAAAAAAACGATGGATTTAGGCCCAGATCTCTGTACTGGGGTGAATGTATGGCATTGTTCTGCATGATGTCTATCAACAGTTCTTTCTGCATTTGTCACCCTGAGTGGGACGGGTATGCTCAGACGTGAGTCCCGTGCTCTCCATGCCACTGGAATCAAGCTATCCTGGCTGAAGAGGGGGTGAAACACCGAAACCGGTCCTAGAATGCTTGTTTCCAGTCCAGGGAGTACCTGGCCTGCCAGTTCGGGCTGGACTGTTCCCATAGGGCACAGGGTCAAGACTGATTTGCATATGGCTGGGTTCAAACTGGAATGGCATGGTGAGCAAAAAAACGATGGATTTAGGCCCAGATCTCTGTACTGGGGTGTATGTATGACATTGTTCTGCATTCTGTCCATCAACAGATCTTTTTGCATTTGTCACCCTGAGTGGTACGGGTTTGCTCAGACGTGAGTCCCGTGCTCTCCATGCCACTGGAATCAAGCTATCCTGGCTGAAGAGGGGTGAAACCCCGAAACCGGTCCTAGGATGCTTGTTTCCAGTCCAGGGAGTACCTGGCCTGGCAGTTCGGGCTGGACAGTTCCCATAGGGCACAGGGTCAAGACTGATTTGCATATGGCTGGGTCCAAACTGGAATGGCATGGTGAGCAAAAAAACTATGGATATGGGCCCAGATCTCTGTACTGTGGTGAATGTATGACATTGTTCTGCATTCTGTCCATCAACAGTTCTTTTTGCATTTGTCACCCCGAGTGGGATGGATATGCTCAGACGTGAGTCCTGTGCTCTCCATGCCACTGGAATCAAGCTATCCTGGCTGAAGAGGGGGTGAAAGCCCGAAACCGGTCCCAGGAGGCTTGTTTCCAGTCCAGGGAGTACCTGGGCTGCCAGTTCGGGCTGGACTGTTCCCATAGGGCACAGGATCAAGACTGATTTGCATATGGCTGGGTCCAAACTGGAATGGCATGGTGAGCAAACAAACAATGGATTTAGGCCCAGATCTCTGTACTGGGGTGAATGTATGCCATTGTTCTGCATTCTGTCCATCAACAGATCTTTTTGCATTTGTCACCCTGAGTGGGACGGGTATGCTCAGACGTGAGTCCCGTGCTCTCCACACCACTGGAATCAAGCTATCCTGGCTGAAGAGGGGTAAAACCCCGAAACCGGTCCTAGGATGCTTGTTTCCAGTCCAGGGAGTACCTGGCCTGGCAGTTCGGGCTGGACAGTTCCCATAGGGCACCGGGTCAAGACTGATTTGCATATGGCTGGGTCCAAACTGGAATGGCATGGTGAGCAAAAAAACGATAGATTTAGGCCCAGATCTCTGTACTGGGTTGAATGTATGACATTGTTCTGCATTCTGTCCATCAACAGTTCTTTTTGCATTTGTCACCCCGAGTGGGACGGGTATGCTCAGACGTGAGTCCCTTGCTCTCCATGCCACTGGAATCAAGCTTTCCTGGCTGAAGAGGGGGTGAAACCCCGAAACCGGTCCTAGAATGCTTGTTTCCAGTCCAGGGAGTACCTGGCCTGCCAGTTCGGGCTGGACTGTTCCCATAGGGCACAGGGTCAAGACTGATTTGCATATGGCTGGATTCAAACTGGAATGTCATGGTGAGCAAAAAAACTATGGATTTAGGCCCAGATCTCTGTACTGGGGTGTATGTATGACATTGTTCTGCATTCTGTCCATCAACAGATCTTTTTGCATTTGTCACCCTGAGTGGTACGGGTTTGCTCAGACGTGAGTCCCGTGCTCTCCATGCCACTGGAATCAAGCTATCCTGGCTGAAGAGGGGTGAAACCCCGAAACCGGTCCTAGGATGCTTGTTTCCAGTCCAGGGAGTACCTGGCCTGGCAGTTCAGGCTGGACAGTTCCCATAGGGCACAGGGTCAAGACTGATTTGCATATGGCTGGGTCCAAACTGGAATGGCATGGTGAGCAAAAAAACTATGGATATAGGCCCAGATCCCTGTACTGGGGTGAATGTATGACATTGTTCTGCATTCTGTCCATCAACAGTTCTTTTTGCATTTGTCACCCCGAGTGGGATGGGTATGCTCAGACGTGAGTCCCGTGCTCTCCATGCCACTGGAATCAAGCTATCCTGGCTGAAGAGGGGGTGAAACCCCGAAACCGGTCCTAGGATGCTTGTTTCCAGTCCAGGGAGTACCTGACCTGGCAGTTCGGGCTGGACAGTTCCCATAGGGCACAGGGTCAAGACTGATTTGCATATGGCTGGGTCCAAACTGGAATGGCATGGTGAGCAAAAAAACGATGGATATAGGCCCAGATTTTTGTACTGGGGTGAATGTATGACATTGTTCTGCATTCTGTCCATCAACAGTTCTTTTTGCATTTGTCACCCCGAGTGGGATGGGTATGCTCAGACGTGAGTCCCGTGCTCTCCATGCCACTGGAATCAAGCTTTCCTGGCTGAAAAGGGGTGAAACCCCGAAACCGGTCCTAGGATGCTTGTTTCCAGTCCAGGGAGTACCTGACCAGGCAGTTCGGGCTGGACTGTTCCCATAGGGCACAGGGTCAAGACTGATTTGCATATGGCTGGGTCCAAACTGGATTGGCATGGTGAGCAAAAAAACGATGGATATAGGCCCAGATCTCTGTACTGGGGTGAATGTATGGCATTGTTCTGCATTATGTCCATCAACAGTTCTTTTTGCATTTGTCACCCCGAGTGGGACGGGTATGCTCAGACGTGAGTCCCGTGCTCTCCATGCCACTGGAATCAAGCTATCCTGGCTGAAGAGGGGGTGAAACCCCGAAACCGGTCCTAGGATGCTTGTTTCCAGTCCAGGGAGTACCTGGCCTGCCAGTTCAGGCTGCGCTGTTCCCATAGGGCACAGGGTCAAGACTGATTTGCATATGGCTGGGTTCAAACTGGAATGGCATGGTGAGCAAAAAAAACAATGGATTTAGGCCCAGATCTCTGTACTGGGGTGAATGTATGACATTGTTCTGCATTATGTCCATCAACAGTTCTTTTTGCATTTGTCACCCCGTGTGGGACGGGTATGCTCAGAAATGAGTCCCGTGCTCTCCATGCCACTGGAATCAAGCTATCCTGGCTGAAGAGGGGTGAAACCCTAAAACCGGTCCTAGGATGCTTGTTTCCAGTCCAGGGAGTACCTGGCCTGCCAGTTCGGGCTGGATTGTTCCCATAGGGCACAGGGTCAAGACTGATTTGCATATGGCTGGATTCAAACTGGAATGGCATGGTGAGCAAAAAAACGATGGATTTAGGCCCAGATCTCTGTACTGGGGTGAATGTATGACATTGTTCTGCATTCTGTCCATTAACAGTTCTTTTTGCATTTGTCACCCCGAGTGGGACGGGTATGCTCAGACGTGAGTCCCGTGCTCTCCATGCCACTGGAATCAAGCTATCCTGGCTGAAGAGGGATGAAACCCCGAAACCAGTCCTAGGATGCTTATTTCCAGTCCAGGGAGTACCCTGCCTGGCATTTCGGGCTGGACTGTTTCCATAGGGCACAGGGTCAAGACTGATTTGCATATGGCTGGGTCCGAACTGGAATGGCATGGTGAGCAAAAAATCGATGGATTAAGGCCCAGATCTCTGTACTGGGGTGAATGTATGACATTGTTCTGTATTCTGTCCATCAACAGTTCTTTTTGCATTTGTCACCCCGAGTGGGACGGGTATGCTCAGACGTGAGTCCCGTGCTCTCTATGCCACTGGAATCAAGCTATCCTGGTTGAAGAGGGGTGAAACCCCGAAACCGGTCCTAGGATGCATGTTTCCAGTACAGGGAGTACCTGGCCTGGCAGTTCGGGCTGGACTGTTCCCATATGGCACAGGGTCAAGACTGGTTTGCATATGGCTGGGTCCAAACTGGAATGGCATGGTGAGCAAAAAAACGATGGATTTAGGCCCAGATCTCTGTACTGGGGTGAATATATGACATTGTTCTGCATTCTGTCCATCAACAGTTCTTTTTGCATTTGTCACCCCGAGTGGGACAGGTATGCTCAGACGTGAGTCCCGTGCTCTCCATGCCACTGGAATCAAGCTATCCTGGCTGAAGAGGGGGTGAAACCCCGAAACCGGTCCTAGGAGGCTTGTTTCCAGTCCAGGGAGTACCTGGCCTGCCAGTTCGGGCTGGACCGTTCCCATAGGGCACAGGGTCAAGACTGATTTGCATATGGCTGGGTTCAAACTGGATTGGCATGGTGAGCAAAAAAACGATGGATTTAGGCCCAGATCTCTGTACTGGGGTGAATGTATGGCATTGTTCTGCATTATGTCCATCAACAGTTCTTTTTGCATTTGTCACCCCGAGTGGGACGGGTATGCTCAGACGTGAGTCCCGTGCTCTCCATGCCACTGGAATCAAGCTTTCCTGGCTGAAGAGGGTGAAACCCCGAAACCGGTCCTAGGATGCTTGTTTCCAGTCCAGGGAGTACCTGACCTGGCAGTTCGGGCTGGACTGTTCCCATAGGGCACAAGGTCAAGACTGATTTGCATATGGCTGGGTCCAAACTGGATTGGCATGGTGAGCAAAAAAACAATGGATTTAGGCCCAGATCTCTGTACTGGGGTGAATGTATGGCATTGTTCTGCATGATGTCCATCAACAGTTCTTTCTGCATTTGTCACCCTGAGTGGGACGGGTATGCTCAGACGTGAGTCCCGTGCTCTCCATGCCACTGGAATCAAGCTATCCTGGCTGAAGAGGGGGTGAAACACCGAAACCGGTCCTAGAATGCTTGTTTCCAGTCCAGGGAGTACCTGGCCTGCCAGTTCGGGCTGGACTGTTCCCATAGGGCACAGGGTCAAGACTGATTTGCATATGGCTGGGTTCAAACTGGAATGGCATGGTGAGCAAAAAAACGATGGATTTAGGCCCAGATCTCTGTACTGGGGTGAATATATGACATTGTTCTGCATTCTGTCCATCAACAGTTCTTTTTGCATTTGTCACCCCGAGTGGGACGGGTATGCTCAGACGTGAGTCCCTTGCTCTCCATGCCACTGGAATCAAGCTATCCTGGCTGAAGAGGGGGTGAAACCCCGAAACCGGTCCTAGAATACTTGTTTCCAGTCCAGGGAGTACCTGGCCTGCCAGTTCGGGCTGGACTGTTCCCATAGGGCACAGGGTCAAGACTGATTTGCATATGGATGGATTCAAACTGGAATGTCATGGTGAGCAAAAAAACGATGGATTTAGACCCAGATCTCTGTACTGGGGTGTATGTATGACATTGTTCTGCATTCTGTCCATCAACAGATCTTTTTGCATTTGTCACCCTGAGTGGTACGGGTTTGCTCAGACGTGAGTCCCGTGCTCTCCATGCCACTGGAATCAAGCTATCCTGGCTGAAGAGGGGTGAAACCCCGAAACCGGTCCTAGGATGCTTGTTTCCAGTCCAGGGAGTACCTGGCCTGGCAGTTCGGGCTGGACAGTTCCCATAGGGCACAGGGTCAAGACTGATTTGCATATAGCTGGGTCCAAACTGGAATGGCATGGTGAGCAAAAAAAGGATGGATATAGGCCCAGATCTCTGTACTGGGGTGAATGTATGACATTGTTCTGCATTCTGTCCATCAACAGATCTTTTTGCATTTGTCACCCTGAGTGGTACGGGTTTGCTCAGACGTGAGTCCCGTGCTCTCCATGCCACTGGAATCAAGCTTTCCTGGCTGAAGAGGGTGAAACCCCGAAACCGGTCCTAGGATGCTTGTTTCCAGTCCAGGGAGTACCTGACCTGGCAGTTCGGGCTGGACTGTTCCCATAGGGCACAAGGTCAAGACTGATTTGCATATGGCTGGGTCCAAACTGGATTGGCATGGTGAGCAAAAAAACAATGGATTTAGGCCCAGATCTCTGTACTGGGGTGAATGTATGGCATTGTTCTGCATGATGTCCATCAACAGTTCTTTCTGCATTTGTCACCCTGAGTGGGACGGGTATGCTCAGACGTGAGTCCCGTGCTCTCCATGCCACTGGAATCAAGCTATCCTGGCTGAAGAGGGGGTGAAACACCGAAACCGGTCCTAGAATGCTTGTTTCCAGTCCAGGGAGTACCTGGCCTGCCAGTTCGGGCTGGACTGTTCCCATAGGGCACAGGGTCAAGACTGATTTGCATATGGCTGGGTTCAAACTGGAATGGCATGGTGAGCAAAAAAACGATGGATTTAGGCCCAGATCTCTGTACTGGGGTGAATATATGACATTGTTCTGCATTCTGTCCATCAACAGTTCTTTTTGCATTTGTCACCCCGAGTGGGACGGGTATGCTCAGACGTGAGTCCCTTGCTCTCCATGCCACTGGAATCAAGCTATCCTGGCTGAAGAGGGGGTGAAACCCCGAAACCGGTCCTAGAATACTTGTTTCCAGTCCAGGGAGTACCTGGCCTGCCAGTTCGGGCTGGACTGTTCCCATAGGGCACAGGGTCAAGACTGATTTGCATATGGATGGATTCAAACTGGAATGTCATGGTGAGCAAAAAAACGATGGATTTAGACCCAGATCTCTGTACTGGGGTGTATGTATGACATTGTTCTGCATTCTGTCCATCAACAGATATTTTTGCATTTGTCACCCTGAGTGGTACGGGTTTGCTCAGACGTGAGTCCCGTGCTCTCCATGCCACTGGAATCAAGCTATCCTGGCTGAAGAGGGGTGAAACCCCGAAACCGGTCCTAGGATGCTTGTTTCCAGTCCAGGGAGTACCTGGCCTGGCAGTTCAGGCTGGACAGTTCCCATAGGGCACAGGGTCAAGACTGATTTGCATATGGCTGGGTCCAAACTGGAATGGCATGGTGAGCAAAAAAACTATAGATATAGGCCCAGATCTCTGTACTGGGGTGAATGTATGACATTGTTCTGCATTCTGTCCATCAACAGTTCTTTTTGCATTTGTCACCCCGAGTGGGATGGGTATGCTCAGACGTGAGTCCCGTGCTCTCCATGCCACTGGAATCAAGCTATCCTGGCTGAAGAGGGGGTGAAACCCCGAAACCGGTCCTAGGAGGCTTGTTTCCAGTCCGGGGAGTACCTGGGCTGCCAGTTCAGGCTGGACTGTTCCCATAGGGCACAGGATCAAGACTGATTTGCATATGGCTGGGTCCAAACTGGAATGGCATGGTGAGCAAACAAACAATGGATTTAGGCCCAGATCTCTGTACTGGGGTGAATGTATGCCATTGTTCTGCATTTTGTCCATCAACAGATCTTTTTGCACTTGTCACCCTGAGTGGGACGGGTATGCTCAGACGTGAGTCCCGTGCTCTCCACGCCACTGGAATCAAGCTATCCTGGCTGAAGAGGGGTGAAACCCCGACACCGGTCCTAGGATGCTTGTTTCCAGTCCAGGGAGTACCTGGCCTGGCAGTTCGGGCTGGACAGCTCCCATAGGGCACAGGGTCAAGACTGCTTTGCATATGGCTGGGTCCAAACTGGAATGGCATGGTGAGCAAAAAAACGATGGATATAGGCCCAGATCTCTGTACTGGGGTGAATGTATGACATTGTTCTGCATTCTGTCCATCAACAGTTCTTTTTGCATTTGTCACCCCGAGTGGGATGGGTATGCTCAGACGTGAGTCCCGTGCTCTCCATGCCACTGGAATCAAGCTATCCTGGCTGAAAAGGGGTGAAACCCCGAAACCGGTCCTAGGATGCTTGTTTCCAGTCCAGGGAGTACCTGGCCTGGCAGTTCGGGCTGGACTGTTCCCATAGGGCACAGGGTCAAGACTGATTTGCATATGGCTGGGTCCAAACTGGAATGGCATGGTGAGCAAAAAAACGATGGATTTAGGCCCAGATCTCTGTACTGGGTTGAATGTATGACATTGTTCTGCATTCTGTCCATCAACAGTTCTTTTTGCATTTGTCACCCCGAGTGGGACGGGTATGCTCAGACGTGAGTCCCGTGCTCTCCATGCCACTGGAATCAAGCTATCCTGGCTGAAGAGGGGGTGAAACCCCGAAACCGGTCCTAGGAGGCTTGTTTCCAGTCCAGGGAGTACCTGGGCTGCCAGTTCGGGCTGGACTGTTCCCATAGGGCACAGGGTCAAGACTGATTTGCATATGGCTGGGTTCAAACTGGAATGGCATGGTGAGCAAAAAACGATGGATTTAGGCCCAGACCTCTGTACTGGGGTGAATGTATGGCATTGTTCTGCATTATGTCCATCAACAGTTCTTTTTGCATTTGTCACCCCGAGTGGGACGGGTATGCTCAGACGTGAGTCCCGTGCTCTCCATGCCACTGGAATCAAGCTATCCTGGCTGAAGAGGGGTGAAACCCCGAAACTGGTCCTAGGAGGCTTGTTTCCAGTCCAGGGAGTACCTGGCCTGCCAGTTCGGGCTGGACTGTTCCCATAGGGCACAGGGTCAAGACTGATTTGCATATGGCTGGATTCAAACTGGAATGTCATGGTGAGCAAACATACTATGGATTTAGGCCCAGATCTCTGTACTGGGGTGTATGTATGACATTGTTCTGCATTCTGTCCATCAACAGATCTTTTTGCATTTGTCACCCTGAGTGGTACGGGTTTGCTCAGACGTGAGTCCCGTGCTCTCCATGCCACTGGAATCAAGCTATCCTGGCTGAAGAGGGGTGAAACCCTGAAACCGGTCCTAGGATGCTTGTTTCCAGTCCAGGGAGTACCTGGCCTGGCAGTTCGGGCTGGACAGTTCCCATAGGGCACAGGGTCAAGACTGATTTGCATATGGCTGGGTCCAAACTGGAATGGCATGGTGAGCAAAAAAACTATGGATATAGGCCCAGATCTCTGTACTGGGGTGAATGTATGACATTGTTCTGCATTCTGTCCATCAACAGTTCTTTTTGCATTTGTCACCCCGAGTGGGATGGGTATGCTCAGACGTGAGTCCCGTGCTCTCCATGCCACTGGAATCAAGCTATCCTGGCTGAAGAGGGGGTGAAACCCCGCAACCGGTCCTAGGAGGCTTGTTTCCAGTCCGGGGAGTACCTGGGCTGCCAGTTCGGGCTGGACTGTTCCCATAGGGCACGGGATCAAGACTGATTTGCATATGGCTGGGTCCAAACTGGAATGGCATAGTGAGCAAACAAACAATGGATTTAGGCCCAGATCTCTGTACTGGGGTGAATGTATGCCATTGTTCTGCATTCTGTCCATCAACAGATCTTTTTGCATTTGTCACCCTGAGTGGGACGGGTATGCTCAGACGTGAGTCCCGTGCTCTCCACGCCACTGGAATCAAGCTATCCTGGCTGAAGTGGGGTGAAACCCCGACACCGGTCCTAGGATGCTTGTTTCCAGTCCAGGGAGTACCTGGCCTGGCAGTTCGGGCTGGACAGCTCCCATAGGGCACAGGGTCAAGACTGATTTGCATATGGCTGGGTCCAAACTGGAATGGCATGGTGAGCAAAAAAACGATGGATATAGGCCCAGATCTCTGTACTGGGGTGAATGTATGACATTGTTCTGCATTCTGTCCATCAACAGTTCTTTTTGCATTTGTCACCCCGAGTGGGATGGGTATGCTCAGACGTGAGTCCCGTGCTCTCCATGCCACTGGAATCAAGCTATCCTGGCTGAAGAGGGGTGAAACCCCGAAACCGGTCCTAGGATGCTTGTTTCCAGTCCAGGGAGTACCTGGGCTGCCAGTTCGGGCTGGACTGTTCCCATAGGGCACAGGGTCAAGACTGATTTGCATATGGCTGGGTTCAAACTGGAATGGCATGGTGAGCAAAAAAACAATGGATTTAGGCCCAGACCTCTGTACTGGGGTGAATGTATGGCATTGTTCTGCATTATGTCCATCAACAGTTCTTTTTGCATTTGTCACCCCGAGTGGGACGGGTATGCTCAGACGTGAGTCCCGTGCTCTCCATGCCACTGGAATCAAGCTATCTTGGCTGAAGAGGGGGTGAAACCCCGAAACCGGTCCTAGGATGCTTGTTTCCAGTCCAGGGAGTACCTGGCCTACCAGTTCGGGCTGCGCTGTTCCCATAGGGCACAGGGTCAAGACTGATTTGCATATGGCTGGGTTCAAACTGGAATGGCATGGTGAGCAAAAAAAACAATGGATTTAGGCCCAGATCTCTGTACTGGGGTGAATGTATGACATTGTTCTGCATTATGTCCATCAACAGTTCTTTTTGCATTTGTCACCCCGTGTGGGACGGGTATGCTCAGAAATGAGTCCCGTGCTCTCCATGCCACTGGAATCAATCTATCCTGGCTGAAGAGGGGTGAAACCCCGAAACCGGTCCTAGGATGCTTGTTTCCAGTCCAGGGAGTACCTGGCCTGCCAGTTCGGGCTGGACGGTTCCCATAGGGCACAGGGTCAAGACTGATTTGCATATGGCTGGGTTCAAACTGGAATGGCATGGTGAGCAAAAAAACGATGGATTTAGGCCCAGATCTCTGTACTGGGGTGAATGTATGGCATTGTTCTGCATTATGTCCATCAACAGTTCTTTTTGCATTTGTCACCCCGAGTGGGACGGGTATGCTCAGACGTGAGTCCCGTGCTCTCCATGCCACTGGAATCAAGCTATCCTGGCTGAAGAGGGGGTGAAACCACGAAACCGGTCCTAGGATGCTTGTTTCCAGTCCAGGGAGTACCTGGCCTGCCAGTTCGGGCTGGACTGTTCCCATAGGGCACAGGGTCAAGACTGATTTGCATATGGCTGGGTTCAAACTGGAATGGCATGGTGAGCAAAAAAACGATGGATTTAGGCCCAGATCTCTGTACTGGGGTGAATGTATGACATTGTTCTGCATTCTGTCCATTAACAGTTCTTTTTGCATTTGTCACCCCGAGTGGGACGGGTATGCTCAGACGTGAGTCCCGTGCTCTCCATGCCACTGGAATCAAGCTATCCTGGCTGAAGAGGGATGAAACCCCGAAACCAGTCCTAGGATGCTTGTTTCCAGTCCAGGGAGTACCCTGCCTGGCATTTCGGGCTGGACTGTTCCCATAGGGCACAGGGTCAAGACTGATTTGCATATGGCTGGGTCCGAACTGGAATGGCATGGTGAGCAAAAAATCGATGGATTAAGGACCAGATCTCTGTACTGGGGTGAATGTATGACATTGTTCTGTATTCTGTCCATCAACAGTTCTTTTTGCATTTGTCACCCCGAGTGGGACGGGTATGCTCAGACGTGAGTCCCGTGCTCTCCACGCCACTGGAATCAAGCTATCCTGGCTGAAGTGGGGTGAAACCCCGACACCGGTCCTAGGATGCTTGTTTCCAGTCCAGGGAGTACCTGGCCTGGCAGTTCGGGCTGGACAGCTCCCATAGGGCACAGGGTCAAGACTGATTTGCATATGGCTGGGTCCAAACTGGAATGGCATGGTGAGCAAAAAAACGATGGATATAGGCCCAGATCTCTGTACTGGGGTGAATGTATGACATTGTTCTGCATTCTGTCCATCAACAGTTCTTTTTGCATTTGTCACCCCGAGTTGGATGGGTATGCTCAGACGTGAGTCCCGTGCTCTCCATGCCACTGGAATCAAGCTATCCTGGCTGAAGAGGGGTGAAACCCCGAAACCGGTCCTAGGATGCTTGTTTCCAGTCCAGGGAGTACCTGGCCTGGCAGTTCGGGCTGGACTGTTCCCATAGGGCACAGGGTCAAGACTGATTTGCATATGGCTGGGTCCAAACTGGAATGGCATGGTGAGCAAAAAAACAATGGATTTAGGCCCAGATCTCTGTACTGGGTTGAATGTATGACATTGTTCTGCATTCTGTCCATCAACAGTTCTTTTTGCATTTGTCACCCCGAGTGGGACGGGTATGCTCAGACGTGAGTCCCGTGCTCTCCATGCCACTGGAATCAAGCTATCCTGGCTGAAGAGGGGGTGAAACCCCGAAACCGGTCCTAGGAGGCTTGTTTCCAGTCCAGGGAGTACCTGGGCTGCCAGTTCGGGCTGGACTGTTCCCATAGGGCACAGGGTCAAGACTGATTTGCATATGGCTGGGTTCAAACTGGAATGGCATGGTGAGCAAAAAAACAATGGATTTAGGCCCAGACCTCTGTACTGGGGTGAATGTATGGCATTGTTCTGCATTATGTCCATCAACAGTTCTTTTTGCATTTGTCACCCCGAGTGGGACGGGTATGCTCAGACGTGAGTCCCGTGCTCTCCATGCCACTGGAATCAAGCTATCTTGGCTGAAGAGGGGGTGAAACCCCGAAACCGGTCCTAGGATGCTTGTTTCCAGTCCAGGGAGTACCTGGCCTACCAGTTCGGGCTGCGCTGTTCCCATAGGGCACAGGGTCAAGACTGATTTGCATATGGCTGGGTTCAAACTGGAATGGCATGGTGAGCAAAAAAAACAATGGATTTAGGCCCAGATCTCTGTACTGGGGTGAATGTATGACATTGTTCTGCATTATGTCCATCAACAGTTCTTTTTGCATTTGTCACCCCGTGTGGGACGGGTATGCTCAGAAATGAGTCCCGTGCTCTCCATGCCACTGGAATCAATCTATCCTGGCTGAAGAGGGGTGAAACCCCGAAACCGGTCCTAGGATGCTTGTTTCCAGTCCAGGGAGTACCTGGCCTGCCAGTTCGGGCTGGACGGTTCCCATAGGGCACAGGGTCAAGACTGATTTGCATATGGCTGGGTTCAAACTGGAATGGCATGGTGAGCAAAAAAACGATGGATTTAGGCCCAGATCTCTGTACTGGGTCGAATGTATGGCATTGTTCTGCATTATGTCCATCAACAGTTCTTTTTGCATTTGTCACCCCGAGTGGGACGGGTATGCTCAGACGTGAGTCCCGTGCTCTCCATGCCACTGGAATCAAGCTATCCTGGCTGAAGAGGGGGTGAAACCACGAAACCGGTCCTAGGATGCTTGTTTCCAGTCCAGGGAGTACCTGGCCTGGCAGTTCGGGCTGGACTGTTCCCATAGGGCACAGGGTCAAGACTGATTTGCATATGGCTGGGTTCAAACTGGAATGGCATGGTGAGCAAAAAAACGATGGATTTAGGCCCAGATCTCTGTACTGGGGTGAATGTATGACATTGTTCTGCATTCTGTCCATTAACAGTTCTTTTTGCATTTGTCACCCCGAGTGGGACGGGTATGCTCAGACGTGAGTCCCGTGCTCTCCATGCCACTGGAATCAAGCTATCCTGGCTGAAGAGGGATGAAACCCCGAAACCAGTCCTAGGATGCTTGTTTCCAGTCCAGGGAGTACCCTGCCTGGCATTTCGGGCTGGACTGTTCCCATAGGGCACAGGGTCAAGACTGATTTGCATATGGCTGGGTCCGAACTGGAATGGCATGGTGAGCAAAAAATCGATGGATTAAGGACCAGATCTCTGTACTGGGGTGAATGTATGACATTGTTCTGTATTCTGTCCATCAACAGTTCTTTTTGCATTTGTCACCCCGAGTGGGACGGGTATGCTCAGACGTGAGTCCCGTGCTCTCCATGCCACTGGAATCAAGCTATCCTGGTTGAAGAGGGGTGAAACCCCGAAACCGGTCCTCGGATGCTTGTTTCCAGTCCAGGGAGTACCTGGCCTACCAGTTCAGGCTGCGCTGTTCCCATAGGGCACAGGGTCAAGACTGATTTGCATATGGCTGTTTTCAAACTGGAATGGCATGGTGAGCAAAAAAAACAATGGATTTAGGCCCAGATCTCTGTACTGGGGTGAATGTATGACATTGTTCTGCATTATGTCCATCAACAGTTCTTTTTGCATTTGTCACCCCGTGTGGGACGGGTATGCTCAGAAATGAGTCCCGTGCTCTCCATGCCACTGGAATCAATCTATCCTGGCTGAAGAGGGGTGAAACCCCGAAACCGGTCCTAGGATGCTTGTTTCCAGTCCAGGGAGTACCTGGCCTGCCAGTTCGGGCTGGACGGTTCCCATAGGGCACAGGGTCAAGAGTGATTTGCATATGGCTGGGTTCAAACTGGAATGGCATGGTGAGCAAAAAAACGATGGATTTAGGCCCAGATCTCTGTACTGGGGTGAATGTATGGCATTGTTCTGCATTATGTCCATCAACAGTTCTTTTTGCATTTGTCACCCCGAGTGGGACGGGTATGCTCAGACGTGAGTCCCGTGCTCTCCATGCCACTGGAATCAAGCTATCCTGGCTGAAGAGGGGGTGAAACCACGAAACCGGTCCTAGGATGCTTGTTTCCAGTCCAGGGAGTACCTGGCCTGCCAGTTCGGGCTGGACTGTTCCCATAGGGCACAGGGTCAAGACTGATTTGCATATGGCTGGGTTCAAACTGGAATGGCATGGTGAGCAAAAAAACGATGGATTTAGGCCCAGATCTCTGTACTGGGGTGAATGTATGACATTGTTCTGCATTCTGTCCATTAACAGTTCTTTTTGCATTTGTCACCCCGAGTGGGACGGGTATGCTCAGACGTGAGTCCCGTGCTCTCCATGCCACTGGAATCAAGCTATCCTGGCTGAAGAGGGATGAAACCCCGAAACCAGTCCTAGGATGCTTGTTTCCAGTCCAGGGAGTACCCTGCCTGGCATTTCGGGCTGGACTGTTCCCATAGGGCACAGGGTCAAGACTGATTTGCATATGGCTGGGTCCGAACTGGAATGGCATGGTGAGCAAAAAATCGATGGATTAAGGACCAGATCTCTGTACTGGGGTGAATGTATGACATTGTTCTGTATTCTGTCCATCAACAGTTCTTTTTGCATTTGTCACCCCGAGTGGGACGGGTATGCTCAGACGTGAGTCCCGTGCTCTCCATGCCACTGGAATCAAGCTATCCTGGTTGAAGAGGGGTGAAACCCCGAAACCGGTCCTCGGATGCATGTTTCCAGTCCAGGGAGTACCTGGCCTGGCAGTTCGGGCTGGACTGTTCCCATTTGGCACAGGGTCAAGACTGGTTTGCATATGGCTGGGTCCAAACTGGAATGGCATGGTGAGCAAAAAAACGATGGATTTAGGCCCAGATCTCTGTACTGGGATGAATGTATGACATTGTTCTGCATTCTGTCCATCAACAGTTCTTTTTGCATTTGTCACCCCGAGTGGGACAGGTATGCTCAGACGTGAGTCCCGTGCTCTCCATGCCACTGGAATCAAGCTATCCTGGCTGAAGAGGGGGTCAAACCCCGAAACCGGTCCTAGGAGGCTTGTTTCCAGTCCAGGGAGTACCTGGCCTGCCAGTTCGGGCTGGACCGTTCCCATAGGGCACAGGGTCAAGACTGATTTGCATATGGCTGGGTTCAAACTGGATTGGCATGGTGAGCAAAAAAACGATGGATTTAGGCCCAGATCTCTGTACTGGGGTGAATGTATGGCATTGTTCTGCATTATGTCCATCAACAGTTCTTTTTGCATTTGTCACCCCGAGTGGGACGGGTATGCTCAGACGTGAGTCCCGTGCTCTCCATGCCACTGGAATCAAGCTTTCCTGGCTGAAGAGGGGTGAAACCCCAAAACCGGTCCTAGGATGCTTGTTTCCAGTCCAGGGAGTACCTGACCTGGCAGTTCGGGCTGGACTGTTCCCATAGGGCACAGGGTCAAGACTGATTTGCATATGGCTGGGTCCAAACTGGATTGGCATGGTGAGCAAAAAAACGATGGATTTAGGCCCAGATCTCTGTACTGGGGTGAATGTATGGCATTGTTCTGCATTATGTCCATCAACAGTTCTTTTTGCATTTGTCACCCTGAGTGGGACGGGTATGCTCAGACGTGAGTCCCGTGCTCTCCATGCCACTGGAATCAAGCTATCCTGGCTGAAGTGGGGTGAAACCCGAAACCGGTCCTAGGATGCTTGTTTCCAGTACAGGGAGTACCTGGCCTGGCAGTTCGGGCTGGACTGTTCCCATAGGGCACAGGGTCAAGACTGATTTGCATATGGCTGGGTTCAAACTGGAATGGCATGGTGAGCAAAAAAACGATGGATTTAGGCCCAGATCTCTGTACTGGGGTGAATGTATGACATTGTTCTGCATTCTGTCCATCAACAGTTCTTTTTGCATTTGTCACCCCGAGTGGGACGGGTATGCTCAGACGTGAGTCCCTTGCTCTCCATGCCACTGGAATCAAGCTATCCTGGCTGAAGAGGGGGTGAAACCCCGAAACCGGTCCTAGAATACTTGTTTCCAGTCCAGGGAGTACCTGGCCTGCCAGTTCGGGCTGGACTGTTCCCATAGGGCACAGGGTCAAGACTGATTTGCATATGGCTGGATTCAAACTGGAATGTCATGGTGAGCAAAAAAACGATGGATTTAGACCCAGATCTCTGTACTGGGGTGTATGTATGACATTGTTCTGCATTCTGTCCATCAACAGATCTTTTTACATTTGTCACCCTGAGTGGTACGGGTTTGCTCAGACCTGAGTCCCGTGCTCTCCATGCCACTGGAATCAAGCTATCCTGGCTGAAGAGGGGTGAAATCCCGAAACCGGTCCTAGGATGCTTGTTTACAGTCCAGGGAGTACCTGGCCTGGCAGTTCGGGCTGGACAGTTCCCATAGGGCACAGGGTCAAGACTGATTTGCATATGGCTGGGTCCAAACTGGAATGGCATGGTGAGCAAAAAAACTATGGATATGGGCCCAGATCTCTGTACTGGGGTGAATGTATGACATTGTTCTGCATTCTGTCCATCAACAGTTCTTTTTGCATTTGTCACCCCGAGTGGGATGGATATGCTCAGACGTGAGTCCTGTGCTCTCCATGCCACTGGAATCAAGCTATCCTGGCTGAAGAGGGGGTGAAACCCCGAAACCGGTCCTAGGAGGCTTGTTTCCAGTCCAGGGAGTACCTGGGCTGCCAGTTCGGGCTGGACTGGTCCCATAGGGCACAGGATCAAGACTGATTTGCATATGGCTGGGTCCAAACTGGAATGGCATGGTGAGCAAACAAACAATGGATTTAGGCCCAGATCTCTGTACTGGGGTGAATGTATGCCATTGTTCTGCATTCTGTCCATCAACAGATCTTTTTGCATTTGTCACCCTGAGTGGGACGGGTATGCTCAGACGTGAGTCCCTGCTCTCCACACCACTGGAATCAAGCTATCCTGGCTGAAGAGGGGTGAAACCCTGAAACCGGTCCTAGGATGCTTGTTTCCAGTCCAGGGAGTACCTGGCCTGGCAGTTCGGGCTGGACAGTTCCCATAGGGCACAGGGTCAAGACTGATTTGCATATAGCTGGGTCCAAACTGGAATGGCATGGTGAGCAAAAAAACGATGGATATAGGCCCAGATCTCTGTACTGGGGTGAATCTATGATATTGTTCTGCATTCTGTCCATCAACAGTTCTTTTTGCATTTGTCACCCCGAGTGGGATGGGTATGCTCAGACGTGAGTCCCGTGCTCTCCATGCCACTGGAATCAAGCTATCCTGGCTGAAGAGGGGTGAAACCCCGAAACCCGTCCAAGGATGCTTGTTTCCAGTCCAGGGAGTACCTGGCCTGGCAGTTCGGGCTGGACTGTTCCCATAGGGCACAGGGTCAAGACTGATTTGCATATGGCTGGGTCCAAACTGGAATGGCATGGTGAGCAAAAAAACGATGGATTTAGGCCCAGATCTCTGTACTGGGTTGAATGTATGACATTGTTCTGCATTCTGTCCATCAACAGTTCTTTTTGCATTTGTCACCCCGAGTGGGACGGGTATGCTCAGACGTGAGTCCCTTGCTCTCCATGCCACTGGAATCAAGCTATCCTGGCTGAAGAGGGGGTGAAACCCCGAAACCGGTCCTAGAATGCTTGTTTCCAGTCCAGGGAGTACCTGGCCTGCCAGTTCGGGCTGGACTGTTCCCATAGGGCACAGGGTCAAGACTGATTTGCATATGGCTGGATTCAAACTGGAATGTCATGGTGAGCAAAAAAACTATGGATTTAGGCCCAGATCTCTGTACTGGGGTGTATGTATGACATTGTTCTGCATTCTGTCCATCAACAGATCTTTTTGCATTTGTCACCCTGAGTGGTACGGGTTTGCTCAGACGTGAGTCCCGTGCTCTCCATGCCACTGGAATCAAGCTATCCTGGCTGAAGAGGGGTGAAACCCCGAAACCGGTCCTAGGATGCTTGTTTCCAGTCCAGGGAGTACCTGGCCTGGCAGTTCGGGCTGGACAGTTCCCATAGGGCACAGGGTCAAGACTGATTTGCATATGGCTGGGTCCAAACTGGAATGGCATGGTGAGCAAAAAAACTATGGATATAGGCCCAGATCTCTGTACTGGGGTGAATGTATGACATTGTTCTGCATTCTGTCCATCAACAGTTCTTTTTGCATTTGTCACCCCGAGTGGGATGGGTATGCTCAGAAGTGAGTCCCGTGCTCTCCATGCCACTGGAATCAAGCTATCCTGGCTGAAGAGGGGGTGAAACCCCGAAACCGGTCCTAGGAGGCTTGTTTCCAGTCCGGGGAGAACCTGGGCTGCCAGTTCGGGCTGGACTGTTCCCATAGGGCACAGGATCAAGACTGATTTGCATAGGGCTGGGTCCAAACTGGAATGGCATGGTGAGCAAACAAACAATGGATTTAGGCCCAGATCTCTGTACTGGGGTGAATGTATGGCATTGTTCTGCATTCTGTCCATCAACAGATCTTTTTGCATTTGTCACCCTGAGTGGGACGGGTATGCTCAGACGTGAGTCCCGTGCTCTCCACGCCACTGGAATCAAGCTATCCTGGCTGAAGAGGGGTGAAACCCCGAAACCGGTCCTAGGATGCTTGTTTCCAGTCCAGGGAGTACCTGGCCTGGCAGTTCGGGCTGGACAGTTCCCATAGGGCACAGGGTCAAGACTGATTTGCATATGGCTGGGTCCAAACTGGAATGGCATGGTGAGCAAAAAAACGATGGATATAGGCCCAGATCTCTTTACTGGTGTGAATGTATGACATTGTTCTGCATTCTGTCCATCAACAGTTCTTTTTGCATTTGTCACCCCGAGTGGGACGGGTATGCTCAGACGTGAGTCCCGTGCTCTCCATGCCACTGGAATCAAGCTATCCTGGTTGAAGAGGGGTGAAACCCCGAAACCGGTCCTAGGATGCTTGTTTCCAGTCCAGGGAGCACCTGGCCTGGCAGTTCGGGCTGGACTGTTCCCATAGGGCACAGGATCAAGACTGATTTGCATATGGCTGGGTCCAAACTGGAATGGCATGGTGAGCAAAAACACGATGTATTTAGGCCCAGATCTCTGTACTGGGGTGAATGTATGACATTGATCTGCATTCTGTCCATCAACCGTTCTTTTTGCATTTGTCACCCCGAGTGGGACGGGTATGCTCAGACGTGAGTCCCGTGCTCTCCATACCACTGGAGTCAAGCTATCCTGGCTGAAGAGGGGGTGAAACCCCGAAACCGGTCCTAGGAGGCTTGTTTCCAGTCCAGGGAGTACCTGGCCTGCCAGTTCGGGCTGGACTGTTCCCATAGGGCACAGGGTCAAGACTGATTTGCATATGGCTGGGTTCAAACTGGAATGGCAAGGTGAGCAAAAAAACGATGGATTTAGGCCCAGATCTCTGTACTGGGGTGAATGTATGACATTGTTCTGCATTCTGTCCATCAACAGTTCTTTTTGCATTTGTCACCCCGAGTGGGACGGGTATGCTCAGACGTGAGTCCCGTGCTCTCCATGCCACTGGAATCAAGCTATCCTGGCTGAAGAGGGGGTGAAACCCCAAAACCGGTCCTAGGATGCTTGTTTCCAGTCCAGGGCGTACCTCGCATGCCAGTTCGGGCTGGACTGTTCCCATAGGGCACAGGGTCAAGACTGATTTGCATATGGCTGGGTTCAAACTGGAATGGCATGGTGAGCAAAAAAACGATGGATTTAGGCCCAGACCTCTGTACTGGGGTGAATGTATGCCATTGTTCTGCATTCTGTCCATCAACAGATCTTTTTGCATTTGTCATCCTGAGTGGGACGGGTATGCTCAGACGTGAGTCCCGTGCTCTCCACACCACTGGAATCAAGCTATCCTGGCTGAAGAGGGGTGAAACCCCGAAACCGGTCCTAGGATGCTTGTTTCCAGTCCAGGGCGTACCTGGCCTGGCAGTTCGGGCTGGACAGTTCCCATAGGGCACAGGGTCAAGACTGATTTGCATATAGCTGGGTCCAAACTGGAATGGCATGGTGAGCAAAAAAACGATGGATATAGGCCCAGATCTCTGTACTGGGGTGAATCTATGACATTGTTCTGCATTCTGTCCATCAACAGTTCTTTTTGCATTTGTCACCCCGAGTGGGATGGGTATGCTCAGACGTGAATCCAGTGCTCTCCATGCCACTGGAATCAAGCTATCCTGGCTGAAGAGGGGTGAAACCCCGAAACCCGTCCAAGGATGCTTGTTTCCAGTCCAGGGCGTACCTGGCCTGGCAGTTCGGGCTGGACAGTTCCCATAGGGCACAGGGTCAAGACTGATTTGCATATAGCTGGGTCCAAACTGGAATGGCATGGTGAGCAAAAAAACGATGGATATAGGCCCAGATCTCTGTACTGGGTTGAATGTATGACATTGTTCTGCATTCTGTCCATCAACCGTTCTTTTTGCATTTGTCACCCCGAGTGGGACGGGTATGCTCAGACGTGAGTCCCGTGCTCTCCATACCACTGGAGTCAAGCTATCCTGGCTGAAGAGGGGGTGAAACCCCGAAACCGGTCCTAGGAGGCTTGTTTCCAGTCCAGGGAGTACCTGGCCTGCCAGTTCGGGCTGGACTGTTCCCATAGGGCACAGGGTCAAGACTGATTTGCATATGGCTGGGTTCAAACTGGAATGGCAAGGTGAGCAAAAAAACGATGGATTTAGGCCCAGATCTCTGTACTGGGGTGAATGTATGACATTGTTCTGCATTCTGTCCATCAACAGTTCTTTTTGCATTTGTCACCCCGAGTGGGACGGGTATGCTCAGACGTGAGTCCCGTGCTCTCCATGCCACTGGAATCAAGCTATCCTGGCTGAAGAGGGGGTGAAACCCCAAAACCGGTCCTAGGATGCTTGTTTCCAGTCCAGGGCGTACCTGGCATGCCAGTTCGGGCTGGACTGTTCCCATAGGGCACAGGGTCAAGACTGATTTGCATATGGCTGGGTTCAAACTGGAATGGCATGGTGAGCAAAAAAACGATGGATTTAGGCCCAGACCTCTGTACTGGGGTGAATGTATGCCATTGTTCTGCATTCTGTCCATCAACAGATCTTTTTGCATTTGTCACCCTGAGTGGGACGGGTATGCTCAGACGTGAGTCCCGTGCTCTCCACACCACTGGAATCAAGCTATCCTGGCTGAAGAGGGGTGAAACCCCGAAACCGGTCCTAGGATGCTTGTTTCCAGTCCAGGGCGTACCTGGCCTGGCAGTTCGGGCTGGACAGTTCCCATAGGGCACAGGGTCAAGACTGATTTGCATATAGCTGGGTCCAAACTGGAATGGCATGGTGAGCAAAAAAACGATGCATATAGGCCCAGATCTCTGTACTGGGGTGAATCTATGACATTGTTCTGCATTCTGTCCATCAACAGTTCTTTTTGCATTTGTCACCCCGAGTGGGATGGGTATGCTCAGACGTGAGTCCCGTGCTCTCCATGCCACTGGAATCAAGCTATCCTGGCTGAAGAGGGGTGAAACCCCGAAACCCGTCCAAGGATGCTTGTTTCCAGTCCAGGGAGTACCTGGCCTGGCAGTTCGGGCTGGACTGTTCCCATAGGGCACAGGGTCAAGACTGATTTGCATATGGCTGGGTCCAAACTGGAATGGCATGGTGAGCAAAAAAACGATGGATTTAGGCCCAGATCTCTGTACTGGGTTGAATGTATGACATTGTTCTGCATTCTGTCCATCAACAGTTCTTTTTGCATTTGTCACCCCGAGTGGGACGGGTATGCTCAGACGTGAGTCCCTTGCTCTCCATGCCACTGGAATCAAGCTATCCTGGCTGAAGAGGGGGTGAAACCCCGAAACCGGTCCTAGAATGCTTGTTTCCAGTCCAGGGAGTACCTGGCCTGCCAGTTCGGGCTGGACTGTTCCCATAGGGCACAGGGTCAAGACTGATTTGCATATGGCTGGGTCCAAACTGGAATGGCATGGTGAGCAAAAAAACTATGGATATAGGCCCAGATCTCTGTACTGGGGTGAACGTATGACATTGTTCTGCATTCTGTCCATCAACAGTTCTTTTTGCATTTGTCACTCCGAGTGGGATGGGTATGCTCAGACGTGAGTCCCGTGCTCTCCATGCCACTGGAATCAAGCTATCCTGGCTGAAGAGGGGCTGAAACCCCGAAACCGGTCCTAGGAGGCTTGTTTCCAGTCCGGGGAGAACCTGGGCTGCCAGTTCGGGCTGGACTGTTCCCATAGGGCACAGGATCAAGACTGATTTGCATATGGCTGGGTCCAAACTGGAATGGCATGGTGAGCAAACAAACAATGGATTTAGGCCCAGATCTCTGTACTGGGGTGAATGTATGCCATTGTTCTGCTATCTGTCCATCAACAGATCTTTTTGCATTTGTCACCCTGAGTGGGACGGGTATGCTCAGACGTGAGTCCCGTGCTCTCCACGCCACTGGAATCAAGCTATCCTGGCTGAAGAGGGGTGAAACCCCGAAACCGGTCCTAGGATGCTTGTTTCCAGTCCAGGGAGTACCTGGCCTGGCAGTTCGGGCTGGACAGTTCCCATAGGGCACAGGGTCAAGACTGATTTGCATATGGCTGGGTCCAAACTGGAATGGCATGGTGAGCAAAAAAACGATGGATATAGGCCCAGATCTCTGTACTGGGGTGAATGTATGACATTGTTCTACATTCTGTCCATCAACAGTTCTTTTTGCATTTGTCACCACGAGTGGGACGGGCATGCTCAGACGTGAGTCCCGTGCTCTCCATGCCACTGGAATCAAGCTATCCTGGCTGAAGAGGGGTGAAACCCTGAAACCGGTCCTAGGATGCTTGTTTCCAGTACAGGGAGTACCTGGCCTGGCAGTTCGGGCTGGACTGTTCCCACAGGGCACAGGGTCAAGACTGATTTGCATATGGCTGGGTCCAAACTGGAAGGGCATGGTGAGCAAAAAAACAATGGATTTAGGCCCAGATCTCTGTACTGGGGTGAATGTATGACATTGTTCTGCATTCTGTCCATCAACCGTTCTTTTTGCATTTGTCACCCCGAGTGGGACGGGTATGCTCAGACGTGAGTCCTGTGCTCTCCATACCACTGGAGTCAAGCTATCCTGGCTGAAGAGGGGGTGAAACACCGAAACCGGTCCTAGGAGGCTTGTTTCCAGTCCAGGGAGTACCTGGCCTGCCAGTTCGGGCTGGACTGTTCCCATAGGGCACAGGGTCAAGACTGATTTGCATATGGCTGGGTTCAAACTGGAATGGCAAGGTGAGCAAAAAAACGATGGATTTAGGCCCAGATCTCTGTACTGGGGTGAATGTATGACATTGTTCTGCATTCTGTCCATCAACAGTTCTTTTTGCATTTGTCACCCCGAGTGGGACGGGTATGCTCAGACGTGAGTCCCGTGCTCTCCATGCCACTGGAATCAAGCTTTCCTGGCTGAAGAGGGGGTGAAACCCCAAAACCGGTCCTAGGATGCTTGTTTCCAGTCCAGGGCGTACCTGGCATGCCAGTTCGGGCTGGACTGTTCCCATAGGGCACAGGGTCAAGACTGATTTGCATATGGCTGGGTTCAAACTGGAATGGCATGGTGAGCAAAAAAACTATGGATTTAGGCCCAGACCTCTGTACTGGGGTGAATGTATGACATTGTTCTGCATTATGTCCATCAACAGTTCTTTTTGCATTTGTCACCCCGTGTGGGACGGGTATGCTCAGAAATGAGTCCCGTGCTCTCCATGCCACTGGAATCAAGCTATCCTGGCTCAAGAGGGTTGAAACCCCGAAACCGTTCCTAGGATGCTTGGTTCCAGTCCAGGGAGTACCTGGACTGGCAGTTCGGGCTGGACTGTTCCCATAGGGCACAGGGTCAAGACTGATTTGCATATGGCTGGGTCCAAACTGGAATGACATTTTGAGCAAAAAAACAATGGATTTAGGCCCAGATCTCTGTACTGGGGTGAATGTATGACATTGTTCTGCATTCTGTCCATCAACAGTTCTTTTTGCATTTGTCACCCCGAGTGGGACGGGTATGCTCAGACGTGAGTCTCGTGCTTTCCATGCCACTGGAATCAAGCTATCCTGGATGAAGTGGGGTGAAACCCCGAAACCGGTCCTAGGATGCTTGTTTCCAGTACAGGGAGTACCTGGCCTGGCAGTTCGGGCTGGACTGTTTCCATAGGGCACAGGGTCAAGACTGATTTGCATATGGCTGGGTCCAAACTGGAATGGCATGGTGAGTAAAAACACGATGGATTTAGGCCCAGATCTCTGTACTGGGGTGAATGTATGACATTGTTCTGCATTCTGTCCATCAACAGTTCTTTTTGCATTTGTCACCCCGAGTGGGACGGGCATGCTCAGACGTGAGTCCCATGCTCTCCATGCCACTGGAACCAAGCTATCCTGGTTGAAGAGGGGTGAAACCCCGAAACCAGTCCTAGGATGCTTGTTTCCAGTCCAGGGAGTACCTGGCCTGGCAGTTCGGGCTGGACTGTTCCCATAGGGCACAGGATCAAGACTGATTTACATATGGCTGGGTCCAAACTGGAATGGCATGGTGAGCAAAAAAACGATGGATTTAGGCCCAGATCTCTATATTGGGGTGAATGTATGACATTGTTCTGCATTCTGTCCATCAACAGTTCTTTTTGCATTTGTCACCCCGAGTGGGACGGGTATGCTCAGACGTGAGTCCAGTACTCTCCATGCCACTGGAATCAGGCTATCCTGGCTGAAGAGGGGGTGAAACCCCGAAACCGGTCCTAGGAGGCTTGTTTCCAGTCCAGGGAGTACCTGGCCTGCCAGTTCGGGCTGGACTGTTCCCATAGGGCACAGGGTCAAGACTGATTTGCATATGGCTGGGTTCAAACTGGAATGGCATGGAGAGCAAAAAAACAATGGATTTAGGCCCAGATCTCTGTACTGGGGTGAGTGTATGACATTGTTCTGCATTCTGTCCATCAACAGTTCTTTTTGCATTTGTCACCCCGAGTGGGACGGGTATGCTCAGACGTGAGTCCCGTGCTCTCCATGCCACTGGAATCAAGCTATCCTGGCTGAAGAGGGGGTGAAACCCCGAAACCGGTCCTAGGATGCTTGTTTCCAGTCCAGGGAATACCTGGCCTGGCAGTTCGGGCTGGACTGTTCCCATAGGGCACAGGGTCAAGACTGATTTGCATATGGCTGGGTCCAAACTGTAATGGCATGGTGAGCAAAAAAACAATGGATTTTGGCCCAGATCTCTGTACTGGGGTGAATGTATGACATTGTTCTGCATTATGTCCATCAACAGTTCTTTTTGCATTTGTCACCCCGTGTGGGACGGGTATGCTCAGAAATGAGTCCTGCGCTCTCCATGCCAATGGAATCAAGCTATCCTGGCTGAAGAGGGGTGAAACCCCAAAACCGGTCCTAGGATGCTTGTTTCCAGTCCAGGGAGTACCTGGCCTGGCAGTTCGGGCTGGACTGTTCCCATAGGGCACAGGGTCAAGACTGATTTGCATATGGCTCGGTCCAAACTGGAATGGCATGGTGAGCAAAAAAAACAATGGATTTAGGCCCAGATCTCTGTACTGGGGTGAATGTATGACATTGTTCTGCATTCTGTCCATCAACAGTTCTTTTTGCATTTGTCACCCCGAGTGGGACGGGTATGCTCAGACGTGAGTCCCGTGCTCTCCATGCCACTGGAATCAAGCTATCCTGGATGAAGTGGGGTGAAACCCCGAAACCGGTCCTAGGATGCTTGTTTCCAGTACAGGGAGTACCTGGCCTGGCAGTTCGGGCTGGACTGTTCCCATAGGGCACAGGGTCAAGACTGATTTGCATATGGCTGGGTCCAAACTGGAATGGCATGGTGAGCAAAAAAAGGATGGATTTAGGCCCAGATCTCTGTACTGGGGTGAATGTATGACATTGTTCTGCATTCTGTCCATCAACAGTTCTTTTTGCATTTGTCACCCCGAGTGGGACGGGTATGCTCAGACGTGAGTCCCGTACTCTCCATGCCACTGAAATCAAGCTATCCTGGCTGAAGAGGGGTGAAACCCCGAAACCGGTCCTAGGATGCTTGTTTCCAGTCCAGGGAGTACCTGGCCTGGCAGTTCGGGCTGGACTGTTCCCATAGGGCACAGGGTCAAGACTGATTTGCATATGGCTGGGTCCAAACTGGAATGGCATGGTGAACAAAAAAACGATGGATTTAGGCCCAGATCTCTGTACTGGGGTGAATGTATGACATTGTTCTACATTCTGTCCATCAACAGTTCTTTTTGCATTTGTCACCTCGAGTGGGACGGGCATGCTCAGACGTGAGTCCCGTGCTCTCCATGCCACTGGAATCAAGCTATCCTGGTTGAAGAGGGGTGAAACCCCGAAACCGGTCCTAGGAAGCTTGTTTCCAGTCCAGGGAGTACCTGGCCTGGCAGTTCGGGCTGGACTGTTCCCATAGGGCACAGGATCAAGACTGATTTGCATATGGCTGGGTACAAACTGGAATGGCACGGTGAGCAAACAAACGATGGATTTAGGCCCAGATCTCTGTACTGGGGTGAATGTATGCCATTGTTCTGCATTCTGTCCATCAACAGATCTTTTTGCATTTGTCACCCTGAGTGGGACGGGTATGCTCAGACGTGAGTCCCGTACTCTCCATGCCACTGGAATCAAGCTCTCCTGGCTGAAAAGGGGTGAAACCCCGAAACCGGTCCTAGGATGCTTGTTTCCCGTCCAGGGAGTACCTAGCCTGGCAGTTCGGGCTGGACTGTTCCCATACGGCACAGGGTCAAGACTGATTTGCATATGGCTGGGTCCAAACTGGAATGGCATGGTGAGCAAAAAATACAATGGATTTAGGCCCAGATCTTTGTACTGGGGTGAATGTATGACATTGTTCTGCATTCTGTCCATCAACAGTTCTTTTTGCATTTGTTACCCCGAGTGGGACGGGTATGCTCAGACATGAGTCCCGTGCTCTCCATGCCACTGGAATCAAGCTATCCTGGCTGAAGAGGGTTGAAACCCCAAAACCGGTCCTAGGATGCTTGTTTCCAGTCCACGGAGTACCTGGCCTGGCAGTTCGGGCAGAACTGTTCCCATAGGGCACAGGGTCAAGACTGATTTGCATATGGCTGGGTCCAAACTGGAATGGCATGGTGAACAAAAAAACGATGGATTTAGGCCCAGATCTCTGTACTGGGGTGAATGTATGACATTGTTCTACATTCTGTCCATCAACAGTTCTTTTTGCATTTGTCACCTCGAGTGGGACGGGCATGCTCAGACGTGAGTCCCATGCTCTCCATGCCACTGGAATCAAGCTATCCTGGCTGAAGAGGGGTGAAACCCCGAAACCGGTCCTAGGATGCTTGTTTCCAGTCCAGGGAGTACCTGGCTAGGCAGTTCGGGCTGGACTGTTCCCATAGGGCACAGGGTCAAGACTGATTTGCATATGGGTGGGTCCAAACTGGAATGGCATGGTGAGCAAAAAAATGATGGATTTAGGCCCAGATCTCTGCACTGGGGTGAATGTATGACTTTGTTCTGCATTCTGTCCATCAACAGATCTTTTTGCATTTGTCACCCTGAGTGGGACGGGTATGCTCAGACGTGAGTCCCGTGCTCTCCATGCCACTGGAATCAAGCTATCCTGGCTGAAGAGGGGTGAAACCCAGAAACCGGTCCTAGGATGCTTGTTTCCAGAACAGGGAGTACCTGGCCTGGCAGTTCGGGCTGGACTGTTCCCACAGGACACAGGGTCAAGACTGATTTGACTATGGCTGGGTCCAAACTGGAATGGCATGGTGAGCAAACAAACGATGGACTTAGGCCCACATCCCTGTACTGGGGTGAATGTATGACATTGTTCTGCATTCTGTCCATCAACAGTTCTTTTTGCATTTGTCACCCCGAGTGGGACGGGCATGCTCAGATGTGAGTCCCGTGCTCTCCATGCCACTGGAATCAAGTTATCCTGGTTGAAGAGGGGTGAAACCCCGAAACCAGTCCTAGGATGCTTGTTTCCAGTCCAGGGAGTACCTGGCCTGGCAGTTCGGGCTGGACTGTTCCCATAGGGCACAGGATCAAGACTGATTTGCATATGGCTGGGTCCAAACTGGAATGGCATGGTGAGCAAAAAAACGATGGATTTAGGCCCAGATCTCTATATTGGGGTGAATGTGTGACATTGTTCTGCATTCTGTCCATCAACAGTTCTTTTTGCATTTGTCACCCCGAGTGGGACGGGTATGCTCAGACGTGAGTCCCTTGCTCTCCATGCCACTGGAATCAAGCTATCCTGGCTGAAGAGGGGGTGAAACCCCGAAACCGGTCCTAGAATGCCTTTTTCCAGTCCAGGGAGTACCTGGCCTGCCAGTTCGGGCTGGACTGTTCCCATAGGGCACAGGGTCAAGACTGATTTGCATATGGCTGGATTCAAACTGGAATGTCATGGTGAGCAAAAAAACTATGGATTTAGGCCCAGATCTCTGTACTGGGGTGTATGTATGACATTGTTCTGCATTCTGTCCATCAACAGATCTTTTTGCATTTGTCACCCTGAGTGGTACAAGTTTGCTCAGACGTGAGTCCCGTGCTCTCCATGCCACTGGAATCAAGCTATCCTGGCTGAAGAGGGGTGAAACCCCGAAACCGGTCCTAGGATGCTTGTTTCCAGTCCAGGGAGTACCTGGCCTGGCAGTTCGGGCTGGACAGTTCCCATAGGGCACAGGGTCAAGACTGATTTGCATATGGCTGGGTCCAAACTGGAATGGCATGGTGAGCAAAAAAACTATAGATATAGGCCCAGATCTCTGTACTGGGGTGAATGTATGACATTGTTCTGCATTCTGTCCATCAACAGTTCTTTTTGCATTTGTCACCCCGAGTGGGATGGGTATGCTCAGACGTGAGTCCCGTGCTCTCCATGCCACTGGAATCAAGCTATCCTGGCTGAAGAGGGGGTGAAACCCCGAAACCGGTCCTAGGAGGCTTGTTTCCAGTCCGGGGAGTACCTGGGCTGCCAGTTCGGGCTGGACTGTTCCCATAGGGCACAGGATCAAGACTGATTTGCATATGGCTGGGTCCAAACTGGAATGGCATGGTGAGCAAACAAACAATGGATTTAGGCCCAGATCTCTGTACGGGGGTGAATGTATGCCATTGTTCTGCATTCTGTCTATCAACAGATCTTTTTGCATTTGTCACCCTGAGTGGGACGGGTATGCTCAGACGTGAGTCCCGTGCTCTCCACGCCACTGGAATCAAGCTATCCTGGCTGAAGAGGGGTGAAACCCCGAAACCGGTCCTAGGATGCTTGTTTCCAGTCCAGGGAGTACCTGGCCTGGCAGTTCGGGCTGGACAGTTCCCATAGGGCACAGAGTCAAGACTGATTTGCATATGGCTGGGTCCAAACTGGAATGGCATGGTGAGCAAAAAAACGATGGATATAGGCCCAGATCTCTGTACTGGGGTGAATGTATGACATTGTTCTGCATTCTGTCCATCAACAGTTCTTTTTGCATTTGTCACCCCGAGTGGGATGGGTATGCTCAGACGTGAGTCCCGTGCTCTCCATGCCACTGGAATCAAGCTATCCTGGCTGAAGAGGGGTGAAACCCCGAAACCGGTCCTAGGATGCTTGTTTCCAGTCCAGGGAGTACCTGGCCTGGCAGTTCGGGCTGGACTGTTCCCATAGGGCACAGGGTCAAGACTGATTTGCATATGGCTGGGTCCAAACTGGAATGGCATGGTGAGCAAAAAAAACAATGGATTTAGGCCCAGATCTCTGTACTGGGGAGAATTATGACATTGTTCTGCATTCTGTCCATCAACAGTTCTTTTTGCATTTGTCACCCCGAGTGGGACGGGTATGCTCAGACGTGAGTCCCGTGCTCTCCATGCCACTGGAATCAAGCTATCCTGGCTGAAGTGGGGTCAAACCCCGAAACCGGTCCTAGGATGCTTGTTTCCAGTACAGGGAGTACCTGGCCTGGCAGTTCGGGCTGGACTGTTCCCATAGGGCACAGGGTCAAGACTGATTTGCATATGGCTGGGTCCAAACTGTAATGGCATGGTGAGCAAAAAAACAATGGATTTTGGCCCAGATCTCTGTACTGGGGTGAATGTATGACATTGTTCTGCATTCTGTCCATCAACAGTTCTTTTTGCATTTGTCACCCCGAGTGGGACGGGTATGCTCAGACGTGAGTCCCTCGCTCTCCATGCCACTGGTATCAAGCTATCCTGGCTGAAGAGGGTTGAAACCCCGAAACCGGTCCTAGGATGCTTGTTTCTAGTCCACGGAGTACCTGGCCTGGCAGTTCGGGCAGAACTGTTCCCATAGGGCACAGGGTAAAGACTGATTTGCAAATGGCTGGGTCCAAACTGGAATGGCATGGTGAACAAAAAAACGATGGATTTAGGCCCAGATCTCTGTACTGGGGTGAATGTATGACATTGTTCTACATTCTGTCCATCAACAGTTCTTTTTGCATTTGTTACCCCGAGTGGGACGGGTATGCTCAGACGTGAGTCCCGTGCTCTCCATGCCACTGGAATCAAGCTATCCTGGCTGAAGAGGGTTGAAACCCCAAAACCGGTCCTAGAATGCTTGTTTCCAGTCCACGGAGTACCTGGCCTGGCAGTACGGGCAGAACTGTTCCCATAGGGCACAGGGTCAAGACTGATTTGCATATGGCTGGGTCCAAACTGGAATGGCATGGTGAACAAAAAAACGATGGATTTAGGCCCAGATCTCTGTACTGGGGTGAATGTATGACATTGTTCTACATTCTGTCCATCAACAGTTCTTTTTGCATTTGTCACCTCGAGTGGGACGGGCATGCTCAGACGTGAGTCCCATGCTCTCCATGCCACTGGAATCAAGCTATCCTGGCTGAAGAGGGGTGAAACCCCGAAACCGGTCCTAGGATGCTTGTTTCCAGTCCAGGGAGTACCTGGCCAGGCAGTTCGGGCTGGACTGTTCCCATAGGGCACAGGGTCAAGACTGATTTGCATATGGGTGGGTCCAAACTGGAATTGCATGGTGAGCAAAAAAACGATGGATTTAGGCCCAGATCTCTGCACTGGGGTGAATGTATGACTTTGTTCTGCATTCTGTCCATCAACAGATCTTTTTGCATTTGTCACCCTGAGTGGGACGGGTATGCTCAGACGTGAGTCCCGTGCTCTCCATGCCACTGGAATCAAGCTATCCTGGCTGAAGAGGGGTGAAACCCAGAAACCGGTCCTAGGATGCTTGTTTCCAGTACAGGGAGTACCTGGCCTGGCAGTTCGGGCTGGACTGTTCGCATAGGGCACAGGATCAAGACTGATTTGCATATGGCTGGGTCCAAACTAGAATGGCATGGTGAGCAAAAAAGCGATGGATTTAGGCCCAGATCTCTATATTGGGGTGAATGTATGACATTGTTCTGCATTCTGTCCATCAACAGTTCTTTTTGCATTTGTCACACCGAGTGGGACGGGTATGCTCAGACGTGAGTCCCGTACTCTCCATGCCACTGGAATCAAGCTATCCTGGCTGAAGAGGGGGTGAAACCCCGAAACCGGTCCTAGGAGGCTTGTTTCGAGTCCAGGGAGTACCTGGCCTGCCAGTTCGGGCTGGACTGTTCCCATAGGGCACAGGGTCAAGACTGATTTGCATATGGCTGGGTCCAAACTGGAATGGCATGGTGAGCAGAAAAACGATGGATTTAGGCCCAGATCTGTGTACTGGGTTGAATGTATGACATTGTTCTGCATTCTGTCCATCAACAGTTCTTTTTGCATTTGTCACCCCGAGTGGGACGGGTATGCTCAGACGTGAGTCCCTTGCTCTCCATGCCACTGGAATCAAGCTATCCTGGCTGAAGAGGGGGTGAAACCCCGAAACCGGTCCTAGAATGCTTGTTTCCAGTCCAGGGAGTACCTGGCCTGCCAGTTCGGGCTGGACTGTTCCCATAGGGCACAGGGTCAAGACTGATTTGCATATGGCTGTATTCAAACTGGAATGTCATGGTGAGCAAAAAAACTATGGATTTAGGCCCAGATCTCTGTACGGGGGTGAATGTATGCCATTGTTCTGCATTCTGTCTATCAACAGATCTTTTTGCATTTGTCACCCTGAGTGGGACGGGTATGCTCAGACGTGAGTCCCGTGCTCTCCACGCCACTGGAATCAAGCTATCCTGGCTGAAGAGGGGTGAAACCCCGAAACCGGTCCTAGGATGCTTGTTTCCAGTCCAGGGAGTACCTGGCCTGGCAGTTTGGGCTGGACAGTTCCCATAGGGCACAGAGTCAAGACTGATTTGCATATGGCTGGGTCCAAACTGGAATGGCATGGTGAGCAAAAAAACGATGGATATAGGCCCAGATCTCTGTACTGGGGTGAATGTATGACATTGTTCTGCATTCTGTCCATCAACAGATCTTTTTGCATTTGTCACCCCGAGTGGGATGGGTATGCTCAGACGTGAGTCCCGTGCTCTCCATGCCACTGGAATCAAGCTATCCTGGCTGAAGAGGGGTGAAACCCCGAAACCGGTCCTAGGATGCTTGTTTCCAGTCCAGGGAGTACCTGGCCTGGCAGTTCGGGCTGGACTGTTCCCATAGGGCACAGGGTCAAGACTGATTTGCATATGGCTGGGTCCAAACTGGAATGGCATGGTGAGCAAAAAAAACAATGGATTTAGGCCCAGATCTCTGTACTGGGGAGAATTATGACATTGTTCTGCATTCTGTCCATCAACAGTTCTTTTTGCATTTGTCACCCCGAGTGGGACGGGTATGCTCAGACGTGAGTCCCGTGCTCTCCATGCCACTGGAATCAAGCTATCCTGGCTGAAGTGGGGTCAAACCCCGAAACCGGTCCTAGGATGCTTGTTTCCAGTACAGGGAGTACCTGGCCTGGCAGTTCGGGCTGGACTGTTCCCATAGGGCACAGGGTCAAGACTGATTTGCATATGGCTGGGTCCAAACTGTAATGGCATGGTGAGCAAAAAAACAATGGATTTTGGCCCAGATCTCTGTACTGGGGTGAATGTATGACATTGTTCTGCATTCTGTCCATCAACAGTTCTTTTTGCATTTGTCACCCCGAGTGGGACGGGTATGCTCAGACGTGAGTCCCTCGCTCTCCATGCCACTGGAATCAAGCTATCCTGGCTGAAGAGGGTTGAAACCCCGAAACCGGTCCTAGGATGCTTGTTTCTAGTCCACGGAGTACCTGGCCTGGCAGTTCGGGCAGAACTGTTCCCATAGGGCACAGGGTCAAGACTGATTTGCATATGGCTGGGTCCAAACTGGAATGGCATGGTGAACAAAAAAACGATGGATTTAGGCCCAGATCTCTGTACTGGGGTGAATGTATGACATTGTTCTACATTCTGTCCATCAACAGTTCTTTTTGCATTTGTCACCTCGAGTGGGACGGGCATGCTCAGACGTGAGTCCCATGCTCTCCATGCCACTGGAATCAAGCTATCCTGGCTGAAGAGGGGTGAAACCCCGAAACCGGTCCTAGGATGCTTGTTTCCAGTCCAGGGAGTACCTGGCCAGGCAGTTCGGGCTGGACTGTTCCCATAGGGCACAGGGTCAAGACTGATTTGCATATGGGTGGGTCCAAACTGGAATTGCATGGTGAGCAAAAAAACGATGGATTTAGGCCCAGATCTCTGCACTGGGGTGAATGTATGACTTTGTTCTGCATTCTGTCCATCAACAGATCTTTTTGCATTTGTCACCCTGAGTGGGACGGGTATGCTCAGACGTGAGTCCCGTGCTCTCCATGCCACTGGAATCAAGCTATCCTGGCTGAAGAGGGGTGAAACCCAGAAACCGGTCCTAGGATGCTTGTTTCCAGTACAGGGAGTACCTGGCCTGGCAGTTCGGGCTGGACTGTTCGCATAGGGCACAGGATCAAGACTGATTTGCATATGGCTGGGTCCAAACTAGAATGGCATGGTGAGCAAAAAAGCGATGGATTTAGGCCCAGATCTCTATATTGGGGTGAATGTATGACATTGTTCTGCATTCTGTCCATCAACAGTTCTTTTTGCATTTGTCACCCCGAGTGGGACGGGTATGCTCAGACGTGAGTCCCGTACTCTCCATGCCACTGGAATCAAGCTATCCTGGCTGAAGAGGGGGTGAAACCCCGAAACCGGTCCTAGGAGGCTTGTTTCGAGTCCAGGGAGTACCTGGCCTGCCAGTTCGGGCTGGACTGTTCCCATAGGGCACAGGGTCAAGACTGATTTGCATATGGCTGGGTCCAAACTGGAATGGCATGGTGAGCAGAAAAACGATGGATTTAGGCCCAGATCTCTGTACTGGGTTGAATGTATGACATTGTTCTGCATTCTGTCCATCAACAGTTCTTTTTGCATTTGTCACCCCGAGTGGGACGGGTATGCTCAGACGTGAGTCCCTTGCTCTCCATGCCACTGGAATCAAGCTATCCTGGCTGAAGAGGGGGTGAAACCCCGAAACCGGTCCTAGAATGCTTGTTTCCAGTCCAGGGAGTACCTGGCCTGCCAGTTCGGGCTGGACTGTTCCCATAGGGCACAGGGTCAAGACTGATTTGCATATGGCTGGATTCAAACTGGAATGTCATGGTGAGCAAAAAAACTATGGATTTAGGCCCAGATCTCTGTACTGGGGTGTATGTATGACATTGTTCTGCATTCTGTCCATCAACAGATCTTTTTGCATTTGTCACCCTGAGTGGTACGGGTTTGCTCAGACGTGAGTCCCGTGCTCTCCATGCCACTGGAATCGAGCTATCCTGGCTGAAGAGGGGTGAAACCCCGAAACCGGTCCTAGGATGCTTGTTTCCAGACCAGGGAGTACCTGGCCTGGCAGTTCGGGCTGGACAGTTCCCATAGGGCACAGGTTCAAGACTGATTGGCATATGGCTGGGTCCAAACTGGAATGGCATGGTGAGCAAAAAAACGATGGATATAGGCCCAGATCTCTGTACTGGGGTGAATGTATGACATTGTTCTGCATTCTGTCCATCAACAGTTCTTTTTGCATTTGTCACCCCGAGTGGGATGGGTATGCTCAGACGTGAGTCCCGTGCTCTCCATGCCACTGGAATCAAGCTATCCTGGCTGAAGAGGGGTGAAACCCCGAAACCGGTCCTAGGATGCTTGTTTCCAGTCCAGGGAGTACCTGGCCTGGCAGTTCGGGCTGGACTGTTCCCATAGGGCACAGGGTCAAGACTGATTTGCATATGGCTGGGTCCAAACTGGAATGGCATGGTGAGCAAAAAAACGATGGATTTAGGCCCAGATCTCTGTACTGGGTTGAATGTATGACATTGTTCTGCATTCTGTCCATCAACAGTTCTTTTTGCATTTGTCACCCCGAGTGGGACGGGTATGCTCAGACGTGAGTCCCGTACTCTCCATGCCACTGGAATCAAGCTATCCTGGCTGAAGAGGGGGTGAAACCCCGAAACCGGTCCTAGGAGGCTTGTTTCCAGTCCAGGGAGTACCTGGGCTGCCAGTTCGGGCTGGACTGTTCCCATAGGGCACAGGGTCAAGACTGATTTGCATATGGCTGGGTTCAAACTGGAATGGCATGGTGAGCAAAAAAACGATGGATTTAGGCCCAGATCTCTGTACTGGGGTGAATGTATGACATTGTTCTGCATTCTGTCCATCAACAGTTCTTTTTGCATTTGTCACCCCGAGTGGGACGGGTATGCTCAGACGTGAGTCCCGTGCTCTCCATGCCACTGGAATCAAGCTATCCTGGCTGAAGAGGGGGTGAAACCCCGAAACCGGTCCTAGGATGCTTGTTTCCAGTCCAGGGAGTACCTGGCCAGCCAGTTCGGGCTGGACTGTTCCCATAGGGCACAGGGTCAAGACTGATTTGCATATGGCTGGGTTCAAACTGGAATGGCATGGTGAGCAAAAAAACGATGGATTTAGGCCCAGATCTCTGTACTGGGGTGAATGTATGACATTGTTCTGCATTCTGTCCATCAACAGTTCTTTTTGCATTTGTCACCCAGAGTCGGACGGGTATGCTCAGACGTGAGTCCCGTGCTCTCCATGCCACTGGAATCAAGCTATCCTGGTTGAAGAGGGGTGAAACCCCGAAACCAGTCCTAGGATGCTTGTTTCCAGTCCAGGGAGTACCTGGCCTGGCAGTTCGGGCTGGACTGTTCCCATAGGGCCCAGGATCAAGACTGATTTGCGTATGGCTGGGTCCAAACTGGAATGGCATGGTGAGCAAAAAAACGATGGATTTAGGCCCAGATCTCTATATTGGGGTGAATGTATGACATTGTTCTGCATTCTGTCCATCAACAGTTCTTTTTGCATTTGTCACCCCGAGTGGGACAGGTATGCTCAGACGTGAGTCCCGTACTCTCTATGCCACTGGAATCAAGCTATCCTGGCTGAAGAGGGGTGAAACCCCGAAACCGGTCCTAGGATGCTTGTTTCCAGTCCAGGGAGTACCTGGCCTGGCAGTTCGGGCTGGACTGTTCCCATAGGGCGCAGGGTCAAGACTGATTTGCATATGGCTGGGTCCACACTGGAATGGCATGGTGAGCAAAAAAAACAATGGATTTAGGCCCAGATCTCTGTACTGGGGTGAATGTATGACATTGTTCTGCATTCTGTCCATCAACAGTTCTTTTTGCATTTGTCACCCCGAGTGGGACGGGTATGCTCAGACGTGAGTCCCGTGCTCTCCATGCCACTGGAATCAAGCTATCCTGGCTGAAGAGGGGTGAAACCCCGAAACCGGTCCTAGGATGCTTGTTTCCAGTCCAGGGAGTACCTGGCCTGGCAGTTCGGGCTGGACTGTTCCCATAGGGCACAGGGTCAAGACTGATTTGCATATGGCTGGGTCCAAACTGTAATGGCATGGTGAACAAAAAACGATGGATTTAGGCCCAGATCTCTGTACTGGGGTGAATGTATGACATTGTTCTACATTCTGTCCATCAACAGTTCTTTTTGCATTTGTCACCTCGAGTGGGAAGGGCATGCTCAGACGTGAGTCCCGTGCTCTCCATGCCACTGGAATCAAGCTATCCTGGCTGAAGAGGGGTGAAACCCTGAAACCGGTCCTAGGATGCTTGTTTCCAGTACAGGGAGTACCTGGCCTGGCAGTTCGGGCTGGACTGTTCCCACAGGGCACAGGGTCAAGACTGATTTGCATATGGCTGGGTCCAAACTGGAATGGCATGGTGAGCAAAAAAACGATGGACTTAGGCCCAGATCTCTGTACTGGGGTGAATGTATGACATTGTTCTGCATTCTGTCCATCAACAGTTCTTTTTGCATTTGTCACCCCGAGTGGGACGGGTATGCTCAGACGTGAGTCCCGTGCTCTCCATGCCACTGGAATCAAGCTATCCTGGTTGAAGAGGGGTGAAACCCCGAAACCGGTCCTAGGATGCTTGTTTCCAGTCCAGGGAGCACCTGCCCTGGCAGTTCGGGCTGGACTGTTCCCATAGGGCACAGGATCAAGACTGATTTGCATATGGCTGGGTACAAACTGGAATGACATGGTGAGTAAACAAACGATGGATTTAGGCCCAGATCTCTATATTGGGGTGAATGTATGAAATTGTTCTGCATTCTGTCCATCAACAGTTCTTTTTGCATTTGTCACCCCGAATGGGACGGGTATGCTCAGACGTGAGTCCCGTACTCTCCATGCCACTGGAATCAAGCTATCCTGGCTGAAGAGGGGTGAGACCCCGAAACCGTGCCTAGGATGCTTGGTTCCAGTCCAGGGAGTACCTGGACTGGCAGTTCGGGCTGGACTGTTCCCAGAGGGCACAGGGTCAAGACTGATTTGCATATGGCTGGGTCCAAACTGGAATGGCATGGTGAGCAAAAACACGATGGATTTAGGCCCAGATCTCTGTACTGGGATGAATGTATGACATTGTTCTTCATTCTGTCCATCAACCGTTCTTTTTGCATTTGTCACCCCGAGTGGGACGGGTATGCTCAGACGTGAGTCCCGTGCTCTCCATGCCACTGGAGTCAAGCTATCCTGGCTGAAGAGGGGGTGAAACCCCAAAACCAGTCCTAGGATGCTTGTTTCCAGTCCAGGGAGTACCTGGCATGTCAGTTTGGGCTGGACTGTTCCCATAGGGCACAGGGTCAAGACTGATTTGCATATGGCTGGGTTCAAACTGGAATGGCATGGTGAGCAAAAAAACGAAGGATTTAGGCCCATATCTCTGTACTGGGGTGAATGTATGACATTGTTCTGCATTATGTCCATCAACAGTTCTTTTTGCATTTGTCACCCCGTGTGGGACGGGTATGCTCAGAAATGAGTCCCGTGCTCTCCATGCCACTGGAATCAAGCTATCCTGGCTGAAGAGGGTTGAAACCCCGAAACCGGTCCTAGGATGCTTGGTTCCAGTCCAGGGAGTACCTGGACTGGCAGTTCGGGCTGGACTGTTCCCATAGGGCACAGGGTCAAGACTGATTTGCATATGGCTGGGTCCACACTGGAATGGCATTTTGAGCAAAAAAACAATGGATTTAGGCCCAGATCTCTGTACTGGGGTGAATGTATGACATTGTTCTGCATTCTGTCCATTAACAGTTCTTTTTGCATTTGTCACCCCGAGTGGGACGGGCATGCTCAGACGTGAGTCCCATGCTCTCCATGCCACTGGAATCAAGCTATCCTGGTTGAAGAGGGGTGAAACCCCGAAACCAGTCCTAGGATGCTTGTTTCCAGTCCAGGGAGTACCTGGCCTGGCAGTTCGGGCTGGACTGTTCCCATAGGGCACAGGATCAAGACTGATTTGCTTATGGCTGGGTCCAAACTGGAATGGCATGGAGAGCAAAAAAACGATGGATTTAGGCCCAGATCTCTATATTGGGGTGAATGTATGACATTGTTCTGCATTCTGTCCATCAACAGTTCTTTTTGCATTTGTCACCCCGAGTGGGACGGGTATGCTCAGACATGAGTCCCGTACTCTCCATGCCACTGGAATCAAGCTATCCTGGCTAAAGAGGGGGTGAAACCCCGAAACCGGTCCTAGGAGGCTTGTTTCCAGTCCAGGGAGTACCTGGCCTGCCAGTTCGGGCTGGACTGTTCCCATAGGGCACAGGGTCAAGACTGATTTGCATACGGCTGGGTTCAAACTGGAATGGCATGGTGAGCAAAAAAACAATGGATTTAGGCCCAGATCTCTGTACTGGGGTGAATGTATGACATTGTTCTGCATTCTGTCCATCAACAGTTCTTTTTGCATTTGTCACCCCGAGTGGGACGGGTATGCTCAGACGTGAGTCCCGTGCTCTCCATGCCACTGGAATCAAGCTATCCTGGCTGAAGAGGGGGTGAAACCCCGAAACCGGTCCTAGGATGCTTGTTTCCAGTCCAGGGAGTACCTGGCATGCCAGTTCGGGCTGGACTGTTCCCATAGGGCACAGGGTCAAGACTGATTTGCATATGGCTGGGTTCAAACTGGAATGGCATGGTGAGCAAAAAAACGATGGATTTAGGCCCAGATCTCTGTACTGGGGTGAATGTATGACATTGTTCTGCATTATGTCCATCAACAGTTCTTTTTGCATTTGTCACCCCGTGTGGGACGGGTATGCTCAGAAATGATTCCTGCGCTCTCCATGCCAATGGAATCAAGCTATCCTGGATGAAGTGGGGTGAAACCCCGAAACCGGTCCTAGGGTGCTTGTTTCCAGTACAGGGAGTACCTGGCCTGGCAGTTCGGGCTGGACTGTTCCCATAGGGCACAGGGTCAAGACTGATTTGCATATGGCTGGGTCCAAACTGGAATGGCATGGTGAGCAAAAAAACGATGGATTTAGGCCCAGATCTCTGTACTGGGGTGATTGTATGACATTGTTCTGCATTCTGTCCATCAACAGTTCTTTTTGCATTTGTCACCCCGAGTGGGACGGGTATGCTCAGACGTGAGTCCCGTGCTCTCCATGCCACTGGAATCAAGCTATCCTGGCTGAAGTGGGGTCAAACCCCGAAACCGGTCCTAGGATGCTTGTTTCCAGTACAGGGAGTACCTGGCCTGGAAGTTCGGGCTGGACTGTTCCCATAGGGCACAGGGTCAAGACTGATTTGCATATGGCTGGGTCCAAACTGTAATGGCATGGTGAGCAAAAAAACGATGGATTTTGGCCCAGATCTCTGTACTGGGTTGAATGTATGACATTGTTCTGCATTCTGTCCATCAACAGTTCTTTTTGCATTTGTCACCCCGAGTGGGACGGGTATGCTCAGACGTGAGTCCCGTGCTCTCCATGCCACTGGAATCAAGCTATCCTGGCTGAAGAGGGGTGAAACCCCGAAACCGGTCCTAGGATGCTTGTTTCCAGTCCACGGAGTACCTGGCCTGGCAGTTCGGGCAGAACTGTTCCCATAGGGCACAGGGTCAAGACTGATTTGCATATGGCTGGGTCCAAACTGGAATGGCATGATGAACAAAAAAACGATGGATTTAGGCCCAGATCTCTGTACTGGGGTGAATGTATGACATTGTTCTACATTCTGTCCATCAACAGTTCTTTTTGCATTTGTCACCTCGAGTGGGACGGGCATGCTCAGACGTGAGTCCCGTGCTCTCCATGCCACTGGAATCAAGCTCTCCTGGCTGAAAAGGGGTGAAACCCCGAAACCGGTCCTAGGATGCTTGTTTCCCGTCCAGGGAGTACCTAGCCTGTCAGTTCGGGCTGGACTGTTCCCATACGGCACAGGGTCAAGACTGATTTGCATATGGCTGGGTCCAAACTGGAATGGCATGGTGAGCAAAAAAAACAATGGATTTAGGCCCAGATCTTTGTACTGGAGTGAATGTATGACATTGTTCTGCATTCTGTCCATCAACAGTTCTTTTTGCATTTGTTACACCGAGTGGGACGGGTATGCTCAGACGTGAGTCCCGTGCTCTCCATGCCACTGGAATCAAGCTATCCTGGCTGAAGAGGGTTGAAACCCCAAAACCGGTCCTAGGATGCTTGTTTCCAGTCCACGGAGTACCTGGCCTGGCAGTTCGGGCAGAACTGTTCCCATAGGGCACAGGGTCAAGACTGATTTGCATATGGCTGGGTCCAAACTGGAATGGCATGGTGAACAAAAAAAACGATGGATTTAGGCCCAGATCTCTGTACTGGGGTGAATGTATGACATTGTTCTACATTCTGTCCATCAACAGTTCTTTTTGCATTTGTCACCTCGAGTGGGACGAGCATGCTCAGACGTGAGTCCCATGCTCTCCATGCCACTGGAATCAAGCTATCCAGGGTGAAGAGGGGTGAAACCCCGAAACCGGTCCTAGGATGCTTGTTTCCAGTCCAGGGAGTACCTGGCCAGGCAGTTCGGGCTGGACTGTTCCCATAGGGCACAGGGTCAAGACTGATTTGCATATGGGTGGGTCCAAACTGGAATGGCATGGTGAGCAAAAAAACGATGGATTTAGGCCCAGATCTCTGCACTGGGGTGAATGTATGACTTTGTTCTGCATTCTGTCCATCAACAGATCTTTTTGCATTTGTCACCCTGAGTGGGACGGGTATGCTCAGACGTGAGTCCCGTGCTCTCCATGCCACTGGAATCAAGCTATCCTGGCTGAAGAGGGGTGAAACCCAGAAACCGGTCCTAGGATGCTTGTTTCCAGTACAGGGAGAACCTGGCCTGGCAGTTCGGGCTGGACTGTTCCCACAGGGCACAGGGTCAAGACTGATTTGAATATGGCTGGGTCCAAACTGGAATGGCATGGTGAGCAAACAAACGATGGACTTAGGCCCACATCCCTGTACTGGGGTGAATGTATGACATTGGTCTGCATTCTGTCCATCAACAGTTCTTTTTGTATTTGTCACCCCGAGTGGGACGGGCATGCTCAGACGTGAGTCCCATGCTCTCCATGCCACTGGAATCAAGCTATCCTGGTTGAAGAGGGGTGAAACCCCGAAACCAGTCCTGGGATGCTTGTTTCCAGTCCAGGGAGTACCTGGCCTGGCAGTTCGGGCTGGACTGTTCCCATAGGGCACAGGATCAAGACTGATTTGCATATGGCTGGGTCCAAACTGGAATGGCATGGTGAGCAAAAAAACGATGGATTTAGGCCCAGATCTCTATATTGGGGTGAATGTATGACATTGTTCTGCATTCTGTCCATCAACAGTTCTTTTTGCATTTGTCACCCCGAGTGGGACGGGTATGCTCAGACGTGAGTCCCGTACTCTCCATGCCACTGGAATCAAGCTATCCTGGCTGAAGAGGAGGTGAAACCCCGAAACCGGTCCTAGGAGGCTTGTTTCCAGTCCAGGGAGTACCTGGCCTGCCAGTTCGGGCTGGACTGTTCCCATAGGGCACAGGGTCAAGTGTGATTTGCATATGGCTGGGTTCAAACTGGAATAGCATGGTGTGCAAAAAAACGATGGATTTAGGCCCAGATCTCTGTACTGGGTTGAATGTATGACATTGTTCTGCATTATGTCCATCAACAGTTCTTTTTACATTTGTCACCCCGTGTGGGACGGGTATGCTCAGAAATGATTCCTGCGCTCTCCATGCCAATGGAATCAAGCTATCCTGGCTGAAGAGGGGGGAAACCCCAAAACCGGTCCTAGGATGCTTGTTTCCAGTCCAGGGAGTACCTGGCCTGGCAGTTCGGCTGGACTGTTCCCATAGGGCACAGGGTCAAGACTGATTTGCATATGGCTGGGTCCAAACTGGAATGGCATGGTGAGCAAAAAAAAAATGGATTTAGGCCCAGATCTCTGTACTGGGGTGAATGTATGACATTGTTCTGCATTCTGTCCATCAACAGTTCTTTTTGCATTTGTCACCACGAGTGGGACGGGTATGCTCAGACGTGAGTCCCGTGCTCTCCATGCCACTGGAATCAAGCTATCCTGGATGAAGTGGGGTGAAACCCCGAAACCGGTCCTAGGATGCTTGTTTCCAGTACAGGGAGTACCTGGCCTGGCAGTTCGGGCTGGACTGTTCCCATAGGGCACAGGGTCAAGACTGATTTGCATATGGCTGGGTCCAAACTGGAATGGCATGGTGAGCAAAAAAACGATGGATTTAGGCCCAGATCTCTGTACTGGGGTGAATGTATGACATTGTTCTGCATTCTGTCCATCAACAGTTCTTTTTGCATTTGTCACCCCGAGTGGGACGGGTATGCTCAGACGTGAGTCCCGTACTCTCCATGCCACTGGAATCAAGCTATCCTGGCTGAAGAGGGGTGAAACCCCGAAACCGGTCCTAGGATGCTTGTTTCCAGTCCAGGGAGTACCTGGCCTGGCAGTTCGGGCTGGACTGTTCCCATAGGGCACAGGGTCAAGACTGATTTGCATATGGCTGGGTCCAAACTGGAATAGCATGGTGAGCAAAAAAAACAATGGATTTAGGCCCAGATCTCTGTACTGGGGTGAATGTATGACATTGTTCTGCATTCTGTCCATCAACAGTTCTTTTTGCATTTGTCACCCCGAGTGGGACGGGTATGCTCAGACGTGAGTCCCGTGCTCTCCATGCCACTGGAATCAAGCTATCCTGACTGAAGTGGGGTCAAACCCCGAAACCGGTCCTAGGATGCTTGTTTCCAGTACAGGGAGTACCTGGCCTGGAAGTTCGGGCTGGACTGTTCCCATAGGGCACAGGGTCAAGACTGATTTGCATATGGCTGGGTCCAAACTGTAATGGCATGGTGAGCAAAAAAACGATGGATTTTGGCCCAGATCTCTGTACTGGGTTGAATGTATGACATTGTTCTGCATTCTGTCCATCAACAGTTCTTTTTGCATTTGTCACCCCGAGTGGGACGGGTATGCTCAGACGTGAGTCCCGTGCTCTCCATGCCACTGGGATCAAGCTATCCTGGCTGAAGAGGGTTGAAACCCCGAAACCGGTCCTAGGATGCTTGTTTCCAGTCCACGGAGTACCTGGCCTGGCAGTTCGGGCAGAACTGTTCCCATAGGGCACAGGGTCAAGACTGATTTGCATATGGCTGGGTCCAAACTGGAATGGCATGGTGAACAAAAAAACGATGGATTTAGGCCCAGATCTCTGTACTGGGGTGAATGTATGACATTGTTCTACATTCTGTCCATCAACAGTTCTTTTTGCATTTGTCACCTCGAGTGGGACGGGCATGCTCAGACGTGAGTCCCGTGCTCTCCATGCCACTGGAATCAAGCTATCCTGGTTGAAGATGGGTGAAACCCCGAAACCGGTCCTAGGATGCTTGTTTCCAGTCCAGGGAGTACCTGGCCTGGCAGTTCGGGCTGGACTGTTCCCATAGGGCACAGGATCAAGACTGATTTGCATATGGCTGGGTACAAACTGGAATGGCATGGTGAGCAAACAAACGATGGGTTTAGGCCCAGATCTCTGTACTGGGGTGAATGTATGCCATTGTTCTGCATTCTGTCCATCAACAGATCTTTTTGCATTTGTCACCGTGAGTGGGACGGGTATGCTCAGACGTGAGTCCCGTGCTCTCCATGCCACTGGAATCAAGCTCTCCTGGCTGAAAAGGGGTGAAACCCCGAAACTGGTCCTAGGATGCTTGTTTCCCGTCCAGGGAGTACCTAGCCTGGCAGTTCGGGCTGGACTGTTCCCATACGGCACAGGGTCAAGACTGATTTGCATATGGCTGGGTCCAAACTGGAATGGCATGGTGAGCAAAAAAACGATGGATTTAGGCCCAGATCTCTGTACTGGTGTGAATGTATGACATTGTTCTGCATTCTGTCCATCAACAGTTCTTTTTGCATTTGTCACCCCGAGTGGGACGGGTATGCTCAGACGTGAGTCCCGTGCTCTCCATGCCACTGGAATCAAGCTATCCTGGCTGAAGAGGGTTGAAACCCCAAAACCGGTCCTAGGATGCTTGTTTCCAGTCCACGGAGTACCTGGCCTGGCAGTTCGGGCAGAACTGTTCCCATAGGGCACAGGGTCAAGACTGATTTGCATATGGCTGGGTCCAAACTGGAATGGCATGGTGAACAAAAAAACGATGGATTTAGGCCCAGATCTCTGTACTGGGATGAATGTATGACATTGTTCTACATTCTGTCCATCAACAGTTCTTTTTGCATTTGTCACCTCGAGTGGGACGGGCATGCTCAGACGTGAGTCCCATGCTCTCCATGCCACTGGAATCAAGCTATCCAGGCTGAAGAGGGGTGAAACCCCGAAACCGGTCCTAGGATGCTTGTTTCCAGTCCAGGGAGTACCTGGCCAGGCAGTTCGGGCTGGACTGTTCCCATAGGGCACAGGGTCAAGACTGATTTGCATATGGGTGGGTCCAAACTGGAATGGCATGGTGAGCAAAAAAACGATGGATTTAGGCCCAGATCTCTGCACTGGGGTGAATGTATGACTTTGTTCTGCATTCTGTCCATCAACAGATCTTTTTGCATTTGTCACCCTGAGTGGGACGGGTATGCTCAGACGTGAGTCCCGTACTCTCCATGCCACTGGAATCAAGCTATCCTGGCTGAAGAGGGGTGAAACCCAGAAACCGGTCCTAGGATGCTTGTTTCCAGTACAGGGAGTACCTGGCCTGGCAGTTCGGGCTGGACTGTTCCCACAGGGCACAGGGTCAAGACTGATTTGAATATGGCTGGGTCCAAACTGGAATGGCATGGTGAGCAAACAAACGATGGACTTAGGCCCACATCCCTGTACTGGGGTGAATGTATGACATTGTTCTGCATTCTGTCCATCAACAGTTCTTTTTGCATTTGTCACCCCGAGTGGGACGGGCATGCTCAGACGTGAGTCCCATGCTCTCCATGCCACTGGAATCAAGCTATCCTGGTTGAAGAGGGGTGAAACCCCGAAACCAGTCCTAGGATGCTTGTTTCCAGTCCAGGGAGTACCTGGCCTGGCAGTTCGGGCTGGACTGTTCCCATAGGGCACAGGATCAAGACTGATTTGCATATGGCTGGGTCCAAACTGGAATGGCATGGTGAGCAAAAAAACGATGGATTTAGGCCCAGATCTCTATATTGGGGTGAATGTATGACATTGTTCTGCATTCTGTCCATCAACAGTTCTTTTTGCATTTGTCACCCCGAGTGGGACGGGTATGCTCAGACGTGAGTCCCGTACTCTCCATGCCACTGGAATCAAGCTATCCTGGCTGAAGAGGAGGTGAAACCCCGAAACCAGTCCTAGGAGGCTTGTTTCCAGTCCAGGGAGTACCTGGCCTGCCAGTTCGGGCTGGACTGTTCCCATAGGGCACAGGGTCAAGACTGATTTACATATGGCTGGGTTCAAACTGGAATGGCATGGTGAGCAAAAAAACAATGGATTTAGGCCCAGATCTCTGTACTGGGGTGAATGTATGACATTGTTCTGCATTCTGTCCATCAACAGTTCTTTTTGCATTTGTCACCCCGAGTGGGACGGGTATGCTCAGACGTGAGTCCCGTGCTCTCCATGCCACTGGAATCAAGCTATCCTGGCTGAAGAGGGGGTGAAACCCCGAAACCGGTCCTAGGATGCTTGTTTCCAGTCCAGGGAGTACCTGGCATGCCAGTTCGGGCTAGACTGTTCCCATAGGGCACAGGGTCAAGACTGATTTGCATATGGCTGGGTTCAAACTGGAATGGCATGGTGTGCAAAAAAACGATGGATTTAGGCCCAGATCTCTGTACTGGGGTGAATGTATGACATTGTTCTGCATTCTGTCCATCAACAGTTCTTTTTGCATTTGTCACCCAGAGTGGGACGGGTATGCTCAGACGTGAGTCCCGTGCTCTCCATGCCACTGGAATCAAGCTATCCTGGCTGAAGAGGGGTGAAACCCCGAAACCGGTCCTAGGATGCTTGTTTCCAGTACAGGGAGTACCTGGCCTGGCAGTTCGGGCTGGACTGTTCCCATAGGGCACAGGGTCAAGACTGATTTGCATATGGCTGGGTCCAAACTGGAATGGCATGGTGAGCAAAAAAACGATGGATTTAGGCCCAGATCTCTGTACTGGGGTGAATGTATGACATTGTTCTGCATTCTGTCCATCAACAGTTCTTTTTGCATTTGTCACCCCGAGTGGGACGGGTATGCTCAGACGTGAGTCCCGTGCTCTCCATGCCACTGGAATAAAGCTATCCTGGCTGAAGAGGGTTGAAACCCCGAAACCGGTCCTAGGATGCTTGTTTCCAGTCCACGGAGTACCTGGCCTGGCAGTTCGGGCAGAACTGTTCCCATAGGGCACAGGGTCAAGACTGATTTGCATATGGCTGGGTCCAAACTGGAATGGCATGGTGAACAAAAAAACGATGGATTTAGGCCCAGATCTCTGTACTGGGGTGAATGTATGACATTGTTCTACATTCTGTCCATCAACAGTTCTTTTTGCATTTGTTACACCGAGTGGGACGGGTATGCTCAGACGTGAGTCCCGTGCTCTCCATGCCACTGGAATCAAGCTATCCTGGCTGAAGAGGGTTGAAACCCCAAAACCGGTCCTAGGATGCTTGTTTCCAGTCCACGGAGTACCTGGCCGGCAGTTCGGGCAGAACTGTTCCCATAGGGCACAGGGTCAAGACTGATTTGCATATGGCTGGGTCCAAACTGGAATGGCATGGTGAACAAAAAAAACGATGGATTTAGGCCCAGATCTCTGTACTGGGGTGAATGTATGACATTGTTCTACATTCTGTCCATCAACAGTTCTTTTTGCATTTGTCACCTCGAGTGGGACGAGCATGCTCAGACGCGAGTCCCATGCTCTCCATGCCACTGGAATCAAGCTATCCAGGGTGAAGAGGGGTGAAACCCCGAAACCGGTCCTAGGATGCTTGTTTCCAGTCCAGGGAGTACCTGGCCAGGCAGTTCGGGCTGGACTGTTCCCATAGGGCACAGTGTCAAGACTGATTTGCATATGTGTGGGTCCAAACTGGAATGGCATGGTGAGCAAACAAACGATGGACTTAGGCCCACATCCCTGTACTGGGGTGAATGTATGACATTGGTCTGCATTCTGTCCATCAACAGTTCTTTTTGTATTTGTCACCCCGAGTGGGACGGGCATGCTCAGACGTGAGTCCCATGCTCTCCATGCCACTGGAATCAAGCTATCCTGGTTGAAGAGGGGTGAAACCCCGAAACCAGTCCTGGGATGCTTGTTTCCAGTCCAGGGAGTACCTGGCCTGGCAGTTCGGGCTGGACTGTTCCCATAGGGCACAGGATCAAGACTGATTTGCATATGGCTGGGTCCAAACTGGAATGGCATGGTGAGCAAAAAAACGATGGATTTAGGCCCAGATCTCTATATTGGGGTGAATGTATGACATTGTTCTGCATTCTGTCCATCAACAGTTCTTTTTGCATTTGTCACCCCGAGTGGGACGGGTATGCTCAGACGTGAGTCCCGTACTCTCCATGCCACTGGAATCAAGCTATCCTGGCTGAAGAGGAGGTGAAACCCCGAAACCGGTCCTAGGAGGCTTGTTTCCAGTCCAGGGAGTACCTGGCCTGCCAGTTCAGGCTGGACTGTTCCCATAGGGCACAGGGTCAAGTGTGATTTGCATATGGCTGGGTTCAAACTGGAATAGCATGGTGTGCAAAAAAACGATGGATTTAGGCCCAGATCTCTGTACTGGGTTGAATGTATGACATTGTTCTGCATTATGTCCATCAACAGTTCTTTTTACATTTGTCACCCCGTGTGGGACGGGTATGCTCAGAAATGATTCCTGCGCTCTCCATGCCAATGGAATCAAGCTATCCTGGCTGAAGAGGGGGGAAACCCCAAAACCGGTCCTAGGATGCTTGTTTCCAGTCCAGGGAGTACCTGGCCTGGCAGTTCGGCTGGACTGTTCCCATGAGGCACAGGGTCAAGACTGATTTGCATATGGCTGGGTCCAAACTGGAATGGCATGGTGAGCAAAAAAAAAAATGGATTTAGCCCAGATCTCTGTACTGGGGTGAATGTATGACATTGTTCTGCATTCTGTCCATCAACAGTTCTTTTTGCATTTGTCACCACGAGTGGGACGGGTATGCTCAGACGTGAGTCCCGTGCTCTCCATGCCACTGGAATCAAGCTATCCTGGATGAAGTGGGGTGAAACCCCGAAACCGGTCCTAGGATGCTTGTTTCCAGTACAGGGAGTACCTGGCCTGGCAGTTCGGGCTGGACTGTTCCCATAGGGCACAGGGTCAAGACTGATTTGCATATGGCTGGGTCCAAACTGGAATGGCATGGTGAGCAAAAAAACGATGGATTTAGGCCCAGATCTCTGTACTGGGGTGAATGTATGGCATTGTTCTGCATTCTGTCCATCAACAGTTCTTTTTGCATTTGTCACCCCGAGTGGGACGGGTATGCTCAGACGTGAGTCCCGTACTCTCCATGCCACTGGAATCAAGCTATCCTGGCTGAAGAGGGGTGAAACCCCGAAACCGGTCCTAGGATGCTTGTTTCCAGTCCAGGGAGTACCTGGCCTGGCAGTTCGGGCTGGACTGTTCCCATAGGGCACAGGGTCAAGACTGATTTGCATATGGCTGGGTCCAAACTGGAATGGCATGGTGAGCAAAAAAAACAATGGATTTAGGCCCAGATCTCTGTACTGGGGTGAATGTATGACATTGTTCTGCATTCTGTCCATCAACAGTTCTTTTTGCATTTGTCACCCGAGTGGGACGGGTATGCTCAGACGTGAGTCCCGTGCTCTCCATGCCACTGGAATCAAGCTATCCTGGCTGAAGTGGGGTCAAACCCCGAAACCGGACCTAGGATGCTTGTTTCCAGTACAGGGAGTACCTGGCCTGGAAGTTCGGGCTGGACTGTTCCCATAGGGCACAGGGTCAAGACTGATTTGCATATGGCTGGGTCCAAACTGTAATGGCATGGTGAGCAAAAAAACGATGGATTTTGGCCCAGATCTCTGTACTGGGTTGAATGTATGACATTGTTCTGCATTCTGTCCATCAACAGTTCTTTTTGCATTTGTCACCCCGAGTGGGACGGGTATGCTCAGACGTGAGTCCCGTGCTCTCCATGCCACTGGAATCAAGCTATCCTGGCTGAAGAGGGTTGAAACCCCGAAACCGGTCCTAGGATGCTTGTTTCCAGTCCACGGAGTACCTGGCCTGGCAGTTCGGGCAGAACTGTTCCCATAGGGCACAGGGTCAAGACTGATTTGCATATGGCTGGGTCCAAACTGGAATGGCATGGTGAACAAAAAAACGATGGATTTAGGCCCAGATCTCTGTACTGGGGTGAATGTATGACATTGTTCTACATTCTGTCCATCAACAGTTCTTTTTGCATTTGTCACCTCGAGTGGGACGGGCATGCTCAGACGTGAGTCCCGTGCTCTCCATGCCACTGGAATCAAGCTATCCTGGTTGAAGATGGGTGAAACCCCAAAACCGGTCCTAGGATGCTTGTTTCCAGTCCAGGGAGTACCTGGCCTGGCAGTTCGGGCTGGACTGTTCCCATAGGGCACAGGATCAAGACTGATTTGCATATGGCTGGGTACAAACTGGAATGGTATGGTGAGCAAACAAACGATGGGTTTAGGCCCAGATCTCTGTACTGGGGTGAATGTATGCCATTGTTCTGCATTCTGTCCATCAACAGATCTTTTTGCATTTGTCACCGTGAGTGGGACGGGTATGCTCAGACGTGAGTCCCGTGCTCTCCATGCCACTGGAATCAAGCTCTCCTGGCTGAAAAGGGGTGAAACCCCGAAACCGGTCCTAGGATGCTTGTTTCCCGTCCAGGGAGTACCTAGCCTGGCAGTTCGGGCTGGACTGTTCCCATACGGCACAGGGTCAAGACTGATTTGCATATGGCTGGGTCCAAACTGGAATGGCATGGTGAGCAAAAAAACCAATGGATTTAGGCCCAGATCTCTGTACTGGGGTGAATGTATGACATTGTTCTACATTCTGTCCATCAACAGTTCTTTTTGCATTAGTCACCTCGAGTGGGACGGGCATGCTCAGACGTGAGTCCCGTGCTCTCCATGCCACTGGAATCAAGCTATCCTGGTTGAAGATGGGTGAAACCCCAAAACCGGTCCTAGGATGCTTGTTTCCAGTCCAGGGAGTACCTGGCCTGGCAGTTCGGGCTGGACTGTTCCCATAGGGCACAGGATCAAGACTGATTTGCATATGGCTGGGTACAAACTGGAATGGCATGGTGAGCAAACAAACGATGGGTTTAGGCCCAGATCTCTGTACTGGGGTGAATGTATGCCATTGTTCTGCATTCTGTCCATCAACAGATCTTTTTGCATTTGTCACCGTGAGTGGGATGGGTATGCTCAGACGTGAGTCCCGTGCTCTCCATGCCACTGGAATCAAGCTCTCCTGGCTGAAAAGGGGTGAAACCCCGAAACCGGTCCTAGGATGCTTGTTTCCCGTCCAGGGAGTACCTAGCCTGGCAGTTCGGGCTGGACTGTTCCCATACGGCACAGGGTCAAGACTGATTTGCATATGGCTGGGTCCAAACTGGAATGGCATGGTGAGCAAAAAAACCAATGGATTTAGGCCCAGATCTTTGTACTGGGGTGAATGTATGACATTGTTCTGCATTCTGTCCATCAACAGTTCTTTTTGCATTTGTTACCCCGAGTGGGACGGGTATGCTCAGACGTGAGTCCCGTGCTCTCCATGCCACTGGAATCAAGCTATCCTGGCTGAAGAGGGTTGAAACCCCAAAACCGGTCCTAGGATGCTTGTTTCCAGTCCACGGAGTACCTGGCCTGGCAGTTCGGGCAGAACTGTTCCCATAGGGCACAGGGTCAAGACTGATTTGCATATGGCTGGGTCCAAACTGGAATGGCATGGTGAACAAAAAAACGATGGATTTAGGCCCAGATCTCTGTACTGGGATGAATGTATGACATTGTTCTACATTCTGTCTATCAACAGTTCTTTTTGCATTTGTCACCTCGAGTGGGACGGGCATGCTCAGACGTGAGTCCCATGCTCTCCATGCCACTGGAATCAAGCTATCCAGGCTGAAGAGGGGTGAAACCCCGAAACCGGTCCTAGGATGCTTGTTTCCAGTCCAGGGAGTACCTGGCCAGGCAGTTCGGGCTGGACTGTTCCCATAGGGCACAGGGTCAAGACTGATTTGCATATGGGTGGGTCCAAACTGGAATGGCATGGTGAGCAAAAAAACGATGGATTTAGGCCCAGATCTCTGCACTGGGGTGAATGTATGACTTTGTTCTGCATTCTGTCCATCAACAGATCTTTTTGCATTTGTCACCCTGAGTGGGACGGGTATGCTCAGACGTGAGTCCCGTACTCTCCATGCCACTGGAATCAAGCTATCCTGGCTGAAGAGGGGTGAAACCCAGAAACCGGTCCTAGGATGCTTGTTTCCAGTACAGGGAGTACCTGGCCTGGCAGTTCGGGCTGGACTGTTCCCACAGGGCACAGGGTCAAGACTGATTTGAATATGGCTGGGTCCAAACTGGAATGGCATGGTGAGCAAACAAACGATGGACTTAGGCCCACATCCCTGTACTGGGGTGAATGTATGACATTGTTCTGCATTCTGTCCATCAACAGTTCTTTTTGCATTTGTCACCCCGAGTGGGACGGGCATGCTCAGACGTGAGTCCCATGCTCTCCATGCCACTGGAATCAAGCTATCCTGGTTGAAGAGGGGTGAAACCCCGAAACCAGTCCTAGGATGCTTGTTTCCAGTCCAGGGAGTACCTGGCCTGGCAGTTCGGGCTGGACTGTTCCCATAGGGCACAGGATCAAGACTGATTTGCATATGGCTGGGTCCAAACTGGAATGGCATGGTGAGCAAAAAAACGATGGATTTAGGCCCAGATCTCTATATTGGGGTGAATGTATGACATTGTTCTGCATTCTGTCCATCAACAGTTCTTTTTGCATTTGTCACCCCGAGTGGGACGGGTATGCTCAGACGTGAGTCCCGTACTCTCCATGCCACTGGAATCAAGCTATCCTGGCTGAAGAGGAGGTGAAACCCCGAAACCAGTCCTAGGAGGCTTGTTTCCAGTCCAGGGAGTACCTGGCCTGCCAGTTCGGGCTGGACTGTTCCCATAGGGCACAGGGTCAAGACTGATTTGCATATGGCTGGGTTCAAACTGGAATGGCATGGTGAGCAAAAAAACAATGGATTTAGGCCCAGATCTCTGTACTGGGGTGAATGTATGACATTGTTCTGCATTCTGTCCATCAACAGTTCTTTTTGCATTTGTCACCCCGAGTGGGACGGGTATGCTCAGACGTGAGTCCCGTGCTCTCCATGCCACTGGAATCAAGCTATCCTGGCTGAAGAGGGGGTGAAACCCCGAAACCGGTCCTAGGATGCTTGTTTCCAGTCCAGGGAGTACCTGGCATGCCAGTTCGGGCTGGACTGTTCCCATAGGGCACAGGGTCAAGACTGATTTGCATATGGCTGGGTTCAAACTGGAATGGCATGGTGTGCAAAAAAACGATGGATTTAGGCCCAGATCTCTGTACTGGGGTGAATGTATGACATTGTTCTGCATTCTGTCCATCAACAGTTCTTTTTGCATTTGTCACCCCGAGTGGGATGGGTATGCTCAGACGTGAGTCCCGTGCTCTCCATGCCACTGGAATCAAGCTATCCTGGCTGAAGAGGGGTGAAACCCCGAAACCGGTCCTAGGATGCTTGTTTCCAGTACAGGGAGTACCTGGCCTGGCAGTTCGGGCTGGACTGTTCCCATAGGGCACAGGGTCAAGACTGATTTGCATATGGCTGGATCCAAACTGGAATGGCATGGTGAGCAAAAAAACGATGGATTTAGGCCCAGATCTCTGTACTGGGGTGAATGTATGACATTGTTCTGCATTCTGTCCATCAACAGTTCTTTTTGCATTTGTCACCCCGAGTGGGACGGGTATGCTCAGACGTGAGTCCTGTGCTCTCCATGCCACTGGAATAAAGCTATCCTGGCTGAAGAGGGTTGAAACCCCGAAACCGGTCCTAGGATGCTTGTTTCCAGTCCACGGAGTACCTGGCCTGGCAGTTCGGGCAGAACTGTTCCCATAGGGCACAGGGTCAAGACTGATTTGCATATGGCTGGGTCCAAACTGGAATGGCATGGTGAACAAAAAAACGATGGATTTAGGCCCAGATCTCTGTACTGGGGTGAATGTATGACATTGTTCTACATTCTGTCCATCAACAGTTCTTTTTGCATTCGTCACCTCGAGTGGGACGGGCATGCTCAGACGTGAGTCCCATGCTCTCCATGCCACTGGAATCAAGCTATCCTGGCTGAAGAGGGGTGAAACCCTAAAACCGGTCCTAGGATGCTTGTTTCCAGTCCAGGGAGTACCTGGCCAGGCAGTTCGGGCTGGACTGTTCCCATAGGGCACAGGGTCAAGACTGATTTGCATATGGGTGGGTCCAAACTGGAATGGCATGGTGAGCAAAAAAACAATGGATTTAGGCCCAGATCTCTGTACTGGGGTGAATGTATGACTTTGTTCTGCATTCTGTCCATCAACAGATCTTTTTGCATTTGTCACCCTGAGTGGGACGGGTATGCTCAGACGTGAGTCCCGTGCTCTCCATGCCACTGGAATCAAGCTATCCTGGCTGAAGAGGGGTGAAACCCTGAAACCGGTCCTAGGATGCTTGTTTCCAGTACAGGGAGTACCTGGCCTGGCAGTTCGGGCTGGACTGTTCCCACAGGGCACAGGGTCAAGACTGATTTGAATATGGCTGGGTCCAAACTGGAATGGCATGGTGAGCAAACAAACGATAGACTTAGGCCCAGATCTCTGTACTGGGGTGAATGTATGACATTGTTCTGCATTCTGTTCATCAACAGTTCTTTTTGCATTTTCACCCCAAGTGGGACGGGTATCCTCAGACGTGAGTCCCGTACTCTCCATGCCACTGGAATCAAGCTATCCTGGTTGAAGAGGGGTGAAACCCCGAAACCGGTCCTAGGATGCTTGTTTCCAGTCCAGGGAGTACCTGGCCTGGCAGTTCGGTCTGGACTGTTCCCATAGGGCACAGGATCAAGACTGATTTGCATATGGCTGGGTACAAACTGGAATGGCATGGTGAGCAAACAAACAATGGATTTAGGCCCAGATCTCTGTACTGGGGTGAATGTATGCCATTGTTCTGCATTCTGTCCATCAACAGATATTTTTGCATTTGTTACCCCGAGTGGGACGGGTATGCTCAGACATGAGTCCCGTGCTCTCCATGCCACTGGAATCAAGCTATCCTGGCTGAAGAGGGTTGAAACCCCAAAACCGGTCCTAGGATGCTTGTTTCCAGTCCACGGAGTATCTGGCCTGGCAGTTCGGGCAGAACTGTTCCCATAGGGCACAGGGTCAAGACTGATTTGCATATGGCTGGGTCCAAACTGGAATGGCATGGTGAACAAAAAAACGATGGATTTAGGCCCAGATCTCTGTACTGGGGTGAATGTATGACATTGTTCTACATTCTGTCCATCAACAGTTCTTTTTGCATTTGTCACCTCGAGTGGGACGGGCATGCTCAGACGTGAGTCCCATGCTCTCCATGCCACTGGAATCAAGCTATCCTGGCTGAAGAGGGGTGAAACCCCGAAACCGGTCCTAGGATGCTTGTTTCCAGTCCAGGGAGTACCTTGCCAGGCAGTTCGGGCTGGACTGTTCCCATAGGGCACAGGATCAAGACTGATTTGCATATGGCTGGGTACAAACTGGAATGGCATGGTGAGCAAACAAACGATGGATTTAGGCCCAGATCTCTGTACTGGGGTGAATGTATGCCATTGTTCTGCATTCTGTCCATCAACAGATCTTTTTGCATTTGTCACCCTGAGTGGGACGGGTATGCTCAGACGTGAGTCCCGTGCTCTCCATGCCACTGGAATCAAGCTCTCCTGGCTGAAAAGGGGTGAAACCCCGAAACCGGTCCTAGGATGCTTGTTTCCCGTCCAGGGAGTACCTAGCCTGGCAGTTCGGGCTGGACTGTTCCCATACGGCACAGGGTCAAGACTGATTTGCATATGGCTGGGTCCAAACTGGAATGGCATGGTGAGCAAAAAAACGATGGATTTAGGCCCAGATCTCTATACTGGGGTGAATGTATGACATTGTTCTGCATTCTGTCCATCAACAGTTCTTTTTGCATTTGTCACCCCGAGTGGGACGGGTATGCTCAGACGTGAGTTCCATACTCGCCATGCCACTGGAATCAAGCTATTCTGGCTGAAGAGGGGTGAAACCCCGAAACCGGTCCTAGGATGCTTGTTTTCAGTCCAGGGAGTACCTGGCCTGGCAGTTCGGGCTGGACAGTTCCCATAGGGCACAGGGTCAAGACTGATTTGCATATGGCTGGGTCCAAACTGGAATGGCATGGTGAGCAAACAAACGATGGACTTAGGCCCACATCCCTGTACTGGGGTGAATGTATGACATTGTTCTGCATTCTATCCATCAACAGTTCTTTTTGCATTTGTCACCCCAAGTGGGACGGGTATCCTCAGACTTGAGTCCCGTGCTCTCCATGCCACTGGAATAAAGCTATCCTGGTTGAAGAGGGGTGAAACCCCGAAACCGGTCCTAGGATGCTTGTTTTCAGTCCAGGGAGTACCTGGCCTGGCAGTTCGGGCTGGACAGTTCCCATAGGGCACAGGGTCAAGACTGATTTGCATATGGTTGGGTCCAAACTGGAATGGCATGGTGAGCAAAAAAACGATGGATATAGGCCCAGATCTCTGTACTGGGGTGAATGTATGACATTGTTCTGCATTCTGTCCATCAACAGTTCTTTTTGCGTTTGTCACCCCGAGTTGGATGGGTATGCTCAGACGTGAGTCCCGTGCTCTCCATGCCACTGGAATCAAGCTATCCTGGCTGAAGAGGGGTGAAACCCCAAACCGGTCGTAGGATGCTTGTTTCCAGTCCAGGGAGTACCTGGCCTGGCAGTTCGGGCTGGACAGTTCCCATAGGGCACAGGGTCAAGACTGATTTGCATATGGCTGGGTCCGAACTGGAATGGCATGGTGAGCAAAAAAAACAATGGATTTAGGCCCAGATCTCTGTACTGGGGTGAATGTATGACATTGGTCTGCATTCTGTCCATCAACAGTTCTTTTTGCATTTGTCACCCCGAGTGGGACGAATATGCTCAGACGTGAGTCCCGTGCTCTCCATGCCACTGGAATCAAGCTATCCTGGCTGAAGTGGGGTGAAACCCCGAAACCGGTCCTAGGGTGCTTGTTTCCAGTACAGGGAGTACCTGGCCTGGCAGTTCGGGCTGGACAGTTCCCATAGGGCACAGGTTCAAGACTGATTTGCATATGGCTGGGTCCAAACTGGAATGGCATGGTGAGCAAAAAAAACAATGGATTTAGGCCCAGATCTTTGTACTGGGGTGAATGTATGACATTGTTCTGCATTCTGTCCATCAACAGTTCTTTTTGCATTTGTTACCCCGAGTGGGACGGGTATGCTCAGACGTGAGTCCCGTGCTCTCCATGCCACTGGAATCAAGCTATCCTGGCTGAAGAGGGTTGAAACCCCGAAACCGGTCCTAGGATGCTTGTTTCCAGTCCACGGAGTAACTGGCATGGCAGTTCGGGCAGAACTGTTCCCATAAGGCACAGGGTCAAGACTGATTTGCATATGGCTGGGTCCAAACTGGAATGGCATGGTGAACAAAAAAATGATGGATTTAGGCCCAGATCTCTGTACTGGGGTGAATGTATGACATTGTTCTACATTATGTCCATCAACAGTTCTTCTTGCATTTGTCACCTCGAGTGGGAGGGGCATGCTCAGACGTGAGTCCCATGCTCTCCATGCCACTGGAATCAAGCTATCCTGGCTGAAGAGGGGTGAAACCCCGAAACTGGTCCTAGGATGCTTGTTTCCAGTACAGGGAGTACCTGGCCTGGCAGTTCGGGCTGGACTGTTCCCACAGGGCACAGGGTCAAGACTGATTTGAATATGGCTGGGTCCAAACTGGAATGGCATGGTGAGCAAACAAACGATGGACTTAGGCCCAGATCTCTGTACTGGGGTGAATGTATGACATTGTTCTGCTTTCTGTCCATCAACAGTTCTTTTTGCATTTTTCACCCCAAGTGGGACGGGTATCCTCAGACGTGAGTCCCGTGCTCTCCATGCCACTGGAATCAAGCTATCCTGGTTGAAGAGGGGTGAAACCCCGAAACCGGTCCTAGGATGCTTGTTTCCAGTCCAGGGAGTACCTGGCCTGGCAGTTCGGGCTGGACTGTTCCCATAGGGCACAGGATCAAGACTGATTTGCATATGGCTGGGTACAAACTGGAATGGCATGGTGAGCAAACAAACGATGGATTTAGGCCCAGATCTCTATACTGGGGTGAATGTATGCCATTGTTCTGCATTCTGTCCATCAACAGATCTTTTTGCATTTGTCACCCCGAGTGGGACGGGTATGCTCAGACGTGAGTTCCGTACTCGCCATGCCACTGGAATCAAGCTATCCTGGCTGAAGAGGGGTGAAACCCCAAAACCAGTCTAGGATGCTTGTTTCCAGTCCAGGGAGTACCTGGCCTGGCAGTTCGAGCTGGACTGTTGCCAGAGGGCACAGGGTCAAGACTGATTTGCATATGGCTGGGTCCAAACTGGAATGGCATGGTGAGCAAAAAAACGATGGATTTAGGCCCAGATCTCTGTACTGAGGTGAATGTATGACATTGATCTGCATTCTGTCCATCAACAGTTCTTTTTGCATTTGTTACCCCGAGTGGGACGGGTATGCTCAGACGTGAGTCCCGTGCTCTCCATGCCACTGGAATCAAGCTATCCTGGTTGAAGAGGGTTGAAACCCTGAAACCAGTCCTAGGATGCTTGTTTCCAGTCCAGGGAGTACCTGGCCTGGCAGTTCGGGCTGGACTGTTCCCATAGGGCACAGGATCAAGACTGATTTGCATATGGCTGGGTCCAAACTGGAATGGCATGGTGAGCAAACAAACAATGGATTTAGGCCCAGATCTCTGTACTGGGGTGAATGTATGCCATTGTTCTGCATTCTGTCCATCAACAGATCTTTTTGCATTTGTCACCCTGAGTGGGACGGGTATGCTCAGACGTGAGTCCCGTGCTCTCCATGCCACTGGAATCAAGCTATCCTGGCTGAAGAGGGGTGAAACCCCGAAACCGGTCGTAGGATGCTTGCTTCCAGTCCAGGGAGTACCTGGCCTGGCAGTTCGGGCTTGACTGTTCCCCTAGGGCACAGGGTCAAGACTGATTTGCATATGGCTGGTTCCAAACTGGAATGGCATGGTGAGCAAAAAAAACAATGGATTTAGGCCCAGATCTCTCTACTGGGGTGAATGTATGAAATTGGTCTGCATTCTGTCCATCAACAGTTCTTTTTGCATTTGTCACCCCGAGTGGGACGGATATGCTCAGACGTGAGTCCCGTGCTCTCCATGCCACTGGAATCAAGCTATCCTGGCTGAAGTGGGGTGAAACCCCGAAACCGGTCCTAGGATGCTTGTTTCCAGTCCAGGGAGTAATTGGCATGCCAGTTCGGGCTGGACTGTTCCCATAGGGCACAGGGTCAAGACTGATTTGCATATGGCTGGCTTCAAACTGGAATGGCATGGTGAGCAAAAAAACGATGGATTTAGGCCCAGATCTCTGTACTGGGGTGAATGTATGACATTGTTCTGCATTCTGTCCATCAACAGTTCTTTTTGCATTTGTCACCTCGTGTGGGACGGGTATGCTCAGAAATGAGTCCCGTGCTCTCCATGCCACTGGAATCAAGCTATCCTGGCTGAAGAGGGTTGAAACCCCGAAACCGGTCCTAGGATGCTTGGTTCCAGTCCAGAGAGTACCTGGACTGGCAGTTCGGGCTGGACTGTTCCCATAGGGCACGGGGTCAAGACTGATTTGCATATGGCTGGGTCCAAACTGGAATGGCATGGTGAGCAAAAAAACGATGGATTTAGGCCCAGATCTCTGTACTGGGGTGAATGTATGACATTGTTCTGCATTCTGTCCATCAACAGTTCTTTTTGCATTTGTCACCCCGAGTGGGACGGGCATGCTCAGACGTGAGTCCCATGCTCTCCATGCCACTGGAATCAAGCTATCCTGGTTGAAGAGGGGTGAAACCCCGAAACCAGTCCTAGGATGCTTGTTTCCAGTCCAGGGAGTACCTGGCCTGGCAGTTCGGGCTGGACTGTTCCCATAGGGCACAGGATCAAGACTGATTTGCATATGGCTGTGTCCAAACTGGAATGGCATGGTGAGCAAAAAAACGATGGATTTAGGCCCAGATCTCTATATTGGGGTGAATGTATGACATTGTTCTGCATTCTGTCCATCAACAGTTCTTTTTGCATTTGTCACCCCGAGTGGGACGGGTATGCTCAGACGTGAGTCCCGTACTCTCCATGCCACTGGAATCAAGCTATCCTGGCTGAAGAGGGGGTGAAACCCCGAAACCGGTCCTAGGAGGCTTGTTTCCAGTCCAGGGAGTACCTGGCCTGCCAGTTCGGGCTGGACTGTTCCCATAGTGCACAGGGTCAAGACTGATTTGCATATGGCTGGGTTCAAACTGGAATGACATGGTGAGCAAAAAAACGATGGATTTAGGCCCAGATCTCTGTACTGGGGTGAATGTATGACATTGTTCTGCATTCTGTCCATCAACAGTTCTTTTTGCATTTGTCACCCCGAGTGGGATGGGTATGCTCAGACGTAAGTCCCGTGCTCTCCATGCCACTGGAATCAAGCTATCCTGGCTGAAGAGGGGGTGAAACCCCGAAACCGGTCCTAGGATGCTTGTTTCCAGTCCAGGGAGTACCTGGCATGCCAGTTCGGGCTGGACTGTTCCCATAGGGCACAGGGTCAAGACTGATTTACTTATGGCTGGGTTCAAACTGGAATGGCATGGTGAGCAAAAAAACGATGGATTTAGGCCCAGATCTCTGTACTGGGGTGAATGTATGACATTGTTCTGCATTATGTCCAACAATGTTCTTTTTGCATTTGTTTCCCCGTGTGGGACGGGTATGCTCAGAAATGAGTCCTGCGCTCTCCATGCCAATGGAATCAAGCTATCCTGGCTGAAGAGGGGTGAAACCCCGAAACCGGTCCTAGGATGCTTGTTTCCAGTCCAGGGAGTACCTGGCCTGGCAGTTCGGGCTGGACTGTTCCCATAGGGCACAGGGTCAAGACTGATTTGCATATGGCTGGGTCCAAACTGGAATGGCATGGTGAGCAAAAAAAACAATAGATTTAGGCCCAGATATCTGTACTGGGGTGAATGTATGACATTGTTCTGCATTCTGTCCATCAACAGTTCTTTTTGCATTTGTCACCCCGAGTGGGACGGGTATGCTCAGACGTGAGTCCCGTGCTCTCCATGCCACTGGAATCAAGCTATCCTGGATGAAGTGGGGTGAAACCCCGAAACCGGTCCTAGGATGCTTGTTTCCAGTACAGGGAGTACCTGGCCTGGCAGTTCGGGCTGGACTGTTCCCATAGGGCACAGGGTCAAGACTGATTTGCATATGGCTGGGGCCAAACTGGAATGGCATGGTGAGCAAAAAAACGATGGATTTAGGCCCAGATCTCTGTACTGGGGTGAATGTATGACATTGTTCTGCATTCTGTCCATCAACAGTTCTTTTTGCATTTGTCACCCCGAGTGGGATGGGCATGCTCAGACGTGAGTCCCGTGCTCTCCATGCCAATGGAATCAAGCTATCCTGGCTGAAGAGGGGGTGAAACCCCGAAACCGGTCCTAGGATGCTTGTTTCCAGTCCAGGGAGTACCTGGCATGCCAGTTCGGGCTGGACTGTTCCCATAGGGCACAGGGTCAAGACTGATTTGCATATGGCTGGGTTCCAACTGGAATGGCATGGTGAGCAAAAAAACGATGGATTTAGGCCCAGATCTCTGTACTGGGGTGAATGTATGACATTGTTCTGCACTATGTCCATCAATAGTTCTTTTTGCATTTGTCACCCCGTGTGGGACGGGTATGCTCAGAAATGAGTCCTGCGCTCTCCATGCCAATGGAATCAAGCTATCCTGGCTGAAGAGGGGTGAAGCCCCGAAACCGGTCCTAGGATGCTTGTTTCCAGTCCAGGGAGTACCTGGCCTGGCAGTTCGGGCTGGACTGTTCCCATAGGGCACAGGGTCAAGACTGATTTGCATATGGCTGGGTCCAAACTGGAATGGCATGGTGAGCAAAAAAAACAATGGATTTAGGCCCAGATCTCTGTACTGGGGTGAATGTATGACATTGTTCTGCATTCTGTCCATCAACAGTTCTTTTTGCATTTGTCACCCCGAGTGGGACGGGTATGCTCAGACGTGAGTCCCGTGCTCTCCATGCCACTGGAATCAAGCTATCCTGGATGAAGTGGGGTGAAACCCCGAAACCGGTCCTAGGATGCTTGTTTCCAGTACAGGGAGTACCTGGCCTGGCAGTTCGGGCTGGACTGTTCCCATAGGGCACAGGGTCAAGACTGATTTGCATATGGCTGGGTCCAAACTGGAATGGCATGGTGAGCAAAAAAACGATGGATTTAGGCCCAGATCTCTGTACTGGGGTGAATGTATGACATTGTTCTGCATTCTGTCCATCAACAGTTCTTTTTGCATTTGTCACCCCGAGTGGGACGGGTATGCTCAGACGTGAGTCCCGTGCTCTCCATGCCACTGGAATCAAGCTATCCTGGCTGAAGAGGGTTGAAACCCCGAAACCGGTCCTAGGATGCTTGTTTCCAGTCCACGGAGTACCTGGCCTGGCAGTTCGGGCAGAACTGTTCCCATAGGGCACAGGGTCAAGACTGATTTGCATATGGGTGGGTCCAAACTGGAATGGCATGGTGAGCAAAAAAATGATGGATTTAGGCCCAGATCTCTGTACTGAGGTGAATGTATGACATTGTTCTGCATTCTGTCCATCAACAGTTCTTTTTGCATTTGTCACCCCGAGTGGGACGGGTATGCTCAGACGTGAGTCCCGTGCTCTCCATGCCACTGGAATCAAGCTATCCTGGTTGAAGAGGGGTGAAACCCTGAAACCAGTCCTAGGATGCTTGTTTCCAGTCCAGGGAGTACCTGGCCTGGCAGTTCGGGCTGGACTGTTCCCATAGGGCACAGGATCAAGACTGATTTGCATATGGCTGGGTCCAAACTGGAATGGCATGGTGAGCAAACAAACAATGGATTTAGGCCCAGATCTCTGTACTGGGGTGAATGTATGCCATTGTTCTCCATTCTGTCCATCAACAGATCTTTTTGCATTTGTCACCCTGAGTGGGACGGGTATGCTCAGACGTGAGTCCCGTGCTCTCCATGCCACTGGAATCAAGCTATCCTGGCTGAAGAGGGGTGAAACCCCGAAACCGGTCGTAGGATGCTTGTTTCCAGTCCAGGGAGTACCTGGCCTGGCAGTTCGGGCTGGACTGTTCCCCTAGGGCACAGGGTCAAGACTGATTTGCTAATGGCTGGTTCCAAACTGGAATGGCATGGTGAGCAAAAAAAACAATGGATTTAGGCCCAGATCTCTGTACTGGGGTGAATGTATGAAATTGGTCTGCATTCTGTCCATCAACAGTTCTTTTTGCATTTGTCACCCCGAGTGGGACGGATATGCTCAGACGTGAGTCCCGTGCTCTCCATGCCACTGGAATCAAGCTATCCTGGCTGAAGTGGGGTGAAACCCCGAAACCGGTCCTAGGATGCTTGTTTCCAGTACAGGGAGTACCTGGCCTGGCAGTTCGGGCTAGACAGTTCCCATAGGGCACAGGGTCAAGACTGATTTGCATATGGCTGGGTCCAAACTGGAATGACATGGTGAGCAAAAAAACGATGGATATAGGCCCAGATCTCTGTACTGGGGTAAATGTATGACATTGTTCTGCATTCTGTCCATCAACAGTTCTTTTTGCATTTGTCACCCCGAGTGGGATGGGTATGCTCAGACGTGAGTCCCGTGCTCTCCATGCCACTGGAATCAAGCTATCCTGGCTGAAGAGGGGTGAAACCTCGAAACCGGTCCTAGGATGCTTGTTTCCAGTCCAGGGAGTACCTGGCCTGGCAGTTCGGGCTGGACTGTTCCCCTAGGGCACAGGGTCAAGACTGATTTGCATATGGCTAGTTCCAAACTGGAATGGCATGGTGAGCAAAAAAAACAATGGATTTAGGCCCAGATCTCTGTACTGGGGTGAATGTATGACATTGTTCTGCATTCTGTCTATCAACAGTTCTTTTTGCATTTGTCACCCCGAGTGGGACGGGTATTCTCAGACGTGAGTCCCGTGCTCTCCATGCCACTGGAATCAAGCTATCCTGGCTGAAGAGGGGGTGAAACCCCAAAACCGGTCCTAGGATGCTTGTTTCCAGTCCAGGGAGTACTTGGCATGCCAGTTCGGGCTGGACTGTTCCCATAGGGCACAGGGTCAAGACTGATTTGCATATGGCTGGGTTCAAACTGGAATGGCATGGTGAGCAAAAAAACGATGGATTTAGGCCCAGATCTCTGTACTGGGGTGAATGTATGACATTGTTCTGCATTCTGTCCATCAACAGTTCTTTTTGCATTTGTCACCTCGTGTGGGACGGGTATGCTCAGAAATGAGTCCCGTGCTCTCCATGCCACTGGAATCAAGCTATCCTGGCTGAAGAGGGTTGAAACCCCGAAACCGGTCCTAGGATGCTTGGTTCCAGTCCAGAGAGTACCTGGACTGGCAGTTCGGGCTGGACTGTTCCCATACGGCACGGGGTCAAGACTGATTTGCATATGGCTGGGTCCAAACTGGAATGGCATGGTGAGCAAAAAAACGATGGATTTAGGCCCAGATCTCTGTACTGGGGTGAATGTATGACATTGTTCTGCATTCTGTCCATCAACAGTTCTTTTTGCATTTGTCACCCCGAGTGGGACGGGTATGCTCAGACGTGAGTCCCGTGCTCTCCATGCCACTGGAATCAAGCTATCCTGGCTGAAGAGGGTTGAAACCCCGAAACCGGTCCTAGGATGCTTGTTTCCAGTACAGGGAGTACCTGGCCTGGCAGTTCGGGCTGGACTGTTCCCATAGGGCACAGGGTCAAGACTGATTTGCATATGGCTGGGTCCAAACTGGAATGGCATGGTGAGCAAAAAAACGATGGATTTAGGCCCAGATCTCTGTACTGGGGTGAATGTATGACATTGTTCTGCATTCTGTCCATCAACAGTTCTTTTTGCATTTGTCACCCCGAGTGGGACGGGTATGCTCAGACGTGAGTCCCGTGCTCTCCATGCCACTGGAATCAAGCTATCCTGGCTGAAGAGGGTTGAAACCCCGAAACCGGTCCTAGGATGCTTGTTTCCAGTCCACGGAGTACCTGGCCTGGCAGTTCGGGCAGAACTGTTCCCATAGGGCACAGGGTCAAGACTGATTTGCATATGGGTGGGTCCAAACTGGAATGGCATGGTGAGCAAACAAACAATGGATTTTTTAGGCCCAGATCTCTGTACTGGGGAGAATGTATGCCATTGTTCTGCATTCTGTCCATCAACAGATCTTTTTGCACTTGTCACCCTGAGTGGGACGGGTATGCTCAGACGTGAGTCCCGTGCTCTCCATGCCACTGGAATCAAGCTCTCCTGGCTGAAAAGGGGTGAAACCCCAAAACCGGTCCTAGGATGCTTGTTTCCCGTCCAGGGAGTACCTAGCCTGGCAGTTCGGGCTGGACTGTTCCCATATGGCACAGGGTCAAGACTGATTTGCATATGGCTGGGTCCAAACTGGAATGGCATGGTGAGCAAAAAAACGATGGATTTAGGCCCAGATCTCTATACTGGGGTGAATGTATGACATTGTTCTGCATTCTGTCCATCAACAGTTCTTTTTGCATTTGTCACCCCGAGTGGGACGGGTATGCTCAGACGTGAGTTCCGTACTCGCCATGCCACTGGAATCAAGCTATCCTGGCTGAAGTGGGGTGAAACCCCGAAACCAGTCTAGGATGTTTGTTTCCAGTCCAGGGAGTACCTGGCCTGGCAGTTCTAGCTGGACTGTTGCCAGAGGGCACAGGGTCAAGACTGATTTGCATATGGCTGGGTCCAAACTGGAATGGCATGGTGAGCAAAAAAATGATGGATTTAGGCCCAGATCTCTGTACTGAGGTGAATGTATGACATTGTTCTGCATTCTGTCCATCAACAGTTCTTTTTGCATTTGTCACCCCGAGTGGGACGGGTATGCTCAGACGTGAGTCCCGTGCTCTCCATGCCACTGGAATCAAGCTATCCTGGTTGAAGAGGGGTGAAACCCTGAAACCAGTCCTAGGATGCTTGTTTCCAGTCCAGGGAGTACCTGGCCTGGCAGTTCGGGCTGGACTGTTCCCATAGGGCACAGGATCAAGACTGATTTGCATATGGCTGGGTCCAAACTGGAATGGCATGGTGAGCAAACAAACAATGGATTTAGGCCCAGATCTCTGTACTGGGGTGAATGTATGCCATTGTTCTGCATTCTGTCCATCAACAGATCTTTTTGCATTTGTCACCCTGAGTGGGACGGGTATGCTCAGACGTGAGTCCCGTGCTCTCCATGCCACTGGAATCAAGCTATCCTGGCTGAAGAGGGGTGAAACCCCGAAACCGGTCGTAGGATGCTTGTTTCCAGTCCAGGGAGTACCTGGCCTGGCAGTTCGGGCTGGACTGTTCCCCTAGGGCACAGGGTCAAGACTGATTTGCTAATGGCTGGTTCCAAACTGGAATGGCATGGTGAGCAAAAAAAACAATGGATTTAGGCCCAGATCTCTGTACTGGGGTGAATGTATGAAATTGGTCTGCATTCTGTCCATCAACAGTTCTTTTTGCATTTGTCACCCCGAGTGGGACGGATATGCTCAGACGTGAGTCCCGTGCTCTCCATGCCACTGGAATCAAGCTATCCTGGCTGAAGTGGGGTGAAACCCCGAAACCGGTCCTAGGATGCTTGTTTCCAGTACAGGGAGTACCTGGCCTGGCAGTTCGGGCTGGACAGTTCCCATAGGGCACAGGGTCAAGACTGATTTGCATATGGCTGGGTCCAAACTGGAATGACATGGTGAGCAAAAAAACGATGGATATAGGCCCAGATCTCTGTACTGGGGTGAATGTATGACATTGTTCTGCATTCTGTCCATCAACAGTTCTTTTTGCATTTGTCACCCCGAGTGGGATGGGTATGCTCAGACGTGAGTCCCGTGCTCTCCATGCCACTGGAATCAAGCTATCCTGGCTGAAGAGGGGTGAAACCTCGAAACCGGTCCTAGGATGCTTGTTTCCAGTCCAGGGAGTACCTGGCCTGGCAGTTCGGGCTGGACTGTTCCCCTAGGGCACAGGGTCAAGACTGATTTGCATATGGCTAGTTCCAAACTGGAATGGCATGGTGAGCAAAAAAAACAATGGATTTAGGCCCAGATCTCTGTACTGGGGTGAATGTATGACATTGTTCTGCATTCTGTCTATCAACAGTTCTTTTTGCATTTGTCACCCCGAGTGGGACGGGTATTCTCAGACGTGAGTCCCGTGCTCTCCATGCCACTGGAATCAAGCTATCCTGGCTGAAGAGGGGGTGAAACCCCAAAACCGGTCCTAGGATGCTTGTTTCCAGTCCAGGGAGTACTTGGCATGCCAGTTCGGGCTGGACTGTTCCCATAGGGCACAGGGTCAAGACTGATTTGCATATGGCTGGGTTCAAACTGGAATGGCATGGTGAGCAAAAAAACGATGGATTTAGGCCCAGATCTCTGTACTGGGGTGAATGTATGACATTGTTCTGCATTCTGTCCATCAACAGTTCTTTTTGCATTTGTCACCTCGTGTGGGACGGGTATGCTCAGAAATGAGTCCCGTGCTCTCCATGCCACTGGAATCAAGCTATCCTGGCTGAAGAGGGTTGAAACCCCGAAACCGGTCCTAGGATGCTTGGTTCCAGTCCAGAGAGTACCTGGACTGGCAGTTCGGGCTGGACTGTTCCCATACGGCACGGGGTCAAGACTGATTTGCATATGGCTGGGTCCAAACTGGAATGGCATGGTGAGCAAAAAAACGATGGATTTAGGCCCAGATCTCTGTACTGGGGTGAATTTATGACATTGTTCTGCATTCTGTCCATCAACAGTTCTTTTTGCATTTGTCACCCCGAGTGGGACGGGCATGCTCAGACGTGAGTCTCATGCTCTCCATGCCACTGGAATCAAGCTATCCTGGTTGAAGAGGGGTGAAACCCCGAAACCAGTCCTAGGATGCTTGTTTCCAGTCCAGGGAGTACCTGGCCTGGCAGTTCGGGCTGGACTGTTCCCATAGGGCACAGGATCAAGACTGATTTGCATATGGCTGTGTCCAAACTGGAATGGCATGGTGAGCAAAAAAACGATGGATTTAGGCCCAGATCTCTATATTGGAGTGAATGTATGACATTGTTCTGCATTCTGTCCATCAACAGTTCTTTTTGCATTTGTCACCCCGAGTGGGACGGGTATGCTCAGACGTGAGTCCCGTACTCTCCATGCCACTGGAATCAAGCTATCCTGGCTGAAGAGGGGGTGAAACCCCGAAACCGGTCCTAGGAGGCTTGTTTCCAGTCCAGGGAGTACCTGGCCTGCCAGTTCGGGCTGGACTGTTCCCATAGTGCACAGGGTCAAGACTGATTTGCATATGGCTGGGTTCAAACTGGAATGGCATGGTGAGCAAAAAAACGATGGATTTAGGCCCAGATCTCTGTACTGGGGTGAATGTATGACATTGTTCTGCATTCTGTCCATCAACAGTTCTTTTTGCATTTGTCACCCCGAGTGGGATGGGTATGCTCAGACGTGAGTCCCGTGCTCTCCATGCCACTGGAATCAAGCTATCCTGGCTGAAGAGGGAGTGAAACCCCGAAACCGGTCCTAGGATGCTTGTTTCCAGTCCAGGGAGTACCTGGCATCCCAGTTCGGGCTGGACTGTTCCCATAGGGCACAGGGTCAAGACTGATTTGCATATGGCTGGGTTCAAACTGGAATGGCATGGTGAGCAAAAAAACGATGGATTTAGGCCCAGATCTCTGTACTGGGGTGAATGTATGACATTGTTCTGCATTCTGTCCATCAACAGTTCTTTTTGCATTTGTCACCTCGTGTGGGACGGGTATGCTCAGAAATGAGTCCCGTGCTCTCCATGCCACTGGAATCAAGCTATCCTGGCTGAAGAGGGTTGAAACCCCGAAACCGGTCCTAGGATGCTTGGTTCCAGTCCAGAGAGTACCTGGACTGGCAGTTCGGGCTGGACTGTTCCCATAGGGCACGGGGTCAAGACTGATTTGCATATGGCTGGGTCCAAACTGGAATGGCATGGTGAGCAAAAAAACGATGGATTTAGGCCCAGATCTCTGTACTGGGGTGAATGTATGACATTGTTCTGCATTCTGTCCATCAACAGTTCTTTTTGCATTTGTCACCCCGAGTGGGACGGGCATGCTCAGACGTGAGTCTCATGCTCTCCATGCCACTGGAATCAAGCTATCCTGGTTGAAGAGGGGTGAAACCCTGAAACCAGTCCTAGGATGCTTGTTTCCAGTCCAGGGAGTACCTGGCCTGGCAGTTCGGGCTGGACTGTTCCCATAGGGCACAGGATCAAGACTGATTTGCATATGGCTGTGTCCAAACTGGAATGGCATGGTGAGCAAAAAACGATGGATTTAGGCCCAGATCTCTATATTGGGGTGAATGTATGACATTGTTCTGCATTCTGTCCATCAACAGTTCTTTTTGCATTTGTCACCCCGAGTGGGACGGGTATGCTCAGACGTGAGTCCCGTACTCTCCATGCCACTGGAATCAAGCTATCCTGGCTGAAGAGGGGGTGAAACCCCGAAACCGGTCCTAGGAGGCTTGTTTCCAGTCCAGGGAGTACCTGGCCTGCCAGTTCGGGCTGGACTGTTCCCATAGTGCACAGGGTCAAGACTGATTTGAATATGGCTGGGTTCAAACTGGAATGGCATGGTGAGCAAAAAAACGATGGATTTAGGCCCAGATCTCTGTACTGGGGTGAATGTATGACATTGTTCTGCATTCTGTCCATCAACAGTTCTTTTTGCATTTGTCTCCCCGAGTGGGATGGGTATGCTCAGACGTGAGTCCCGTGCTCTCCATGCCACTGGAATCAAGCTATCCTGGCTGAAGAGGGGGTGAAACCCCGAAACCGGTCCTAGGATGCTTGTTTCCAGTCCAGGGAGTACCTGGCATCCCAGTTCGGGCTGGACTGTTCCCATAGGGCACAGGGTCAAGACTGATTTGCATATGGCTGGGTTCAAACTGGAATGGCATGGTGAGCAAAAAAACGATGGATTTAGGCCCAGATCTCTGTACTGGGGTGAATGTATGACATTGTTCTGCATTATGTCCATCAATAGTTCTTTTTGCATTTGTCACCCCGTGTGGGACGGGTATGCTCAGAAATGAGTCCTGCGCTCTCCATGCCAATGGAATCAAGCTATCCTGGCTGAAGAGGGGTGAAACCCCGAAACCGGTCCTAGGATGCTTGTTTCCAGTCCAGGGAGTACCTGGCCTGGCAGTTCGGGCTGGACTGTTCCCATAGGGCACAGGGTCAAGACTGATTTGCATATGGCTGGGTCCAAACTGGAATGGCATGGTGAGCAATAAAAACAATGGATTTAGGCCCAGATCTCTGTACTGGGGTAAATGTATGACATTGTTCTGCATTCTGTCCATCAACAGTTCTTTTTGCATTTGTCACCCCGAGTGGGACGGGTATGCTCAGACGTGAGTCCCGTGCTCTCCATGCCACTGGAATCAAGCTATCCTGGATGAAGTGGGGTGAAACCCCGAAACCGGTCCTAGGATGCTTGTTTCCAGTACAGGGAGTACCTGGCCTGGCAGTTCGGGCTGGACTGTTCCCATAGGGCACAGGGTCAAGACTGATTTGCATATGGCTGGGTCCAAACTGGAATGGCATGGTGAGCAAAAAAATGATGGATTTAGGCCCAGATCTCTGTACTGCGGTGAATGTATGACATTGTTCTGCATTCTGTCCATCAACAGTTCTTTTTGCATTTGTCACCCCGAGTGGGACGGGCATGCTCAGACGTGAGTCCCATGCTCTCCATGCCACTGGAATCAAGCTATCCTGGTTGAAGAGGGGTGAAACCCCGAAACCAGTCCTAGGATGCTTGTTTCCAGTCCAGGGAGTACCTGGCCTGGCAGTTCGGGCTGGACTGTTCCCATAGGGCACAGGATCAAGACTGATTTGCATATGGCTGTGTCCAAACTGGAATGGCATGGTGAGCAAAAAAACGATGGATTTAGGCCCAGATCTCTGTACTGGGGTGAATGTATGAAATTGTTCTGCATTCTGTCCATCAACAGTTCTTTTTGCATTTGTCACCCCGATTGGGATGGGTATGCTCAGACGTGAGTCCCGTGCTCTCCATGCCACTGGAATCAAGCTATCCTGGCTGAAGAGGGGGTGAAACCCCGAAACCGGTCCTAGGATGCTTGTTTCCAGTCCAGGGAGTACCTGGCATGCCAGTTTGGGCTGGACTGTTCCCATAGGGCACAGGGTCAAGACTGATTTGCATATGGCTGGGTTCAAACTGGAATGGCATGGTGAGTAAAAAACGATGGATTTAGGCCCAGATCTCTGTACTGGGGTGAATGTATGACATTGTTCTGCATTATGTCCATCAATAGTTCTTTTTGCATTTGTCACCCCGTGTGGGACGGGTATGCTCAGAAATGAGTCCTGCGCTCTCCATGCCAATGGAATCAAGCTATCCTGGCTGAAGAGGGGTGAAACCCCGAAACCGGTCCTAGGATGCTTGTTTCCAGTCCAGGGAGTACCTGGCCTGGCAGTTCGGGCTGGACTGTTCCCATAGGGCACAGGGTCAAGACTGATTTGCATATGGCTGGGTCCAAACTGGAATGGCATGGTGAGCAAAAAAAACAATGGATTTAGGCCCAGATCTCTGTACTGGGGTGAATGTATGACATTGTTCTGCATTCTGTCCATCAACAGTTCTTTTTGCATTTGTCACCCCGAGTGGGACGGGTATGCTCAGACGTGAGTCCCGTGCTCTCCATGCCACTGGAATCAAGCTATCCTGGATGAAATGGGGTGAAACCCCGAAACCGGTCCTAGGATGCTTGTTTCCAGTACAGGGAGTACCTGGCCTGGCAGTTCGGGCTGGACTGTTCCCATAGGGCACAGGGTCAAGACTGATTTGCATATGGCTGGGTCCAAACTGGAATGGCATGGTGAGCAAAAAAACGATGGATTTAGGCCCAGATCTCTGTACTGGGGTGAATGTATGACATTGTTCTGCATTCTGTCCATCAACAGTTCTTTTTGCATTTGTCACCCCGAGTGGGACGGGTATGCTCAGACGTGAGTCCCGTGCTCTCCATGCCACTGGAATCAAGCTATCCTGGCTGAAGAGGGTTGAAACCCCGAAACCGGTCCTAGGATGCTTGTTTCCAGTCCACGGAGTACCTGGCCTTGCAGTTCGGGCAGAACTGTTCCCATAGGGCACAGGGTCAAGACTGATTTGCATATGGCTGGGTCCAAACTGGAATGGCATGGTGAACAAAAAAACGATGGATTTAGGCCCAGATCTCTGTACTGGGGTGAATGTATGACATTGTTCTACATTCTGTCCATCAACAGTTCTTTTTGCATTTGTCACCACGAGTGGGACGGGCATGCTCAGACGTGAGTCCCATGCTCTCCATGCCACTGGAATCAAGCTATCCTGGCTGAAGAGGGGTGAAACCCCGAAACCGGTCCTAGGATGCTTGTTTCCAGTCCAGGGAGTACCTGGCCTGGCAGTTCCGGCTGGACTGTTCCCATAGGGCACAGGGTCAAGACTGATTTGCATATGGGTGGGTACAAACTGGAATGGCATGGTGAGCAAAAAAACGATGGATTTAGGCCCAGATCTCTATATTGGAGTGAATGTATGACATTGTTCTGCATTCTGTCCATCAACAGTTCTTTTTGCATTTGTCACCCCGAGTGGGACGGGTATGCTCAGACGTGAGTCCCGTACTCTCCATGCCACTGGAATCAAGCTATCCTGGCTGAAGAGGGGGTGAAACCCCGAAACCGGTCCTAGGAGGCTTGTTTCCAGTCCAGGGAGTACCTGGCCTGCCAGTTCGGGCTGGACTGTTCCCATAGTGCACAGGGTCAAGACTGATTTGCATATGGCTGGGTTCAAACTGGAATGGCATGGTGAGCAAAAAAACGATGGATTTAGGCCCAGATCTCTGTA